>NW_006238920.1:2252676-2253006 GCF_000375325.1 Capsella rubella | reverse complement strand
TTGATGGCAAAAAAAAAGGCAATCAAAAGACAAATTATTTATTTTTTTGGGCGGGTCAAAATATTTCAATTCGTTTCAGGACATGCATAGTGAACGTGTTTGACTCTCTTAATAGCTATATTTAGGTCCATAAAATTCAAAAGATTTATGTTTTTCATTGTTTTTATCTGGTGTTATAGTTCACGAATTTAATTGATTTATAACTTATCATTAATCCGGTTCACACTCGATCCGGGTCTTTCATCATATCAATCCATATATTACAAATTTTATAATAAACTTAGTTTTTGAAATCAACCCCGCACGTACGTGCGGGTCCATCCCTAGTAT
>NW_006238920.1:2108092-2252576 GCF_000375325.1 Capsella rubella | reverse complement strand
TAATAAATTATGACAATATATAAAGAGATAATGTAAACAATTAAAAATATAACCAACTCCCCCCCCCCCCCCCCGAAACCCACAAATCATGTTCAAATATCATGCCAACATATAAAAGGGCCCAAAATATTAACATCTAGATCTATATTTGGTAAAAACCCTAATAGCACATGTTCTCAATGATTCTCAACCGCACTTCCATTTACGCCCACACTTCGACTTATACTATACACACTTAATTTCTCTACAACTAATGAAGCTAAAACTCAATAGTTTTTCTATACAAACACAATTTAAGTTTTAAAAAGTAAAGTATGGTATAGTGAAAAAAATAAGTAGAAAATAAAATATGAACTAATTACTCATAAACAACATAATAAACTCCCGCGCGTAGAACGGGCAACCGAGTAGTAGTAAAATATAAGTTTGATGTAATGCACGTATTATTTCAGTATGAAAACTATAACTTTTATCCATGGGACAATTTTAAAAATACCCCACAAGGGAGACCAATTATACAAATACTCCCATTTTTGGGAAAAAAAGCAAGTGTACCCTTCAAATACTAACCTAATTTATTTTGATTTGGAACCAAAATCAGCCGTCAAACTCTCGCCATCGTTTCAGAGAAATCTCGTTGGTGTCTTCTTCATCAAATCTTTGTCGTCATCGTCATCATCATCGTCGCTGTCGTTTTGAGTAGTGGTCGTCCATGTCATCGTCACTATCGATTTGATTTGGAAATTTCAGATTTATTGTCTGGTTCTTGTTCAGGTAAGTGATATCATCATTTTGAGTTCGGATTTGTCTTAATTTTAGCGTTTGTATTCGAATTTGAGTTTGAATTAGAGTTCTAAATTGTGTAGACTTTTAGTGTTTTTGTTTGGGGTTTTACAATTTAGTGTTCTTGTTTTGATGTTGGACATCGATATTGTAACTAAAGTTGGGAATTTGACAATTTAGGGTTTTGTTTGATTCATATGGTCTTGTGAATTTGACAATTGGGAATCGGGGTTTGTGAAGTTTGTGAAGGATTGGGGTTTGTGAAGGATTTAACAAGTGTTACAAGAACAAAAATGTTGGACTCTGAAGGGTATATTTGGGGTTATGTAGCTCACCAGTGTCATTGACTTCTATAATTTTTCACATGCATTTTAAAAGCATTTTAAAAAGTTTTTTAAACATTTTGGGTGTTGTGTTTTGATGTTGATGACTGTTAGCCTAGACATTTATATGATGTTTTATAACTGAATGCACTGACCAATTATTACTTATGGAGCAGATGGGTGACAGTGAATCTGACGTCCTTCTTCTACCAAGAGGTATTTATGAAGTTTTTTTTAACCAAACACTAGAGCTATTATAATTCAACATTCAGGTCTTAGTTTGGTTCGAAGAGTTAAAGCTGTATTGGGAGAAGAATCGTTCAGGAAACTTGAAGATTCTTTCTTCGGTCATATCATCAAACTGACATCAAAAGAATCGTATTCTCGGGGAAGTTATTCCACTATATGATGTTGAGAAGGCTTAAGAAAAAGGAGAATAATATATAGTTTACAGTCGCCTTGCAACCAGTTAAGGAAACGGGTGGGTGGAATGCGACTGCGACGGCTCTGGCGAATGCGACAGTTCCGGCGACTGCGACAGCTCCGACGACAATTACAACGGTGATAGCTTGGCAAAGGGGAGCGGGTGAAGACAAATCAACCATAAGAACAGCGATTATTAGGTTAGCTATTGTTGTATTAGTCAATTAGGGTAAAGTGTAAATGAAATTTTAAGAGAGGTATAACTAAAAATGGACAGAAAATATGATTTTTTAAAAAAGGAGTAGCACAAAAAGAGCATTACTAACAAATTCTCTTTATGGATTATATTAGAGTGCATATAATTAAAATTTAATTTTGTTATGCTGCAATATATATATATATATATATAAATTGAGTATTTATTGCAGCTTAATTTAAAATTAAATTTAAGTGTATTTAAGATAATTCTCTTAATTTATTTAGTGTATTTCAAGTGCATAAATTATAAGTTTGGGGTTCTATATAGAAATGATTAGATATAAACTATAAAATTAATATGTAATTTAAGTAAATTAATATATATTTTATATCCGCGTATTTACGCGCTCTAATCTAGTATTTTATAATGTAGTTTATAGTTTAAATATTAAAAATCATCTTACTTTAGTATTTTTATATATATCTTTATTAATTTAGTTATGGAATAAAGGAAAGAGAACCCTAATTTCTATTTTAGTAAATAAGTAACTTGTATATCATTTCAAGGCAATATTATTGTTTTGTTTTGCTTAGTTTCAATTATGGGAGATACAAGTTTTGATGGCTTACCTTATATGTGGGACTTCTTGATCTAAGTGTTAAAATTTGTTGTGACCAAAATATGCTCAGCACTTGCTTATGCATATGTTAATTTTTATCATAGTTTCCAAGGTAATAATTTTGTATATTGTGTAATGGGAAATACCTAGTAATATATATAATAATATATAATGATATTATGTTATTATTATTTTCATAATATATATATGATGAGTTATCATAGGTGACATATATATATATACGAGGGGATAATATGAGAATCTCAGGAGACAAACAACTTAATCATTGTCATAACTCATAAGCAAGTCCGCAGATTAAAAGCAAAACCCTACCTAGCGAGATAGAAACAAACAATATCCAAACTAACTCCTCCAAAATCGAATATTAAACAAATACTTTCTTTTTTTTGTGGGAATATTAAACAAATACTTTAGAATCTCTCATGTAATTCATAAATTAATTATTAATTATAAATATAAATAGGGAAGTTTAGCTAAACTTTATTTAAAATTGAATTAAAATTAAAATTTATTATAACTTATAAAAAATAATTTCTAAATTATTTTTGGAAAAAAAGAAGAGAAATTAATTTCATTTGGAAAGATATTTTATTTGGTTTGAAGTATCAAATAAACGTGTGTATATATATATATATATATTAGCAATATAAATGAGTAATGGTGAATAGCTCCCAAATAGCTCCCAAATGTTTTGGTGATTGTCAGTTTGACATTACTAGATTTTTATAATTAACGTTTAATAACAAATTTTATATTTATATAATACAAATATAGTCATTTGTAAATAAATCCATATAAACAACGCAAATAAACATAAAGATTCTAAAATAAATTATAGCATCGTTGAGGAAAACATTAAAAAATCTTTCAAATACGAATTATAAAAAACTACATATTTTCTTTAAAAATGTTTTAAAATTACTATATTACGATTTTTATTGAACTTTGTTATCTTTAATTTAAGCTAAAAATATTATTTTCGAAAATCTTTTATTCACCCTTATGCTTTAGACAATGAAATTGCTCAATGGCATAATACATTCATACATAAATTAAAAATTAAACAAATATAACATATTATAAATAAAAATCATGAATAAAATTATGTATTTTGTTAAACTCAAAATCTAATTTATTTGTAAACTGTGAATCCTAATTCTCCTTTAAAAACCCAAACTGAGAAATAACCTTGTTTAATTGTAAAACCTAAATCTCACTCCTCTTTAATACTCTTTTAAAAATTCTTATAAACTCAATCTTTTAAAAAATTCTTATAAACTCAATCTTGTAAAACCTTGTTTATTTCTCAAAAATTCTCTTTTAAAAACCTTATAAACTCTTTTAAAAACCACTTAAAAACCTTATAAAACTTGTAAAAACGATTTAAATCTTTTAAAATATTATAAAATATTTGTATCAAATTTCCACGTAGTAGTTATTATATATAAGTACCTTATAAATTATATAAAACTTTACAATTTTTCATATTTAAACATGGATTTTTGAAAATGGATAGATACAGGAGGTATATTTGAAAAGGGTACACAAAAAGGGGTATTTCTCAAAAATTCTCTTTAATTTTTTATAATTATTTTTTAATGTTGTTTAAAAAATATATTTGTATCTTAATATTAACAAAATTAGATATAACGTGTTGCGACATCTTATGTTTTTACTTGACATTTATCATGATCACGTGAGTTAGTAAATTTAAAAACCAAGTTTCGACATATAATCTCGTTTATTTGTTAAACTTAAACCATAATTTCAATTTATAAAGATAAACCATAATTCTTATTTATCATTTATATACCCAAACCAACAAATAACCTGATTTAATTGTAAAATTAAAGTTTAAAGCTTAATCCTCTTCTGTAAACAAAAACCGCCATATATTCTTGTTAATTACAAATTTTAAATCCCTATCTTATTAATAAACCAAATTGACATAACTGAAATTAGATTATTTGTTTAATTTTATTAATAATTTTTAATATATATTTCTTTATAATATTTATTTTATATATTCCTTTTTCGATAGGGTTAATAATATTTCTATTTTATCCAAATATTAACAAAATCAGTTACGACACGTGTCAATATCTTATCATTTATAATTGACACGTATCACGATCTTGTTAATGGCTGACTTTGAAAATCAAGGTTTATAAAATAAGATAAGATATAAGATATCTTAATATGTGAAAGGTTTTTTTCCCATTGGTCAAACATTTCGATGCCTTTATTTTAGGTTTAAAGTTCAGTTCACAGGATTTGTGTGCAGGTAATGCTGCAAAACTTATTCTGATTTGATGATGAAATGCTTAACTATATAAATATTTAAAATATTTTAATAATAGTTTAACTTTCTATTTTCTAAATAATATGATATATATTTACTAGATGAAAAAATAAACATTATACATACTCAAATTCAATTTTTAAAAAGTAAAAATATTTTTATGATAAAGAAAATTCGAAGGGGAGATATGTACAAGCTTTGAAGCATGTCTTACAACATGTTCTTCTAGAGGTTACATAATACGTAGGAGTTTTCTCTATTTCGGCCTCTTTTGTTCGCTAATAATGATGCTGCAATACTAACATTGAAAAATCTCAAGATTCTCCCAAGTTAAACATTAAACAAAACTATTGATTCCTAATTTAATATATTACTTTTTTGTTGTAAATATGGTGTATTTCCGGGATTGCAACGTAAGGTGAATTTGGATAATGATTGAATCGTACTCGGAATCACTTTTCTTAAAGAGTATTTTAGACCCTTATTTAGTTTAGGGTTACACGAAATCCCTCGCAAGATACGACAATCAAAGTTTCATATTTTGTTCTAGGTTAAGATACAAGAGAAACAAATAGAGTTTTATGTTTTGTTTTTTTTTTTGTTTAAACCAAAGTTTTTTTAACCTTTGGTCTTGGGTTTCTTTCCTCTTTCTCACTTTTTTCTCTGCATTTTTTTATACAACAAGTCAGAGTATTATAATGGTCAATGGGTGTAACAAAGGTTTGCAACCGTTCGTTTGATAATAATCATTCACTCAAGAGTTGTGTTGGTTAATCAAATAACCATACACTCAAGAGTTGTGTTGGTTAATAAATAACCATTTTTAATTAACATTTAAATATCCAACACTTTTAAGTTTTAACTATATGAATTTAAATAATATGTTCTCATATGATACATTTATTAGATAAATATTCTAAAATGCAAAGATCTCCATAAAACACAATTTCATACATACCACTCAACTTTCCCAAATCTCGCTTAATTTCTCTTGTATCTTTTTTTTTTTTGTCGATCATTGTCGCAGTGATTCGGTGTTGAATGACCTATAATTTCTGTTTAAAAACAATTTTAATTTAGGAATCGGAAGGGTCTATTGGTGTCAAATATTGTCACTAGATACATCAAGGCAAAATTAGCCCACTAAACAAGAGTAATACAAGGCACAATTTATTGGATACTTTTGCTAGGTGCCAAGTTTGAAGATTCATAAAAGCTTGCTAATGAGTCAAATTAGAAAAATGAAGTGATTTATATTTTTATGCTCACAATTCACAAATCTCTAGCAAACTCTTATTTTCTTCGAATCCTCCCAAGAAAATCAATCAAACCATCACCAATGTTATTCATTCTCAACCGGATCAACATGCACCCATACCTACTTGGGCTTGTACATTCCAACACCAAGATTTTGTAATAGTAATATTACCCATCTTTCTTCCTAAACCCAAACCCTACTTTTGTGGTTTATGAAAATATTATTCCTCGACAAAACCAATAAGTTTGAATCATATAGAACAAAACAAACCGTAATAATTAACAATTTAAATAAAAATAAAACGAAGACCAGAACGTTGTAGGACCAGCCACATTCTAACTACTACTCTTGAATCATTTCTCAATTACACAAAGATGAGCGACGACTTTTATATTTTTATTACAACTTGAAACTGTCTTATGAGTTATGTCTTTATGTCTTCTTGCTCTCTCTCGCCATATGACTAAGTTTTTTGTTACACAAAGAAAAATAGAAAATGGGATTCCGTGGGAAGTTCTTCTTCCCTATTCTTATGACTCTATCACTATTTCTAATAATAAGATACAACTACATAGTCTCAGATGATCCTCCTCTCCGACAAGATCTCCCCGGTCGTCGATCCGGCGATGATGAAGTCGTGTATACCGTCAAGACTCGGTCCAAGAAGTCAAAGAGACTGTTTCACACGGCGGTGACGGCCACGGACTCGGTGTACAGCACATGGCAGTGTCGGGTCATGTATTATTGGTATAACAGGTTTAGAGACGAGCCAGGGTCGGATATGGGTGGGTTTACCCGGATCTTGCATTCGGGTCGACCTGATGGGCTTATGGATGAGATCCCTACCTTTGTTGCTCAACCTCTTCCCTCTGGTGTTGACCAGGTTCTTTAACTTCTTTTTGTTACATTGGTGATGAATATAATAAGAATGTATACATTTTATATAGCTTACAAATATTGGTTACTACTTACGAGCTAGATTTTTTTAATGTGATCATGATGTTACTTTTTGAGTTTGAAGTTTAGAATTAAAGATAGTCACGTAAACAAAGCAAATCTCATCAAATCCTGTATTATATGATTTGAGTTATTAAAATTAAGTAGTGTTCATGTAATCATGTTGATAATATAAACCTTTATTTTTATCAAAATAAAAATTAAATTTATTTCCAATAAACATAACTTAATTTATTAATTAATCTAAAGAATTTAAACAAAATAGTATAGATGTGTCGAGGCTTTATTCTAAGGATAGGAATTTCAAAAAAGATTTACATAAAAAGATAAAAAAAATAATATGATGTGTTGTACTTACATAACTTGTATATATAATGAACAGGGATATGTAGTTTTAAATAGGCCTTGGGCGTTTGTGCAATGGCTTCAACAAGCACATATAGAGGAAGAGTAAGTATCCTTCTACATTGTCATTCCTAGTTTTCATAAATACTTTTAATACCTAAAGGTCTTGATTAATTTTAATTTTTGAGTAATACCTCAACTTAGAGTTGCTTTTGATGTTCATATATTTGTCTCTTTTATTGAACATCATGTCAGTTACATTCTCATGGCGGAACCTGATCATATCATAGTTAAACCTATACCAAACCTAGCCAGAGGCAATCTCGCGGCTGCATTTCCGTTCTTCTACATTGAACCGAAGAAATATGAATCCGTTCTCCGCAAATTCTTCCCCAAAGAGAATGGACTGATATCAAGAATTGATCCAATCGGGAATTCTCCTGTGATTGTCGCTAAGGTATAATAATAATCACATTACTAAATTAAAATCTTTCCGCGAACCGCATATATTGTTCCATGGCTAATACTTTTCTTGATTTTCTAGAAATCATTGATGAAAATTGCTCCAACATGGATGAACGTTTCTTTGGCTATGAAGAATGACCCACAAACAGATAAAGCTTTTGGTTGGGTCCTTGAAATGTAAATTTCTCTCTTCTCTAATGTGACCTCTCTAATTCTAGCTAGATATATGGTTTTTGTTTAATTGGTCTATGTTTGATTTATACTATATAAGGTATGCATATGCTGTTTCTTCTGCGTTACACGGCGTGAGCAACATTCTACACAAAGACTTCATGATTCAGGTTTTGATCAATATATTATCTTTATATATTCTATCAAAGCTTTTGAAATTGTGTAACATAACAAGTCATGTTTTGTCTGTTTGGTATATAGCCTCCTTGGGACACTGAAACAAAGAATACGTACATAATACATTACACTTACGGCTGCGATTTCGACATGAAGGTAAGTAAACCTTGAAATTAACAACTAGCTAGCAATAAAACAAGTTTAAGTTGATGAATGAATTAGATAAGCTTGGTTTTATATTGTATCTATTGGTTATATTGTAAGTTTTATATTGTATACCTTGGTTATATAATTTACAGGGGAATATGATGATCGGAAAGATTGGAGAATGGAGATTCGACAAACGGTCTTACGGGAGTAAACCGCCTCCAAGAAATCTCGCATTGCCTCCCCAAGGAGTTCCCGAGAGCGTGGTATAGATATATAGCTTCAATGAATCTTCTCTCATTTGTTTGCTTTAAATTTTGTTTTTGCTCAGTTCTGATCATTAAGTGGGTATATAACACATTGCAGGTGACATTGGTGAAAATGATAAACGAAGCTACGGCTAATATTCCCAACTGGGCATCTTGAAAATACATTCTTTAACCAAGAGCTAATAGCTTGATTAGTAAAAATATTTTGGCAAAATTCTAGAGGTATTCGGTTTAAATGACGTTTGGGACGAGATCTTATAACTTGTTCTGGTTTCAAGAGTGAATGTATGAGTTTTGGTCAAAAACCTTAATTATTCCAAAAAAGAAAAAACATTCTTTTTTCCTAAGCAAAATTATATTCCTTTTAACTCTATTGCATCGTTTTCCTTACTCATATATTCAATTCTAAGTCAAAGATTTATGAATTGAAAAATAAAAAGAGAACTGGTTTAGACAAAATTTGAGTCATTATTAGGAAATAATATGCCCATGGAGAGGTATCATGTTTCATAATCAATCATACACCAAAAATAAGAAGAAAACAAAATTTCATATCGTCTTTATTAATTTAGACAAATGTAGCTATTTACTGCCAAAATTTTATTGTTTTTAATCTAATCCAGTCGAATAAGAAAACACTAACATGTAGCTAAAACCATTACATAAAAAGAGAGTGAGGAGAAACACCATACTCTTAAAATAATGACTATTGAAGGATGAGAAGAGTAAGACAATAATCATTGGATGCATAAAAATCTCTACAAATCTTCTTGTACCTGGAACAACAACTAAGAATCATTAAATCGAGATAAGTATTGAGAGGATAAATTTGAGAATCTTTCGATCCATAACTAGGATGTGAATGGTTACAGCGGTTGGGATGGACAAATCTGTATGCGGTTTAGTCCACCCTATTTTCGGGGCGGACAACAAACAGAGTTGGTATATAATAACGGTCCGCATATGGTGCACAGCGGTTTTGTTTTGTTTTCTTTGAATTCACGCTACTAGGACATAATTAGTGAATGGTACATAAAATACGGTTCGGTCCACAAACGGTTTTCTCCACTTGAACCACTATAACCATTCGAACCCCTAGTATTTTGTCGAAAACAAATGAAGAGTTGGTCAAGCGGTAACAATATAAAGTATATGTAGCTTCTCCAAAGTCAAGTGATAAAATCATAAAAGTTGAAGGTGGGGAAGAAGAATAAGAGTTAACATGTTTCTCTTCCTCGGACTCGTATCTCGTCGCCAAGGGAGATGAAAAAGGCTGACCGATCGAAGTCTAAGATCTCGCCACATCCTGTATTCGAGTGGTATACTTTGATTGGAATGATTCACCATTTATTTTAGATGGTGTGACTTGTGAGGAATGGGTGAGAATTCTTCACATCAGCAATTGAATGAAACCTTGTGAAGGCATAAAAATGTGCTATGTATGCTTTTTGGTGAATAATGTGATATGTATGCTAATTTGCAATTTACTAATTTTTAAAAAAAATATTTGTTGACTAATTAATTCGTTTATCAAATTTTTTAAAAAATCCAATAAAAATATTTAGAACGTTTTTCTATATTTAATATGCAAAATTATGATAAGGCATAATGTTACTAGAAGCCAACATGTAATCTAATCTTCTTAATGTGTAAATAATATTGTTCAAACACAATGTTGTTATAATATATATATATATATACACATTTATGTAATGAATTGTATTTATATTATTCTTTAATTTGCATATAATTATTAATAGCTACTAATTAAAACTATCTTTTACACTAAACATACCCTAAACCCTTGAACTTTATACCTTATCCTTACATTGAACAGACCCTAAAAATAAAAAGGGGAATTTCAAAAATACCTATTTTCCAATACCACTTTTTAAAAATACCCTTCTTTCTAATTGCATCAAAAAGTCACTATGAAATTTGAAATTTATCAAAAAATATGTGTAAGCTTATATTTATAGACACAAATTATCTTTATATGTGTGTAAATTTATAAATATATTTCATAAATACCATATAAATACCTTTTAAAAATCATTTAAAAACCTTATAAAAACTTTGTAAACATTTTAAAAACCTTATAAAAACCTTATAAATGCCGTTTAGAACCTTTTAAAACCTGATAAATATTTGGATTTAGTCTCCCCATAGTAATGATAATCTTGATGTACCTTATCAACCATATAAAAGTTAATAATTTTTCATATTTGAAAAGGGATATTTTTGAAAATGGATAGAAAAGAGGGGTATTTTTTAAAAGAGTACACCAAAAGGGGTATTTCTCAAAAATTCTCAAACAAAAATTATATATATATATATATATATATGTGTGTGTGTAAATATATATAAAAGTGAATTATACATTTATCAATAGTTATTTTGGTCTCATGAGACCACTTAGTGTTTCCGGAAATCCACCATATATAATCATGAGATGTCGAAATCCACCATTTTCTGACATGTAGTATGTGCAACAAACATATGTATAGACATAGCTTTCCTGAAACTATAGTGGTCTCATGAAACCAAAATAAATATTGATAAATGACATAAAGTTTTCTATTTCCAATGACAAAGTTGAAATCATATGACATATGTTATTGTTTTTCTATTATAGAATTGGTTGGATTCTCAAATAATCTAGTGCCTTGTTCACACCAAATAAACATTTCACATCATTCACTACATGTTTGAGTCTCACATTGTCAAGATCACCAGCAGGTAAATTATTATTTCCACACCCGCTAGTATTCCACTCATTTTTTCTTGGCATCCCATGATTCATAGCGTATTGTAAGCCTATGAAAGAACATTATACATAACATTAGAAGCATAAAATTGCAGTCCGGCATCAAAAATATTCAACATAGAAGCACAAAATTAGTACATAATTGCATTCATAATAAGTTTGAATATGAATATTGTAAAAACAAAATATGATAATGCTAGTTTCTATGAGACTGAGTTAGGGAGACTAGAATCTAAGGGATGTGAGCGAGGATTCTAATCTCATTTTATTCTTTGATTTTTGTGCTATCCTGTTAAATTTTTGTGGGTTGTGTTTTTTTTTCTTAACTTAATTATATAAAAGCCATGACCCTAGAGTCATACAGGTTTTACAGCATAAAAATAATACAGACATATGCCAATAGAAGAAAATATTACAGCATTTTTGTGGATTGTGTGTTGATTGCTACATTTGTATGGTATGATTTTAGATTAACAATAAATCTCAGAGTTATATGTGTTAATAATCAAATGCCATTAGTTTTGTAAAATTACGGATTTACAATGGTGTTGTCTCTATTTTTATTATATATAAAATTCGTCAGCTAAAACATATATAAGCTAAATTTTCTCTGGTTTGCGATTGATTTGATGCAACTCATATGAGTTTCTGCTTCCAATATTTTCTCCGTTAACTTAACTAACTTTACATGTATCTGATAGTTACAAATTCACTCCAGAACACATACACATATATTGGTATATATTTATATTAATGTTTTACAATTTAAAACTATATTTCTTTATAATCTAGTGGTGGATGCAATGAGTAAAGCACATGACTCAGATGATAGTCCATGAAATTTAAAATGTAGCTAACTACAAAACCTATCTCTAAAAGTGATATGATGAATTGCCTTTGTCCAAAACTGTTAGCACATGATCTCTATGAAGATTCAAATGAAGATCATCAAAGATAAAAAAAGTATCCAAAGATTAAAGAGCAAATTTGATTTAACAATAAGATTGAAAAAAAAAAAAAATACTTAGAAAGATAATAACATTGATACCACTAGCCTAAAGAGTCACACTTAAACAAACCAAATGAGAAAAAAGCTTATTCACATTATTACTATTACTACACTAAGTCCCTAAGAAGATATTTTTTTTTCGATCTTTCCCCTTGAAAAAATAAGAGAAGGAATTCGAAAAAAAAAGTTCTAAATTCCGATGATCGGAGAAGAGAAATGGAGTTAACGACGGCGGAATCGGAGGAAGAAATGGATCAAGCAATATCTAAACGGAGGATTCTGATGAGATCGTTTGTTGCAATTGCATCGCTTGAGACGCTTTTCTTAGCGAAGAACGCTGGTAAAGGTACTTCACTAGGCGGCGGAGATGTCGATGTGACTGGACCAGCGTAAAACAAAGCCGGAGCTCTGACCGGAGTCGGAATCTTAACCGGATTTGTACCGATCTGACGGTTATGTTTCAGATCTGGTTTGATATCTTCGCCGCGGTTGAGAGGAGGAGAGATCGGGGATTGGTGACGTGGCGGACTCCGGCGACGGCGATTTGTTAACGGTTTTATGTGACGGTGAGGAAGAGGAAGGTTGTTGTTAGTGGAGAAGATATCACGAGGAGGATGGAGAACAGCAACATCTCCCATGGTGATTGATTTGATTTCTGGAAAATAAAAGTGGTGGGAGGAAAATGAGAGATTTGGGAAAGTGAAGGGTATGATTGTAAAAAGTGAGATATTGAGTGAGATCATGTGTTGTTGGATATATATATATACAAGAGAGAAAGAGGATTGTTGTTGAATTTGAAAGCGTGTCTTCATTGATGGCAAAAAAAAATGTGGTTTGGGTTTGGTTTGGTTTGGTTAGCCACAGTCCACATACTCGTATCGTATTAGTTGTGTATCAAACGTGTTTTTTTGTTTTTTTTTTTTTTAATAATATAATTACAATTTATTTTTAACATTTTATTGATATCGTATTATTTTTTAGAGGAATTCCTCAAAATACCATTATTTTGGTTTTTTTCCAAAAATACAACTAAAATCATGGTATGGAATTTTAAATCTTTGGTTTGGATTTATTATTTACAATTCAGGATATAGTATTTAGGGGGTAAGTTTAATGTTTAGAATTTAGAATTTAAAGTTTGAAAATTTAAAATTTAATTTTAATCTTGTGGTATTTTTGTCCTAAAAACAAAAATGGTGGTATTTTAGAAAATGTCCCTTTTATTTATTTATTTATTTATTTTAAAATCTAATAAATGCATGCATGCAAACTTTTTATTTTATTTTATAATGGATACATACAAACTTGTAAAGGACATATTCCGATATCCGATATCCAATTTTTATCGTGTGCCCATGTAGGAACATAGAATTTTTTCAGATTGTAGCTAATACATTTGCTAAGATTTTTGTAACCTCTCAAGGCTGAAGCTTTCTTATCCTTTAAGCTTTCAAGCTTTATTTGGAACTGTTTTTGAGAAGAATGCAAGATTGGGACTCTTATAATAAGAAGAAGATGATGAATGCATAGATAGAGTGAGAATGATGCAGAACAGGAAACAATAATAATACTTGTAAATTTTTGCCAAATATAGATAAAAACAAAAGGGTTCCAACAATTTCTTAGAATGAAATGAAAAGATACAATATGGTTCTTCTAGTAGCTAGATATACTGACCATTCCACATACCAGTCAAAGAAGACCTAAGTATCTCAGCTACAAGATCCGGATTCCTCCTAACGAAATCCTTGAGCTCAACAGTTTTACAAATCGTCCCTAAGTTCCTTACGATAAATTTGGCAGCGGAGTCGTTCAACGCTTTGTCAAAAGGAATCAAGGACAGCTCCATGAAGTTAAGAACATTTGCTAAGTTAAGAGATGATATAAGCTCGTTTCTGCAGAGATCCCGCAAATGCGGGATCTTGTATTTGTCCGCTGCTATGTAAAGTGATTGCACATGTTTCTTCTCTTTTAAAGAAAGCACGGACCGGTTGTTGTAGATGAACTCAACTAAAGCCTCCAACTCTTCTTGTTTAAGCACATGGAGAGTTACTGTCTCGATATTACCATCCGAAGTCTTGATATTGTCGGATTCGAGCATCTTCTTGAACACTTCTGATCTTGCTGCCTATAAACATTTGATGGTACAGCAATAAATTATCAAAAGCATTTCTGAAGTGGTATCAATATCAAATGTTATGTTATATAATAATTACTAAAGTTATATGGGAATGATAAATATTAAGACTAGAGAGAAGAGATACTAGAGAGGAAAATTAGAGACCATGACAAGTTTGTGGACGGAGATAGCTGCACCATCTTCAGTGTCACCTGCCTTGAGCCGTAGATCAACTTGCCATTGTTCTGAGTTGCTCTGCTTTACCATAGTTGCTATAACTAGAACTTGATATAGTACACAAGCGGTGTGGTGAGGTGTATATATATAGAGAAAACTCCATAAGCGGCAGTCAAAGTTACCCTTGTTAATTTATACCTTCTTTGTTTCCCAAGACTTACTAGATGAGAGAGACATTAGTTAATGCTAATAACATAGTCCCAAGTCCCAACTATTTAGAATTTTAAAAACCAAACGGATGTTTCTGAAGTATTTTTGAAAATATAATTAAATTGCTTCTTGGTTTATGGAGTATTAATTCTCTTACATATATTTAATATCAACTACAAGAATACAAGCCGAAAATCTATCAATTTCCTACCAAACATGTGGTAGGGTATTTCCTACCATTTACCTAGTATTTTTTTACGAAAAACGAATGTCGTAGGAAATTGAAAGTCAAAAACATATCCTACGAAAATCCTACCAAAAAAAGATTTTGTAGGAAATGTGACAGAATTTTGGTAGGAAATACCCTACGACAAATTTTGGTAGGAAATAGGAAATTTTCTACCAAATTCGTACCATTTACGATTTCGTACGGGAGGTTTCCTACCAAATTTTATGTAGGAAAATGGATAGAAATGATTGTTTTCTACCATTTTTTTACGTATCTCTCCGTAGGAAATCGGTCATTTTCTTGTAGTTCCAACGTATTTTTTTGTTTGTTTAGTTCAAAATACTCTTGTGACCTACAAAATCACATATATCTGAATACTTATTGATTAAACTGCTTTGACTCAAAAATAACATTTCATGTATACTAGACAGTTCGTAGGAAAATAACCATACTTTTTTTCAGTAAATAGTATTATAACTTTTTCCATATACAATACTTAAGTTTGGTCCAACACAAAATTTTCGAAAGAATTACTTAAAATTCAACCCAACCAAAATAATCAAACTTGATTAAAGTTGAATCCACATGACCACATATATATTTGGTGATTTTCTTACCAAAAATATAAAATTGAAGAACATGTATTAATCAAATTTTTTTTTTTTTTTTGCAAATCCAAGTTAATTAATCTCAAATGAAATAAAAAGTGTGGTTATTTTCCTATTAGAAATATATTAGATTCACAAGATGTAAAACAAACAAAAAACATATTAAATTTAGATAGTTATAATATGTAGCTTTTGTTTAAAGTAGCTTTTGTTCCAAGTAGCTTTTGTTCCAAGTAAAGCAAACAATATAACAATTCTAGTGTTTTACCTATTAGACTAAGATGTTAGGGTTTAAGGGTTATGTATATATATAGCAAACTAACAGTCACAAAAAGATGGTCAAACTGGCTGAAAATTTCATAATGTTACAAGTTACACAAAAGACTTTATGTTTATGGTTTTGTTGACTAAATTCTATTGGTTAATTCCCACGATACCACTTCGCAATATATTTTTATGAACACCGAGAAAATAAATTGAATATCGGATATAGGAAATGAACGTAAAACATTATTTGAACGTGTAACAAGTTTCTATGCAAAGGTTGCATGCATGCGTTTAATGCGTGAGTTTAAGAATCAACAAAAGAAAAGAAAAACTAAACACTTTATTGCCATAAACCACTTCTTATATTTTCCACAATACTTCTAAAACATTCATATACAATTCAAAGTCCCAACTCCCAAGAGAGAAGGGCAAATAAAACTTGGGACTTGGCATTGGACATTACTCTCTCCAATCTTGGGACTTGGCATGGAACATTTTTGCAATGCCGTTTGTGGAGTCTTCTTTATTTAACTCACCATCCTTCAGATTATTGATCAATGGCTTGTTAAATGAAGTTCAAGTTATGGCAATGGTGAGAAGCCTAGATGCATTCTTGAATGGATTTGCAAAGCTATATCTTGATCAATGGCAAGTCGACCTAAGGCTTAAGGCAAGAGACTCTAAAAAGGGTGAAGCTATGTCTGTCCACAAATTTGTTATGGTTTATATTCTTCTCTTCTCTTATCTATTCATTTATCATTCTTCCGACTTAAGAAAAAAACTTGGAAATGTATTAATAATAATGGGTTTTGTTATACCTAAAATGTTAATATATAGGCAGCAAGATCAGAAGTGTTTAAGAAGATTCTGGAATCAGACAAGTTCAAGGCTTCTGATGGTAAGATAGAGACAATAACTCTCTTTGAACTTAAACAAGAAGCATTGGAGGCTTTTGTTGAGTTTATATACCACAACAGCTCTATCCTTTCTGAAAAAGAGAAGAAACATGTTCCATCACTTTATATAGCAGCTGACAAATATGAGGTTCTGCTTTTGCGGGATCTATGCAGAAACGAGCTTATAGCATCTCTGGACTTACCTAATGCTCTTAACGTCTTGGAGCTGTCCATGATTACTTCTGACAAAGCCTTGAATGACTCTGCTGCCAAATTTATCGTAAGGAATTTTAAGACTATATGCAAAACTGCTGAGTTTAAGGCTTTCGTTCGCAAGAATCCAGATTTTTCTGTTGAATTGATGAAAGCTTCTTACACTCAGAAGTGGAGTGTTCGTTATGTCTGACTAGCTAGTAGCTACAAGAAGAACCAAATTGTATCTTTGTTTCATTTCTAATAATTTCTTTTTTGGTAATGATTTCATTTCTAATATTAAATAAAAATATCTTTATCCATATTTTTTTTCTTCATATTTGTCAAATTTCTTTGCACTTAATTTTGAAATAATTATAATGTGAGACCGGTAGGGTTGAGCCTAATATGCCGGTCTTCGTCGTGGATGTTTATAAAAACAGAAAGACTGGCAAGATTGTCTACATGAAGGTTAAGTAGATATTGGATTGTGGGCTTCCAACTTAAAACCTAATGAGTGGAGAGGTCCATACTTATATATACCACTTAAGATCCTACTGAACTTCCAATGTAATTGTTATCCCTAATAGTGGATTGTGGAGACCTTAAACGAGAAAGTGCATGACCACACCAATCTTAACAGACAATTGATAATGGATTAGCTAGTTCTATCTACCATGCATGCTCTTTCAATATGATATCAAGCTTTGGTTTGTAAGACCATGTGTTGGTATCTTCTCGTAAAGTTTTCTAATGATACCAAAAGAAAACATGGTGAAATCCTATAGGAAAAATTTCTTACACTTTTCTCAGCGAAGAACGCCGGTAAAGGAACTTTTCTTACATTTACACTTACACTTTTCTGACAAATATTAATAAAGTCACGTTTTGTTTGGGAATTTTCCCGATATTTGATATTTGAGGATGCTTTAATATCTCCAATGTATGATTGGGTTCCTGGCCATGAACAAGTTTAAAACCACAGTAACGAAATTTTATAAACTTGTAAGGATAAAAATAATCTCAACCCTTTATTGTGATAAAAATAAACAAAAAACGCTTTCTAAGATTTTAGATTTCATAGTTTATATAGTGTCACAATTCACAACGTACAAAACATTCTAAACTTCTTTATTACATATATAAGGAAAAAGAAAAAAAATTAACATGGTTTGGTTACCCTGGCCCCAGGAGATTAGTTTTTGGGCATAGAAAGCCTTTGAAATCACTCCTGAGTTATCAAAAAAAAAAAAAAATTACTTCATTTTCACTAGGCAAGTGTTTAACCCTAGTCACTTGTAACAATCATCAGCTCGACTGCTCGAATCATAATTTTTGCCTGGTTCCATCGTAAGTGTTTTACTTTTAGTCACTGTAATCATCATCCGAATCATCTACGAATGGTTTCACAATCGGATTCAGAAAATTAAAGCATTCGTTATCTACAGCAAGATTTGGATTTCTTGCCACAAACTCGGAGTGATTTTGTTCACATGGGTCAAGTTCTTGATCCTTCAAAACATTGATTGAATTGGTTTGGTGTGGGGAGAAATCACTAAGCCACATGTTGTGTTGTGTTTTGTAAATATTCATGGTTTGATGGGATTGAGTTCCTCTTTTCACCGCTTTGTTTGTTAAATAAAACAAAAGAGATTATTGTCAAAATAGATTTGCATGAATATAAAATCAACAAATTATGTCAAGATTTAAAGCTAGCCATGTTTTTGCAGTCGAGAATGTATTTGAAGGAGCATGGTGATTATATAGCTTTCCATAGATAAGCATTATCATGCTGACATTCAATAATGCTCTCTGAGCTCTCTCTAGTCTCGACATCTAGCAAGGCGCTTTTATACATCGAGCTCTCAACATCTTACAAGGCGCTTTTATTCATGGAGATTGGCTTCTTGCTTCTACTTATGGTAATCCACCATGCTCTTCCTCATAGTGCAACCCTTACCACTGCGTCAATTGGTACATAGACCTGTCCAGTTATCATGCCTGAAGCTAGCTGTTTCACCCGTCCAAATCTCACAAACAATGAAATGTCTGGCCAGGACTCTATAAACATCTACAATACCACCATCCCTATCGCCACTATCGCCGCCATTGAAAACTCCAAGATAAACTAAGCTTAAATCTTTAGTTGTTTCATTGGCCTGGAGAGATCTCGACACCACTTTATTAACTACTTGTCTTTCGTGCAATGACCAGTGGCGGTGGCAACGTACATATAAGGAAGGGTTTAATTACATGTTTTGGTTTAGGAGCTAGCTAGCAATCGTACAAAACCAAATAAACAAAGTCCCAAGTTGTAATGTAATCAAGCTTTGAAAAGGGTTAGAGCATAAGTCACTAATTCTACAAGACCGGTCTCACTCTCACATTTTGACCCAAAAAAAAAAAAAAAATGGTAGTGTAAAAAATAAATATATTTATTAGAATGAAACGAAAGCTACAATTTGGTTATTCTTGTAGCTAGCTAGTCGACATAACGACCATTCCACATTTTAGTGTAAGAAGATCTCATTAATTCAACAGAAAGATCTGGATTCTTGCGCACAAAAGCCTTGAACTCAGCAGTTTTGCATATACTCTCAAAATTCCTTATGATAAAGCTGGCAGCGAAGTCATGCAAGACTTTGTCAAAAGGAATCATGGACAGCTCCAAGACGTTAAGAGCATTTGATGAGTCAAGAGATGACATAAGCTCGTTTCGGCATAGATCCCGCAAATGCGGGATCTCATATTTATCGCCTGCTATATAAAGTGATTGAACATGTTTCTTCTCTTTTTCAGAAAGGATAGAGCAGCTGTGGTATATAAACTCAACAAAAGCCTCCAATGCTTCTTGTTTAAGTTCAAAGAGAGTTATGGTCTCGATCTTACCATCCGAAGCCTTGAACTTGTCTGATTCCAACATCTTCTTAAACACTTCTGATCTTGCTGCCTATATATTAACATTTGAGGTATAACAAAAAAAACCCATCATTATTATTACATTTCCAAGTTTTTTTTCTTAAGTCGGAAGAATGATAAATGAATACAAATTAGATAAGAGAAGAAAAGAATAGAAACCATAACAAATTTGTGGACAACATTATGGAGTGATAAATTATTCTTATTATGGAGTGATAAATTATAATCATTAGCACTTTTTAGTCGGAAGAATGATAAATAAATAAAAAATAGATAAGAGAAGATAAGATTAGAAACCATAGCAAATTTGTGGACAGAGATAGTTTCATCCTTTTTAGAGTCTCCTGCCTTGAGCCGTAGGTCGACTTGCCATTGATCATTATAGAGCTTTGCAAATCCATTCAAGAATTTAGCATGGTTTCTCAACGTTGCCATATTTTGAACTTAATTTAACAAGCCGTAGTAGGTCTATATACTCTATATTGTGTCAGTGAAGGATGGTGAGTTATATATATAGAGAAAACTCCACAAATGGGGAGTACAAGATTGAAGAGACAGTAATGTTCCATGCAAAGTCCCAAGTTGTATTTGCCCTTTCTCTCTTGGGAGTTGGGACTTCGAATTATATAGATGTTCTAGAAGTATTTTGGAAAATATAAAAAGTGGCATGCATAAGGCTATAAAGTGTTTTAGGATTTTGTTGTTTCTAAACTCATGCATTAAAAATGTGCCAATAAAAGGTTGCATGCGTGTGTTGTAATGAATAAAGGTTACTTTATTTAGGAAGTAACAGATTACTCGAACGTGAACATACTTAAATAAAGTACGTACTCTCTTAAGAAGTTGTAATGTACCAAAGTCTAGGCGACGTCTTATGAGAGAAATGGACAGGACACACAGTGAGCGACGAGATGAAATTTTAGGATCTCTGTTTGTTATTATGAAATCGATTAAATACATAATACTGTATGACGTTATAATATAGCCAACAACGGCAGAGACATCACGGCATCACCTTTTACATTTTGATTCGGATGCCTATAGATATATATATACAAACATATCAAAACATGAGAATAGGGTTTGGTGTTTCAGAAATCGAAAGCAAGAGTACACTATAGTGAGAGGCAATATTACCTTTTGTTGCACATATAGTCTATATTTATATACAATATGCAAGTTGCAACCTTTCCAAAGCCTTAAGCTTTCTCTTCCGTCACGCACAAAGTCAGTAGAATAGAACAAGCATCATATTCGTAGATGAATAAACAGAGAAAGGAAGATAATAATTAAGAGAACACACAAGAGATCTGTTTACCTATAGTTCATATCAATAAATGCTACATCTTGGCCGAGTCTCAGCTCGAAATCCAATAAAACAAGTAAGTTACAAGATCTAATTTGATATATATTGTGTTTTTATCGGTTTTAAATATTTTTTTCTCTTTTATTTTATAACTGAGTCAAAATGTGTTTTTAGATCTTTTAGCCCATAATAGAGTCTTTATAGGTTTTAGGTTGCTTTAGAATAAAACGAGCAATTTTATCACACATTTGGAGATGTTGATTCATGTATAAGTGTCAGATGTTTAGGATAATATGAACGACTTTCTACCGTTAGATCTTTCTCAAATTTTGACACAAAATTGAGACAGATGTTAGCTTTCATCTTCAAGTAATTTCAAGAAAATCTAACGGTGAATTCAAGAGTTATACCCGATTTCGTAAAGACAAGTCATTCTGGCGAGTAACTGAAGCATATGCAGAGATTGGAAGCAGAGAGGGTCAGACCGATCGGTCCACCTTCCTTTGGACAAGACAAACATTCCAGAACGTGGCAGACGGTCAGTCCACCACCTGGATAGATCAATCCACTTCCAAACGCAGTTTTAGGCCCAAATTTGACCTGAAACATTCAAGAAACGATCCAACTCGTCTCCTATTGTTTTTATACCCTATACTTTTTAATAGCAATCCTCCATATTTTTCAGTTCTAAACATTGTTCTTTACTTTCTGAACAATTTTGGGGAGAAGAATCCATCCTTTTGACACTTGGAGAAGATTTCTAAGCCTTATTCTCATTTAATCTATTGAATCATGTTTTCTTCTATGTCTATTTCTTTGTTTCAATTGCTATGTCTAGGTAGTCTCTTAATTGGGTTTTAGGGTTCTAAGTAGGAGATTCAGTGATTTGATGGATTAGATGTCTTAGGGAATTCTTAATCTTTGGATTCTTCAATTTATATGTTCTCAATGCTAGAATATGATTGATCACCTTGTTTTAGAACTTAGGCTTTTATTTGTTTCAGAGATGTTCGATAAAATGTCTGAATGAATGTAAATTGAGCATTGTATTTATACCATGCGAGAGTTGATGTTAGAATGCCTCGTGAACCAAATGAACCTGTTTGATAATGCAAATTTAACTAGGAAATTACAAATGAGAGTTTAGTAATTGAATACTTGAATTTAGTGATTAATGTCTTGAGAGAGAATTAATCTGAATTTGTGTTCATGTTTAAGAATGGTTATTCATGTTTGAATTCCTTATTGCTTTCATTCGTTATTCGTTGATTCTCTGAGATTACCATGCTGCCCAATTCTTTAATTCATAAGTTCAAATCTCTGTTTATTTGCATTTATATTTACAGTTCTGAAAAACCAAACAAACAATTTTTCCGCTTTAGCTAACAACGAGTCTCGCAAGTCTTTAGTATAATTTTGCTCCTTGTGATCGATTCCACATATACTTTACTTCGGTTAAATTATCGAGTTAAATACTCGAGTAATCAGAACCCCTGAAAGAAAGAGGTTCTCAACTTAAGCACTCTTCTTTGTGTCTCCACTAATCTCAAAAGAACCTTGAATTTATAGCTTTCCTATGTTGTGTGTATATATATATATATATCTAATAGCTTACATGTCATTTTTGGCTATGTAATAAATTATTGCAAAAGAGAATGCAAATGTTAGGATCTACAAGCTTATAACTTTTGGTGGTGGTTCAGTATATCAATGTTTTTAAACTCTATAAACCGAAAACAATAACAAAGGTCTAGACCATGCAAGAAT
Organism: Capsella rubella; assembly: GCF_000375325.1. Taxonomy (NCBI): domain Eukaryota; kingdom Viridiplantae; phylum Streptophyta; class Magnoliopsida; order Brassicales; family Brassicaceae; genus Capsella; species Capsella rubella. The sequence continues at coordinate 2,229,651 of NW_006238920.1, read as the reverse complement.
GAAAAAGGAATTTACGACATGTTAGAGGGTTCTCTAAAGCATATATAATCTCCATTGTTTACCATTAAGATTTTAATCATATGTACCAAACACTCTTTTTGAATCATATATATACATCCTTATTTGGATCACATGCACCTTTTTGCTTTAGAACCTCATGTCGAAATCTAGATTAATTACTATTCCCTCTGTTTTTTATTAGTTGTCGCTTCAGGTTTTTGCATACATATTAAGAAAAATTTTAAATTTTCTATCATAACCTTCTTTAATATATATTTATAAATTTTTTATTTGGTTAATACATTAAACAATTGGATAAAAGTGGAATTTTCGCCAAACATCTACATTGAAAAACTAAAATAACAACTATTATGGAAAGAAAAAAAATTTCTGGAACGACAACCAATAAAAACCGGAGGGAGTGTCGACAAAAAAAAAAAAAAAAACCAGAGGGAGTATTAGATATTTCTAGGTTTTCTTGCTATTAAAAATATCTATGGGTGGCCAAAGATAATTTGTCACAATGGGAAAGCTCAAAATCAACTGTGACTCAGAATGAACCCTTCAACCACTTGATCATTGCAATTTGGTTTATTATGTTATTTCACTAAACAAAATATAGTAATGTTATGTTTTTTTGGAAATGTAAGTCAAATAGATGGTCACTTTCTGAATTACTATGAATAGAAACAAAACCATAGTACTATAAGCTTAACCTCTAATTTCTCAAAATAATTTAATTAACAATCGAGTTTTCAACATTTTCAATAGCAAAGAAAAAATATATGTGTGGTCTAATCTAATCCCAAAAAATTTCCTCCTTAGTTCATCACTTTCATTTCTTTCTTACATATTAATAATAGATAGAAAAAAATAATTCAACTCTTCTTTTATTTTCTTTCAAAAAGACACATTTCTCTTTCCCTCCTTTATTTGCCATAAAAGAGATTTTCAAGAAGACAGCGAGAGAAGAAAGTGATAGTTCGTTCACTCTTCGCTTTCTCAAGAATCTCTCTTAAACCCCAAATAATAAATAAAAGAGTGAAACACATTACAAACTTTTCTTTTCTCAGCAATAATAATGAGAGAGCTTCTTCTTCTTCTTGCTCTTCTTCAAACCCTTATGAAGAACAACATCTTCATTACTGTTTCTGCTTCTTCTTCTTCTGCTTCAAACCCTTCTCTAGCTCCTCTTTACTCTTCCATGGCTACTTCCTCTCCTGGTTCGTTGACTTCTTCTCATTTTTTTAGTTTCTTGATTTTCTTGATTTGATCAATGAAACCTCGAGTTTCGAAAAAAAAAAATATTTTTATAAAAATTAGATAAATTTAATGCTATTTATGAGCGTACTCACTTCTTGTCTTTTTGTTTCTTGTTTTTTGTTTATTTTTTTAAAAATTGGAAAATATAATTCTTATCTAAATTCATTCTTGAATTTAGAAACATGGGTTTGATTTTGGAATTTTCAAGAACCATACTTGAGAAATTTAACAAGTGAAGATTTTAATTGTTTTCTGTGTTTTAGGAATTCAAATGGGAAGTGGTGAAGAAGACATGTTGGATGCTCATAAGAAACTTCTGATTGGTCTCATTATCAGTTTCTCTTCTCTTGTCCTTATAATCTTGTTCTGTTTAGGCTTCTGGTTTTATCGCAAGAACCAATCTCTCAAATCTATAAATAATTTAGGTAATGAATAATTGTGCAATAACTTTAGAGTGTATACTAATGATTTCAAGATTCTTTATTGTTCTTTGAGTTTTGTTAATTTCAATCTTGTTTGAGATTTATTGATCTTTGTGGAATGTTTTAAATGAAGATTCTGAGAGTGGGAATTCATTTTCCTCGTTTATGAGACGGCTTAGCTCGATTAAAACTCAGAGGAGAACATCTATCAACAAGGGTTATGTGCAGTTTTTCGATATCAAGACCCTTGAGAAAGCAACAGGCGGTTTTAAAGATAGTAATGTAATCGGAAAAGGCGGATTTGGATGTGTTTACAAGGCTTGTTTGGACAACAACGTGAAAGCAGCGATCAAGAAGATCGAAAACGTTAGCCAAGAAGCCAAACGAGAATTTCAGGTAACAAATAAAACAAACCAAGTTTCAAGTTCTGATTCTTGGATCTTTATATTCAATATCTCTGATTCTTGAATATTTCAGAACGAAGTTGACTTGTTAAGCAAGATCCAGCACCCGAATGTTATCTCATTGTTAGGCTCTGCAAGTGAAATCAACTCGAGTTTCATCGTTTATGAGCTCATGGAGAAAGGATCCTTAGATGAACAGTTACATGGTAAAAACATGTTTTTATATGATCTTGTTTAACCCGATGAGTTATATTGTAAACTATAATATAAAAACATGAGTACTGTATATGAATTTAAATAATTATGTGATTGATTGGTTTTATCTTTATAATTAATGTGTTAGGGCCTTCTCATGGATCAGCTCTAACATGGCACATGCGTATGAAGATTGCTCTTGATACAGCTAGGTATATAAAATAATTAGCCGACACTTTTCAACTCATTGACCGGTTAATCTCGGTTTCAATTCTGTAAACCGATTTTTTCTCTGTTTGTTGATGGCAGAGGACTAGAGTATCTCCATGAGCATTGTCGTCCACCAGTTATTCACAGGGATTTGAAATCTTCAAATATTCTTCTTGATTCTTCCTTCAACGCCAAGGTTAATACCGCGTCTTTTTTCTTGAAATGTTCTTGATTAAATCTTGATTCTTGTTTGATCGCCTCATTGTTTGGTTTACTGTTTGATTACAACAATGCAGATTTCAGATTTTGGTCTAGCTGTATCGCTTGATGAGCATGGCAAGAACAACATTAAACTCTCAGGGACACTTGGTTATGTTGCCCCGGAATATCTCCTAGACGGTAACTATGTTTCCACTGACTAGTTCTCATATCTTAGGTTGTGTATCATATAATAATTCATAATGTGAATATATACTAGTCTCACTCTCTCAAAGATTACATTTTCAGCTTAAATAATCGTTTTGCGAGTAATGTAACTGTTTGTTTTCGGGTATGTATGCAGGAAAGCTGACGGATAAGAGTGATGTTTATGCATTTGGGGTGGTTCTACTTGAACTCTTGTTAGGTAGACGACCGGTTGAGAAATTGACTCCAGCTCAATGCCAGTCTCTTGTGACTTGGGTATGTTTTTGATACTGTTTAACAAACGTTCTACTGAACGAATCGGGTTGTGATATATATAGTGTGTTGATGGTGCAGGCAATGCCACAACTTACTGATAGATCCAAGCTTCCAAACATTGTGGATTCGGTTATAAAAGATACAATGGATCTTAAACACTTATATCAGGTTTGGTTTCAAGACATATAGAACCGGTTTAAAGTCCATCTTGTTTGTGACTGAACTTGAATGTTACTGCTGCATTAGAGTTGATTTGATGGTTGCATATTGTTGAATCAAGGCCGTTGATTACTTTCGCAGGTAGCAGCAATGGCGGTGCTATGCGTGCAGCCAGAACCGAGTTACCGGCCTTTGATAACCGATGTTCTTCATTCACTTGTTCCACTGGTTCCAGTAGAGCTAGGAGGGACTCTCCGGTCAACACGATAACTTGAAACACTGCCAACAAATCCAAATAAATTTACGATTTTATATTATTTTTGTATAGGGTAAGAAATGTAAGTTTAGAAGTTTTCCAGGGTTGTTGAGTACTATAGTTATATACCTTTTTAGTTTGTAAATTGTTTGTATATCACACATTCACACGTCTTATTTTGTTGTTGTGAAAAATGTTGGAACAAATCTAGCATGATAAAAGTTTGATCGATCGGATTTAAACTCGAATTGACTTGAAATCGGTATCATCATATCGATTCAAAACCAGTAAAATGGCTTGTTGAAATTGAAAAACAAAATATGACATGTAACATATCATATGCCTTTAGATTAGTCGGATCAAAATGTCAAGGATACACCTACCGATATACGGAATATGTTTGAGCAGAGATAAAGAAAATAACAAATGAAATTTGATCATTGAATAAATCATGAATAAGTTGGAATAAGCATGATCAGGGGCAAAGAACGTAAGTTTGGGAAGAGTAAGTCTCTGGATGAGAAAGATGGTTAAGTTTGTTGTGGCATAGAGAAGGTTCTGATGGAGGAACCGGACCTCGCTGAAGCTTGTTCTGTAAACCGTACAATCGTCCTAAATCCTTCTCCCATATCGGTAGTCTCCCCGAGCTTCCCCTTCCGATCAAAGCTAGAAGACACATCACCAACATAAATCTCCACATTCTTTAGTCGAATAAGGATTAACTTTGAACTTTGGGTAAGAAGGATTAGTAAGAAATCGAAAGAAGAAAGAACTAGCTATGTTGCTTACACATCTAAGTGTGTAATATATATAGAGAACACATAGAGTGGATTGTTTTGAATGATTTTGTCAACTTATAATGATGCTTTTTAGAATATTGACTTGTTCCTCGTTATACAACCATGAACCATGAGTGGTAATGTCTTGTGTTCAACTCTTGTTTATGAATTTTAAGAAACGTTTATTCAACGTTGTGTTGTACATTTGGTGGTTGATGTTTTTATTTTCAACTATTGTGTAAGCAACCAAACACTTACGACGGTGGAAACTACAATACCGTCATCCTTTTACTAATCCTTAAAAGAATGTTTGTAAGCAACAGAATAGTAATGCCAACAGTCAATAACGACGGTGGAAACATATATAAACATGAGTTAAAACACACGTAGCCGACAAAAACAAGAAATGGGTACACTTGTATTAAAGTACCCAAAAGTTGAGGCGTTGATGCTGAATTGTGTTTTGTGTAGAAAGGCATTGTGTTTTGTATGTTTCTTAAGACTAACCATTTTCAACAAAACCCATCTTGTCAATTACTCAATTTGATTACCATACTTCATTACACAAAAGAGTAAACGTCGAACAAACACATAACTTAACTACATATAGAATTCTTTGTTAAGAAGATTTGGATAATTTTGAAGTAACAAAAGCATCCAAGTGATTTTAAGATCTATATACCGATGTTATTCAAATTGTTCAAGTACTTAAAATTGTAAGACTCAATCCAAAATGCACAAGTCTTGCAAACCCTTAACTTAAGTACCTAACAAAACAAAAAGATATCGAAGTAAATTTCATACAATTGGTTCTACTGATTGAGAAGACAAACCCACAAAACAAGATAAACAGAAGTCCTTTACAAATCTTAAACATCAGTATTTGTCAAGATACCCTAACTACACATCTTAAGAACCTATCAAAAGAGGAAGATATCAAAGTAGATATCATATAAAGATACAACACAGTTGGTTCTACTGAATTGAGAGCAATGAACCCACTAAACAAGATCACGAGAAGTCATTTGGAAACTTACACTTCAGTAAACCTAAAGCTACCCTAACTACACATTTTAAGAACCTAACAAAACAGATCAAAGTAGATATCATATAAAGATAAAACAGTTGGTTCTACTGAATTGAGAGCAATGAACCCATAAACATGAACCAAAAGGCCATTTAAACTAGTGAAAACCACAAAGTTACTACAATAAGAACTCTTCGATGGCAAGTTTGGAAACATAACTGATTCAAGAATCGTCTTACACAAAATGTCAACAATGTAATCAAAACTGAGGAAACACTAAAAATCCAACAGAACCAAAAACAAGTCTTTTTAGAAAGAACAAAGCTTTCACAATAAGTAACAGTAACCTCTTAGAATCCAAGCTTGGTTCTGCGCCAATGCCTACGCTTAGCATTGTACCTGCAAAAACCAAACCAAAACCCACATCAGATTTCACTATTACTACCCTAACCAATCAAACCAAACACATAAAAGCTACAGATTCATTTCCCAAACCTGATAGTGTTGTCGGTACGAAGACGAATCCAGTGAGGGATAGGCCTGTTTTGCCTCATCTTCTTCCCGAGCTTCTTCTTGATCATGAACGACTTGTGCGACGGCTGTTTCACAAAATAATGAGTAATATCATCAGAAATGATTCAAACTTTCAAACTTTCGTAACATTTACATACTAAACAGAGAATCAGAAGACGATTGAGATTAAGATCAAAGCAGAGTAGAGAGGATATCATAAGAAATTATTCAAAGTTTCGAACTTTATTTACATTTTACATAGTAATTGAGAATTAGAAGACAATGGAGATTGAAGCAGAGGAGAGAGGACTTACCATCTTGAAGCTTTGCGATCTAGCTTCTGGAACAGAGCCGAAACGAAGAGAAACCCTAAATCTGGAGAAGAAGCTTTTGTATACTGTGGTGGCGGTGAGCTTTTATATGAGGACGCGATTTTAGGGTTAGAGAGTTTTTTTAATTGGGCCACGAAGGCCCATTGGTTTAAGCATTTTAATATAGGTTTCGGTCCATTAGTAGAATGAAATCTAGGATAATTGATGTTTTGAAATTGGACCGATTTGAGTATCTGTCACTGGATGATTTGGTTAGATCAGTTCGATCAAATTAAAAAATTGGTTAAAAAATGTTTTTTACTTCTTTTTTTTTTTACTTAGAAACGCTAATTAATTAAACATTTAGAGAGAAATATTCTGAAATAACACCAAAGTATGTTTTATGGAATAACTTATAAGCAACATAATTTCTCTCTCTTAACACATTTTTCATCTTTGAAAGAGAGAAAAGAGCAATTTTCGGTCTACCATATTTCGTTTGTAATATATTAAATTTTTTGGTCTTTCTGATCAAAAATCGGATCTTTTGTTCCGGATTTCTTCTTTGCTTTTTGCGAGTTCTTTCAATCTCCATCTATTTGTTTTTTTAATCCCGTCGATTAATCATTTTGTAAATCTTATTTCTTTCTGATTCTCCAATTAATCGAGGCGTAATATCTTCGTCACTATCTTTTTCTCATGACTTAGGAGCAACGAAAGACTACATTGGGAATTTGCGTGTAGTCGGTGATGGAGCTTCCCCGGAGGTGGTGATTCTTAAAGAAATTTGAAGTGGTTTTTCATGTCAAATTCGGTAACTTTTCGGTGTTTCTTTGAAAGGAATAGAAATCAGCAGAGTGGAAGAGATTAATTGTCGCATCAGAGTTTAAATGGTGAAGGAGGATCGGAGAACGGCGATAGTTGACGAAAGCTTACGAGTTACGGCGGTTGTGAAAAGAGATAAAACCAAATCGGAACAAAGGATATTACACGGTCAAACTCTTTGAAAGAGAGATCAACACATCAAAGAAAATTCACAAGAAAACATAACAAACCAAAAATCAATTAAACGTAACATGATCATAGTGATTTCTTGTGGTTGGAACTCATCATAGTTTTAATCTTTTCAAAGTTCACAAAACCATCTTCATCTGCATCAACAGCTTGAACCATCACAACACACTCTTCCATTGTATGCTTTTCTCCTAGACGTTTCAACATAACATGAATCTCACTAGCCGATATTTTCCCATCACCATCCATATCATACAAATCAAAAGCTCCTTTCAAGACAGTCTCTTCGTCATTTTGTTCTCCTCCACCATCTATCACCAAACAAGAAGCAAATTCCACAACATCGATTTGAACATCACCATCCACGTCAAGCACTCTAAACATCTTATCAAGTTCTTCTGATGTTATTGAACGAGAAAAGACGCGAATTTCTTCCGCAAATTCGTTCCACGAAATTTTTCCATCCCTGTTCTTGTCAATCCTCTCAAAGATTTGAGCAACTGACATAGTTGTTGTTTTGAGTAAAGGATAGATGACTTGGAAACAAATAAGGGATCGATGATATGTGAGGTGTTTAACAAAATAATGATTTTATCACTATAGAGTTTATGATTTAATTTTGAAAGTTTCATTTTGATATATGGTGCTAATTTAAAAAATAAAAGAGCATGTGCTAAATTTGGAAGAAAAACATTTTTTTTAGGAAGAAAAACTTAAATTAGTGCTGTCTTTATAATTTCCCAAATTAAAACATTGCATATAATTTATAATTTAGATATACTCGAAAGGTATATTTCAGAAAAGAATAGGTGGATAATTCATAATTTGGGAATTCTAACAAATATCATATTTGGAGATGACAATAGACAAAAAAAAAGTGTGACCATTTACTAGTTGAATATATCAATATCATAAAAGAGTTTAATGTTCCATATAGTGGATGTATTTGTCAATAGATGTTGTCTTGGACATATTAATGATAATTTTTCCAAAGGAACATATTGTAACAATTATTATTGTATGGACATAATATCAGCTTTTACTGAGAAACAATATATATATTTTAGAATATTATATTTTTTATACTACACTATCACTATCGAGTATACAAATTGCTTTGACATTTTTTTGTTATTGTTTTGTTTGTATGTTGATTCATTTATGTAATTAACATACAAAATAACAAATATAAGAAAATTTTATTAATATCAAAAACATAAAATAATCGTTATAAGAAAAACATACAACAATTATATGTTAGTTCATTTTAAGATACATCTTTATTTTTAGAATACCTGAAATATATTATACTTGTATAAAGACATTGTTAAGACTAGCACTTCACTTTCAGTACAAATGTGTCAATTATATGCATGAGCGATTTCATTAATCTTTTTCGTCGTTAGAAGTGTCATGCACTATCAAATCAAAATATTTCGTGTAATTGTAAAAACATATATAGTATTGTACTTGTTGAACAATGTGGTTTTCATGGAACATGGTGTACATTTCTCAAGCATATGAGATTCATTGATATGATATTATGATACCATTTAAGTTTAGTTACAATTTCCAAGATACCATGATTATAATCTATCACTTTGTTAAAGTTCACTCTTTCTGGAAATTTATATCTCTAATTTATCTTTTACATTTGCATAATCACATTTACTACTTTCTTCGATATGTCTTCTTGGGAAGATCGTCAAATTTATTTATTTTCTTGAATAATCGAAATATAGTCTCTTTTATGGTTTCCACAAAACCAGAAAATTTTAAATATGATTCAATGTTGGTGGTCCAAAGAAAATAATTAGCCGAAGTGATGTTGAGGAACATAAACTGAAGTTTCGTAATATTTTCCATGAGTCTTTTACGAAAAAACCGTAAAATTAATATTATTTGGATTATTTAATTTTATTTAAACTTTTTTATATTCAAAGTACAATATATTATAATGAATATAATTACATAGAAAAAACAATGTTTATAGTATATTGTTTGTGATTAAATTTTTCAATGAAGAGACTATCGATACATGAAATGATTGCAACTAGCTAAGGACTGAAAACAATCTGATCACTTTCCAAAATGTAAACTTAACCAAAATTTGTTAGAAAACAATTTGAGGGGAAACATGTTTTATTAGTGAGTAAAATGAGTGTATTTATAGATTAAAAATATTCTTCATAGGTTTTTAAAAAATGTGTAAAATTTTGAAATTGTTATCTTCATGACCATCGATGAAAAGATTTCACATAAATTTTTTCCATCTATAAGAAAAAAGTAGTCAATTAAATTAACCAAGTTCAAATAATATGTAAATATACAAGTGTTAATAAGCCTACTTATATAAACCATAATATGAATATGCAATAGTATCTTCCAAATCATCCACATTATAACAATAAATATATTAAGGTGAAGAAGTCGTTATATTATAAGTAGTTCATTGTTATGGTGGATATAGGCATATAGCATACATTTCCTCACTATAGTAACAAGTAAATAATGGTATTTTAAACTACTACGTATTTTATTTAAAAAACTTTCATTACAGTTAAGCTATTCAAAGAACTTTTATTTTAGTAAAAAAGCAAAATATTTTTTTAATTATTTGTTCTTCTTTTAAGTATTAATAACCAATAAACAGTTTGGAGAATATTAACTTTTGTAATTGTTCTCTGAATGATTGGAGAATGAAAGCTTTTGAATCAATCACATTTTTTTGGACTGCCCTGCAATAAAACAAAAAACAGCTATAATAATAATGCACCAATCTCGCAATGAATTGGTGTTACATTTCCATATTTAATTTGTGATTGTTGGACCTTTTCAAAACTTTTCTTTTGTTAGCTAGCTGGAACCCAAAAAGGAACCATTAATATATACTTTTGTCATCCATACATACCAAACCAATCAAGAGTAGTAAAATAACGAAATCAAGCATGCACAACAAGAAAGTAATAAGATTAACATATTTGATGTGGGTTCATATAACTTCATATCAATCCAACAAAAGTTACCAGAACATGACTCTACTAGGTACGATTGAAATTATGTTAGTTATTTGATCTTTCACCAAAACCAACCTGATCGAACTAATACTGAATCTAATTGAACCAAAACCAGTGAACCAACTATAGTTTTGTTAGAGTTTTGTTGTAGCTTGTTAATTTTACTAGAACCATATTGATCTTCAATGTTGTCATGGCATTATTCAGGATTCAGTTTCTTGTTTATGTTTTTCATCCTTTGATTCTAAGGCATACCATAACCAAGTTTAGTTTAACAAACTATTGTTTTTCTTGAATAACTAAAAAGTTGGATCGAAACTAATACATTTTCTCGTGCTAAAAATTAAAGCAGAGTATATAGTTTTCGTCCCAAATATCATTCAATCCGGCGGTTTATAAACTTTTGTAAAATATCTATACGAATTGAGCTATTGGCTCTTGGTAACTTAACAAAATATTCTATTTGCCTTTTACCATTTTCGTTAAAAATAGTAGGTTTCACTGTCACTAAAACGTAAAGAAACAAAAAATTAATATAACTTCCACAAAGTTAAGGAAAGAGACAAAAAAGTCAAGTGACTTGCAAAGAATTGAACTTGAAGCTAACATATACATAAACCATAATGTGAAAGCCGGCACAAGATATCAATGAATATGTAATGTTTTGGTCTACAAAATTTATCTACAAAGTTGCTTTCAATTTGTCGACTTGACCCACTCTTTTTGAATTCTTACAACATGACAACTCATTTTCAGACACATAAGCCAACTCAAGTATTAGATATACATTATCAAATTAGTCATATATGACATACCCCATAAGTGTTTTTTAAAAAATGCATGTGCGTGTATAATAATAGATCAACCAAGTAGTTCAGAATTTTGAAGATACCTAAAAAAAATGAAAATATCTTCTTTTGGTCGTGGTGGCTCCTCTCCTTTATCCGCTTGTTTTCATCCTTCCGCCACCGCGATAAACGAGGATCTACCGTCGTCTGCTCCCTCGCCGTCATATTTATCCGGTGACCTTCCAAATCCTACCACCACTTGCCATTACCACACTAACGTTGGTGTTTTCTTCCTTACCTGGTCTCAAGCCTTCCTCCGTCGCTCTCTCCACATTCATTTCTACTCATGCCACTCCGTAAACTGCTATCTTCACTCTCCTGATTGCTACCGCAACTCCGTTCCCTTCACTTTCCGGCTCGAAGTCAAGCCCTTGACCTTTTGGAGAAAACATGGATCCAAGAAGATATCTAGAAAACCCGATATCCGAGTTGTATGGGACTTGACACATGCAAGATTTGGATCAGGACCTGACCCGGAATCGGGGTTTTACGTTGCTGTCTTTGTATCGGGCCAAATGGGTCTTCTCGTCGGCGAAGGAGACTTCAAAGAGAGACCTAGGAGACAAATCTTGGTGTCCAAGAGAGAGAATCTGTTTGGAAACAGAGTTTACTCAACAAAAATCAAGATTCAAGGAACACTAAGAGAGATTAGCATAGACGTTAAGGTTGTTAACGACGAAGCTAGTCTCCGGTTTAGCTTAGACGATAAGAGTGTTTTAAAGATTGATAAGCTTCAATGGAAGTTTAGAGGAAACACAAAGATTGTGATCGATGGTGTGACGATACAAATATCATGGGATGTATATAACTGGCTGTTTGGTGACAAGGATAAGGTTAAACCGGATAAGGTACCCGCGGTGTTCTTACTACGGTTTGAGAACCAAGAGGTTGAAGGAAACGATGCGTTGATGATGAACAAGAGAGTAAGAGACAACGTGGTTTTGAGGAAGGAGAACTCTAAAACGCCGTCGTTTTGGGCGACTTCGTATGGTCATTGGTCTTCTTTTACTAGGATGCCTAATGTGATGGAGTGGTCTAGTTGTAGAGAGGAAGATGAGAGGAGCTTTGGGTATAAGAGTTGGTTCTCTTTGGTTATTTACGCTTGGAGAAAGTAAAAATGGAGACTCGAATCAATTTTTTTTTTTTTTTGTATAAATATAGAGCTATCATTTAAAAAAAAAATATATGGATATACGAAAGTGTGTAAGAATTAGAGATTTCTTTTAATCTTTGGTATTGGTTTGTATACAAATGGTTTATAGGACAAAAATATTTTGGGATGAGACAAGTATTTGTCTTGTTTACTCGTTGATCAAACCTTGAAAGAATGATTCATTTCTTTTCATAGATAATAACATTTTCATTCAAATGTATCATCTTAGTGAATTATTTCTGGTCTTGTTCCTCTGGTCATTTGGCATTTAAATGCATCATTAACAAGAAACATTTGTATGAATTGTTAAGATACAAATGTCAAATGACCAAACGAAATTGTTTACATGTCTTGTTATGACTCCACCCAATGTACCTTACTTAGCTTGTTTGAAAGACCAATTATTGGGGATTAAGGTCTTTTCGCCTAAGATGATTGACATTCGACTTGATTGATGTGTTAAGGAAATAGCGTAATATCGGAATAGTTTATCGATAAATATGCAAAATAACCGAACTAAAAATGGTTTTTTTAAAAAACTTATATTATGTTTGTGTTATATAACAAAATCACTTTTGAAAATGCACAAATGTGATGAATATTCTAAGTAATAAAATGTAACCTACCATTCATTACCTTGAACTCATGTTCTCCTCCAAAAACAAGTTGTTCCAACTTTTCTGTTTCTTTTGTAAGAAACAAAAATAAATATTGCCTCATATGTTTCTTGCAACTTTCTCATTATATTTTTGACTAGTTGTCGATCCGTGCTGCGCACGGGAGATTTATATTGTTGTTTTTTATTGTTGTCGTTTTTTGTTACTCTATTTTCCATATAAATTGATGATTCGTACTCATGGTGTGGTGATGAAAGGTGTTGAATTTTCCTCAACCAGGACTTGGAAAGCACTAAGACCTTGGAAAGCAGAAAGGATTGGGGAGATTATGTTTGGTTCAAAGTGATTGTCCCAAAGCACATTTTCTATATGTGGGTAAGTCACCTTGATAGATTGGCTCCCGCAGAAAAGGCTTGTTTTCTTGGGACAGATTCAGTCTTTAGAATGTTGTCTATGCTCGGTTGTTTTGGAATTTTGGGACCATCTCTTCCTAACTTTTGAATATTTTTTTTCCCAACTTGGATGTTGGTCTTTTCTAGGCTCTCCCCGCAACAATGACTTTTCACCTCATAGTAGGAGCTGCTCTCTTGGACTCGACTCTCTTCTCTGAAAGCCCTTGCTGTCCTCCGCAAGCTAGCATCTCAAAGGATAGTCTACAGCATTTGGCGGCAGCGCAACAACGTCTTGCATAACTCGGAGCGTTTGTCTCCTCAAGTTGATCGACCGCGAATGTTGCAATATCATATCGTCAAGAAGACTAAGGAAGCTTTGACGCAAACTCATGCTTTTAAGGATTTGTTAACATGAATCTTGCTTTATGGTTACTCTCTTGTAGGTTTTCTTTTTGTAAAACTTTAACTCCCAACTTTAATGATATTTACATATTTAGTATAAAAAAAATAATTATGTGGTTGATGATGTGACGAAAGGACAAGAGAGAAAAAACTAACTTTATATATATAGATAGAGACAAAGAAAATGTTTTCCAACTATATTTGGGATATCATCATTGTACGCCTTCTCGAAACCTTAGTTTAAAATTCAGGATCAAAACCATGAATTTGTATGTCCCAATTTCATATGGCCCAATTTTTCTTTTCATGTATGTAACATGAGATCTCACCGACAAAAACAAAACAAGTAATTTTCTCAAACTTAAGCCAATGTTCCCATGAATTTATCTACCATATGTAGGAAAATAATAATGGTTTCTTGTTTACTTAATTCAAATCTGAAAACCAAAGAAATGGACTACAACAACCACCATTAAAGCATCATCAACAAATGACAAATCACTCATCAAACACCTAATCAGAAACTTATAAGCAACATCTAAATACAAGATACAACAAGTAATTATATAATCAGGCATCATTACCATTTCATTATCATTTCTGTTATCAAAAACAAAAGAGATAACCACAAAGAGGATCAATGTGTAGAAGACTTTGGAATAAAGAAACAAAAAATGAGAGATAAACAGTAGAAAAATATATGAATCATGTTCTTTTTGTACATACTCATAACCTCTCTCTCTGTCCTATAAGCAAATTGTACCAAGAAAAATGATCTACACACACCCAAAAAGGTTTTTTAAAGGTCTTCAAGAACAAAAGCACGAGCATGCTCATGTATGATTGATACTTTGCTTGTCATGTTCCTCTGTTTCGTCTTTTGTCTTTATACTTTGTCTCCTCCTTTTTTTCATAAACAATAATCAAATGTTTCAAAATAATGATATGATAAGAATCAAGTCTTGACGCTTACGCTTGGCGACTTCTTGTCTTGAGCTCTAGGTCTTTGGTTTTTCTTAGAACTTGATGAAGTAGTAGAAGAAGAAGAAGGTTGATTACTACCCGCTGATTTTGCTCGAATGTGTGAACGATGATTATCAGGTGTCGAAGAAGAGGACGAAGAAGAGAGTAATGGACCTGATCTTGATCGGTTTCTTAGTTTCTTCTTCTCGCTTTCCGAAAGCTCCCCTTTTCCTATCCGCCTCACTTTCGCCTCATTTAAACGCGGTGGTAACACGCAATTGCAGAGAACCCCTACACAAAAAACATAACCTTTTGCATTACTTGATGAACTTTCTTACACATAACAATTACTCAGTTTGATTGGTTTACCTAAGCGAGCAAGTCGATTCACCCATCTAGGAATCGATTTCTGAGTAAGTTTAATACAAACTTCATTGCAGAAATGGTTGCAGTTCCTTGTAATGAGATGGTACTTGTTCCCTTGATACTCTTCAGCTAGTTTCTCCATATAAACTCGGACTTCTTTCGCAACCAAGTCTGTTTTCCCAACAAGAATCGATTTCCTAAACGTGAAACCGGGACATTTCTTCGGCTCCACTTCAAATATACCTGTGCTTGAAGATTCATGTGCTCCAAATGCATACTCAACTCCATGAACTACAAACATTACATAACACACAATCCATTACAAGCTTTAGTCACTCTATATTGACCATCTAAGCAATACAACAACAAGAACCAGTTTCTTCATTAACCAACTTACACAAGACAATCTAAAACACAAAAACAGAGAACCAATGAACAATAAAGTCTTGTTCTTTAATCATCAAAATCAAAACTTGAGATTTTTGGTAATACTCTTAGTCAATTCTCACAAGGACCAAAGTCAATTCTAAGCAAATCTAAGTTTCAGGAAACCAAAAAAGTCACTTCCTTTAACAACCAAACAAGTAGATTCGAACAAAAGAAGCCAAACCCAGAAAAACAAAATTGAGAATTCAACTAACCTTCAACACCAGAGTGAAAGACACCAAGTCCAAGCCAATAACCATAAGCATTCATAGGTGTTAGATCGTAGACATTCAGATAAACCGGAACAGAACCGGATTGCTTCTTCCGCTTAACCGAACCTTTAAAGCACAACATCTCTCTCTCTGTCTCTGTCTCTGTCTCTGTCTCTCTCAATACATCACAAGATCGGGAAAGCTTGAGAGCCGGAGATGAAAGGGCAGATCTTGGATTCAAAGATTGAAACTTTATAAAAGGGTTCTTCGTCGTTTCATCTTCTTCTTCTTCCTCTCAACTGTTTTCTGAAGTTTCTGAGAAAGTGGTATTGTGGGCTTAAGCAAAAAGGCGTAAGTTGTGTTGTTTGAGCACTTGTTTGCCTTGTTCACTTTACCATACGTTTCTGTTAATTCACTGAATCTGGCATTTGGATTTAAATGCTGTAAGATATTTTTATCTATTTTTAGTCCCACTCCTCCATTTTGCATTTATTTTCTTGGGTTTTATTTTCGGATAAAAAGGTAATAAATTTGAAAATTACATTGCATTTTGTATTTACAATAAGAATAATTAAAGTATTCTTGATTTCACTAAGTGGAATTCTCAAACATTAAATTTTTTTTTTTAATAATCTAATAAACCACTATTTTGCATTTTAGTATAAAGTTTGATTCATTCACATTACTCTTACATATATTCAAATTATTAATAATTCCTATTTGAAAATGCATTTCAGAAACTATTAAAATTTGATACAAGATGAAAATTTTTACTGTTTGGTATTAACAAAATTAATGTGACGACTATCTGAATATATTATCATATATAAGTACAAAACCAAATATATATATATATATACTACAAAAGATACATTGTTCCCATTGGACCTCCAAGAATATGCTAAACGAACTTTGTATACAACTAATTAAACTATAATGGTTAATGTTCTACATAAGAAAAACACATTAAATACTAGACCCGTGGTGTACCACGAGGTAAAATCTATAATCTAAAATGCACAAAAATACTGTTAATATAATAACCCTTACTTAAGAGTTTTTAATAATTTAATCAATGTACTACTATAACATTCAAATAAAAAATCAAATAAACTCAATTATGTACCTTAAACACTAAAAAAAATTATGTGTATAAGAAGTTTAAACTATCATAGAATGGGGTTATATGGTGGGACATATTATTATTATTATAAATTTGAAATATCATAGAGCTCTGGTTAAATCATCATTTTATAATTTTGTTAATACCATCAATACCAACTTTATATAAAAATCCAAATACTTATATTTATTTCAAAGTAACTGAAATATATTCAATAATGAGTTGTATTACGTCTTACATATATTTGTAACCGTCACAAATATAAATAATTATATATTATTTTAGCGAATCTGAGGTTCACTATATTAAAAATACACATATGATAATCATAATTCTTCTAAAATCCAGCCCATATGAATTCATCAACAAAAAAAAATTGGAAAAAAACTATATTATAATTTTGTATTAAAACACAATAACATTTATATTAATCACTAAAGAAACTATCATTTTATTACACAAAATCACGAATATTACATATAAAAATTAAAAGAAAATGGACCCGTGGTGTAGCACGAGGTAAAAATATGTTTTCGTTTAACAAAGAAAAACCTGGAAATTTCCCTCGCTCTAACAGAGGTACGCATCTAGCATATTCTTCGATATATATAAACAACAAACGATAAATTATTCATATTGGCAATCAAAAGACTATGGTAAACAAACTTTGTATATATAAACTATAACATATACGCATAAAATACTAGCCCCGTGGTGTACCACGGGGTAAAATCTAGTTTTGCATTTATTTTCTTGGGTTTTATTTTCGGATAAAAAGGTAATAAATTTGAAAATTACATTGCATTTTGTATTTTTATAGAATTTAATCTAATAATATCTTAAGAAAAATTATAAAAATCTAATTATCTATATAAGTAGAAAAACGTGTAAGGAAAGAATTTTTTATTATTATTTGATCATTTGTAATGCAAATATAAAAACCGGCTAATTTGACACGAAAAGTACGCACATAAATCACATTATATCTATGTGATATATTTAAACAATATTTCTCTATATTGGATCGTTTGAACTAATTCACTAATTGATAATATTATTCTTTGCCATCTAGTTTTTATTAATATTGTCAAAGTAGAATAGATACACATTATTTCGGCGGAAAACAAGAAATCCCCGGAAACTTGGAAACAAACAACTAATATAAAGAGGCAAAGAGAGCAAATGATGAAGAGGATGAGTCTCCCAATGAACAGCCAATTAACCAAGAGGACTCGACAAACATGACACAAACCAAGCAACAAATCCTATTATAAGAGATCCTTTGATAGAACCTATCGAAAGGGCCTCGGCCATCGATCGATAGAAGAATCCTTCTCTAAGCAAACTGCCTAAAGAAAATATAATTCCTATGATATGCTTCAAATTATTGACAATATATATATATATATATGGTATTAATAGAAAAGTGCTAACAAAAAATGATGATTCTCTCTTAGGTATTGCGATCAATATTTCGTAGGAAAAATAAATGATGATTCTTTCAAACTACCAGCATATACTTGAAGCTTGGTGCATAAAAGTCGGACCTCACAGTCGATAATTTTATAAAATCAAAAACATCGTCTCCCACACCTTCTTGATGATGAGTACAGTATATATCCTAGATAATGTCATTTTTCTAGGTGTTGTAGTGTTTTTTTTTTTTTTAGATATGCATGGATCATAGTCAAGAATTATTAAGAAACGAGTTTAATAAATAATTCTATAAGAATTTAACTTATGGATATATCTATTATGATATACTAAGGCAAACAAATACATTTTCCTTTATTGCAAGCATATAAACCATCCGGGCATAAATGAGAAGCATCACAATCAGAAGCCGTCTTGCACGACACATTAGTGTTAGCCTTCATCGAATAAATCTGTCTGAGGCTTGGACATTGGCATTGTTTGTTCACACATTGCGCGCTTCCAGTTGAACATCGAATCGATTTACATTGTTCTGATGTCTTGCATGGAACAATCAACTGAGCTTCAGCTTGAGGAATGCTCACCAACAAAGTGTCTGTTCATTAGTTACAATTTTATTAGAATCAAAACTATGTTTATATTTAATTGCGCGATTTGATTTATATAAAAAAAAAGAGAGAAATCAAGACTTACATGAAAGAACAATAGCGAATAAAATGAGAAGTGTTGCCTTTGATGCCATCATATCCTTAACTTGAAATTTCGTGTTTGATGATTTTTAAAAACTTATGTACTTGTTTGATAATGTTCTATAAACTTGTGGAGGATGGAATTATTTATATATTATGTGTTTGAAGCACGAAAATGGCAACTTAATTAGTGTTTTGACTATTTGTGTTGAATATCAAATATTGATTGACTAGATTGCCAATCCAATAAGAAATTTATTATTTTTAACATATATAAGAGATACATTTTCAAAATTGTTTTAATTTCTGAAAATGTCCAAAAGAAAGTAAAAGATGATCACCCTTAGTCAATGTTTTTTAAAATACTTACTTTATAAAGGTACAATATCATATTTGAAACATTTAATTATATACTGGTACAATATCATATACGAGATTGTCAATTCAATAATCAATTTGTTAGAATATACGATACCTTAAAAAACCAAAAAAAAAAACTAAATAAAAGAACTAAAATTATTTTTAATTTCTGAAAATTGACGTGCATAGGTAAATCTTTGTCCTAATCGCCGTAGAGTTTGTTTTCCTTGGAGTTGTTTGTAATCCCTTCAAAGCTAGTCTTAGAGACAATAAGTAAGAAAGACGATGTTAAGTTAAAAAGGTTTTGCCCACACAGCTGTGGTCCAGTGGTAAGAGAGAATTGGGGAAAGGTTGGAAGGAACTAACACAGGTTCGATCCACCCTGAAAACAAAAATCATAGTTGTGTGGGAAGTCTGTCAATTGGGCCAAGGCCCAGTTGGTTTACCTGGTAGTCAGAAATGCAGGCGGCCTGACTACCCCCTGGCATTAGTCGGAAAGCATTCCAAACTCGGGATAGACAGTGTGGTGGCCCTTCGGGGAGAAGTCCACTCTGAAGCACTTCGGTGCGTTTCTACCGAGGCTGACTGGATCAGCCGATAGGGTTTATCTAAAAAAAAAAAAAAAAAAAAGTTAAAATGGTTTTAATTAGTAGAGTAAAGCAAATAACTTCTTTTACTAGATGCTAAGAAGCTAATTAGTAACATCAACGAAATAAGACATTGAAACACAAGTTTGATGAGTTGTTTAATACGACCTTGGCTCAAGTTTTATTGTGGAATTTAGATTTTGGAAATATATATAAACCACAAACACACTCAACATCACAAACTCATTCTCTTAATTAATCTTCTACAGAAAAACCCTAATCTCTATATAAACACACACACACACCCAATTTCAGTTCCAAGCTATTTAGATAACTAGAATCCACCAAACTTGAAGGTTGGGATCATACGGACCAAACACAAAGAATCATCGCTGGCCAACTTCTAATAAACCTTTGTTTTTTTTCTTTTTAATATTTTATATTTCTCCTGACTTTGATCCACTTACTTTAGTGTATCATTGAATAGTATATGAATGTAGAACCCAAATTGAAAAAAAAAAAAAAAGTATATGATTATTGCAATAATTGAATTGGACAATATGATTGATAAATATATAAAACAAAAAGGTAATATTAGAATACTTGGTACTTGGTTTATACCGGTTATTGACATTTAGTTAACTTGGTAAGCGTTTGTACCAAACTTATCAGATTAACAAAAGGTGTTCTTCTCTCTTCTTGCCACGATTTGGTTCTCCGATGTCAAGGTTTTAATAGGTAATATATACAATATACATATATATATATGGCTAAACAGATTTATGAGTTTATTGTATTCAACAATCTAGGAATAACATGCATGCATGATGATTGATGCATACATACATACATATACATGCATGCATATAACAAAGTACATATATCATGAATTAGGGTATGACTTTAGGATATATACGAAAAGGATTTTTTCATATGATGAGTTTTCTTTTTGCTAAAAAAAGAAATAGTATTTTAATGAAATGTAACTTTCATGTTTTATTAATGGGAATTAGAGAGTGAAGTCGAACAACTTTGGAGTGAGGGATACTTAAAAAAGGTTACAATTATATATATAGTGGATGATGAATCATATGATGAGGATCCAAACAAATAACAAAATAAAAATGTTAATTTGATAACAAAATAAAATGTTAATTTGTTTATATGTAAACTCTTTATTTTTATTTCAACGTAAACACTTATCTAAACCACTAAATTAAATCCAATTAATGGAGTAGAGGTAAATGTTTGTCAAACATTAAAATTGGCAACTCAGTGAAAATTTAGTATGAAACATACTAACAAATTTTAATTATCTACTTCGCCGTAACCATATATATATATATGTATAGAGTTAATTACTAATTGTTTGTTTGATCTTTTTTATACATTTTATGTTAGTCATGGGGATTTAACAAATTTTCATTTGTATGCACATAAATAAGTATAATTTTTATTTAAATATGGATGGTGACGCAACAACGACACTAGCACAAATCGCTAAGTCACAAGTTTTAGTTGGTTTTTTGATTAGGAAAAAAACTAATCAGTTGCACAAAGTATATACATGACCACACATCCCAATTTTATATATTACTAGTTGTTGACCCGCGCTACGCGCGGGAAGTTGATAATTTTATTTATTTATTTTGTGTTATAATTTTATTTATATTTTGATTTTTTCAATTTTTTTTTGTTTTGCAAAGTTTGTTTTATTGTTCTTTATTGTTGTCATTTTTTGTTATTCTATTTTTTTCATATTGGTTGATGATTTGTCCTCACGGTATGCATGTGATGAATAGTGTCATGAGATTTCCTCAGCCAAGACTTCGAAAGCACTGAGACTTCGGGAAGCAGAAAAGGATTAGACATATTATGTTTGGTTCAAAGGGGTTGTCCCAAATGTAACTTTCCATATGTGGGTAAGTCACCTTTATAGATGGCTCACATGGCAAAGACTTGTTTCCTTGGGATAGATTCAGTCTTTAGAGTGTTGTCTATGGTTGTTTGTTTCGGAATCTTGGGACCATCTCTTCCTTTCTTCTGATTTTTCTGTCGAGCTGTGGATGTTGGTCTTTTCTAGGCTCTGCCCTTGACAGTGACTTTTCGCCTCGTCGTCAAAATTACTCTCTTGGACTCGACTCTCTTCTTCAATAGTCATTGCTCTCCTCCTGAAGCTAACATCTCAAAAGATAGATAGTCTGCATCATTTGACGGCAGCGCAACAACGTCTTGTATAACTCCGAGCGTTTGTCTTTTCAAGTAGTTTTCAAGTTGATCGACCGCAAAATTCGCAATATCATATCGTCAAAGACACTAAGGAAACGTTAGCACAAGCTCATGCTTTTATGGATTCGTTAACCCAAATCGTGCTTAATTATACAGTAGCTTTGTTTTTGTTTTTTTTTCTTGGTTATTTTCTTGTAGGTTTCTTTTTGTAAAATCTTAATTTTAATTTTAATTATATTTACATTATAGCTAAGAGAAAAAAAAAAGATAAATGATGATGTGGCGGATGACATGGCAGATGATGTGGCTGAAGGAGAAGAGAGCAAAGTTAACTTTATATATATATATATATATATATATATATGTATATATATAAAAACAAGAGTTTCTAATCATACAAATCATATCATGGCTCACACTAGCTAGAGTTTGTTCTTGCACATGTGCAGATTCCCAAACTGTTGCTTGGCAATAGCAAAGCTTAACAAGACAATACCTACAATTTTTACTAAGAATCCTGAAAGTTAAGCTTAATACATTATATTTAATTATCTTAGCCTACTTAGTATATTATGTTATCTAATTTAGGATGTTTTCCTATATTATATTATCTACTTTACTAAATATGATATAGTTTTTATTATAGCTAAAACTCAAAAATTATAATATATAAATATCATAAATCATTTTTGGAATTTTATACTAAGATACTTAGATATATTGATTGCATCAACTATGAAAAGTGATACTAAAATATTAAGCTGGTGGTAAGGAAAAAAAAACAGAATCAGAATTTAGAAAAAAAGAAAAATTGGTAAAAGATTGTCTTGTATTTATGTAATCTGTGATTTGTTTTTCATCCCTCTATCTTATTTATTTTATTATGAACATGAATGAGTAGTCTATTAGTTGGGTTTATCATATGATAATCTTGGGGTTTTTTTTTGGATTTATGGTATTTATATAATGATAAAAGTGAATCTTCATTCATTAATTTATGTGTGATGCTAATGCTAGGATATGCTTATATTTTACCTAAATCATAGGTTTTCTCAAATATTTTTGGCTGAATAGAGGTACTCTTTTCTTTTTTTTTTTTTTGCGATAAAACTATCTATTGTACGTCTTTGTACTAGTTGCAGAGTTGTTCTTGCGAACTATCGTTCTGACTTTCTCGAACCATCGATCCGATATTTTAGAATATATGAAGGATAGCCAAAAATTTCATAGATTCATTTATCTCGTTTCCATTAATTGAGTTTCTTCATAATTATTCACTTAGTAGTTGTTGTTTTTTCATTAACTAAAACATTATAAGTCCAAAACCATAGCATATTATATAGTCTAATTATGGTTGTTAGCGTTAC
The DNA here is from genome assembly GCF_000375325.1 of Capsella rubella. Classification (NCBI taxonomy): domain Eukaryota; kingdom Viridiplantae; phylum Streptophyta; class Magnoliopsida; order Brassicales; family Brassicaceae; genus Capsella; species Capsella rubella. The sequence goes on along the minus strand of NW_006238920.1, from coordinate 2,206,232 downwards.
TCGAAACAACGATATCTACGCGTCAGTATCATTACATAAATAAAAAATATAACTTACTAAGAACCTTTGATAACACCTCAGAAAATATTATACAATTTCCAAAATTCAAGAATCTTACATGTCCTTCTATTATTATTTTTTTCTTATACACTCCTCAGAATGATAAACCTACACATTTCAATCTTCCATATTAAAATAGATTGATGTCAAAGTCATCTTGCTTTTCAGATTCTCATTTCTTAAAATAGAAATATACGATTTTAAATTTAGTTATTACTATTACATAATTTTAAGAATCTATTTCCAAGTCTCCAACTGTATGTAAGAAAGAGTCTTTGACGCACGCTCACGCGTGTAACACACTTTCCAAGCTCGAGCATGCTCTCTCTAAAGCCTGTCTCATCTTTTAAAACTTGAACTATATTATTTTGTCAACTTGAAATCTACTATTTCCTAAAGTGGTTTTTTTTCTTTAAAATTTTATTGTAGTTTTAATACAAAAATGAATAATTTTTACATATAAAAATTTATTAAAATACTTGTAATAAAAAAAATCTAAAATCAATAGATTTTTTGACTTTGATCTATCTGTGAAAGGGAAAATAGCGAAAATCAACCTACACTATTTGCTAGCAGTAATTATATACCTAAACTGCGATACACGTCAAATAGTAACCTCAACTCATACAAAATTTAAATTTCCAACCTAAACTATATGATACCAGCCAAAATCAACATATACCAAAACGGTGTTAGTTAACCACTTAACGACGATGAATCAACCAACATCATGGAAATGACAGAACATCACAGTTGAGTAAAACGACGTCGTTTTGTTAGTTTATGATTCTCGAGTTGAAGATTCGATGAGTGTTTGCTTTAGCGTTTCTTACCCACTCAGAAAATATATATCCATTCTCTTTAGTAATAAGACTTTGGAATAGTATATGTGCTCATCATCATTCAAACTCACTATGTTGTTATCCATATGAATAATATGACAACCATATACACAAGAACCTAAACATAAATAAAACAAAGCCTCTATTCTTTTTGAACTCACCACGTAATCAATCCAACAATTCAATTTCTTTTATCCATTAAAATGGTCACCAAAAGATGATAACTTTCTAATTGTTAAACATATTTTGATAGGAAATAATGATTCATGTTTTGTTTCTTATCAATAAGAAACGGTACATTGACATTAAGGTGAGGTAGTAACCATAAACTAACACAAAATCATGTATTGTAAATTAACATTTTTAATCATCTTACAAATTACAATCAAACACGAATAATATAAACACGGTTAGTGGGCTTTTCTGACACTACGAATTTTTTTTAATCCAAAAAATTATACAACACAAATCTGAAACAAATGCTATGGAAAGTATTTAAAAATTATTTGAAATTATGGAAAACTAATTTAATTTCTTCCGTCCGTTAAACAGTTGGACAATCCTAGATGAACAAGAATCAAAATGTGATCTTCAGAATAATGATACGATATAAATGAGATTAAACCAAATCTTCTTCTTAAAACACTTTCCCATATTTACACAATTAATTAACTGCAAGAAAAAATTAGACAATAATTTTATTTTGTTTCGAAATCATAGTTACTAATTAATTCGTGCTTAGATACTGAACCGGGAGTACTAAATATGGCTACCAATTTGGTCTTAATTAAAATTAGGTAACCGATGTTTAGGTTGAACCGAGAGTACTTCTGATTTAACCGATGTTTAAGTTGAACCGGGAATAGCAAATTTAGTCCAATTTAGTTTATTTCACATCACTAGTTTCATTTTAGTGCCAAGTTCATGTAACTGAATCTAAGCATTGTCGAAATAACCGGAATCATAAATCTAAATCGAATCGACACAAAATTTAGAGGCACTGAATCCAAAACAATATTTAAAGAAAAATACCCTCAAATATTCGTAATCATAGATATTTAAAAATATACGAAACAACGATACATAAAAGTATATCTCAAACATATTAGTCGCATTTATATTATACTCAAATAAATTAGATATGTTTGAGTAATTATAATATTCTCATCATTGTATATTTGAGTACATACAGTATTTGTGTAATTGTTCATTTTAAAACAACCAATACAAAAACAAACACACACACACAACCAAACTGGACTGGTTTAAAACAAACTATACAAAAAGTCAAAAACAAAAACCAAAGTTATTCATTTGGTTATGTTTGGTTTATATTTGGTTATGTTTCAAAGGCTCTTTCTGATTTTTGTAATGATAAGAGAACCAAATAAAATTGAAAAAAATAAAAATAAAAATTGCAGAAAAAGTGGATTGGCTAGTCTAAGAAGATGATCACACACAGTTTCTCATAGCCATTTATAGATATAGCTAAATAAGATTCCTTTTTTTAACTCTCTGCTGGAAAAATAAAAAAATAAAAAATAAAAAAATCTTCTCTCTCTATCTCTAAATCTAAATATTATTTTATTATATACTCCTTTCTCTCTCTATACTCTCTCTCTAGACCCATTCATTGAGTTGAGAGTCATCGACGTTCTTCTTTGCACATCAACTTTTTCTCTCTCTCTTGAACACTTTGCAAGAAGAAGAAAAAAATCGGATTTTTCGTTTCAGGGTCTGTTGTAAAAGATGACTGTGGAACAAAATTTCGAAGCTTTGGATCAGTTTCCTATAGGAATGAGAGTTCTTGCTGTTGATGATGACCAGACTTGTCTCAGAATCCTTGAATCTTTGCTTCGTCACTGCCAATACAATGGTTCATATCTCTCTCTCTCTGCTCTGCTTTCTTGATTTGACCATTCTTGTTTTCTTGGATCTGTTTTGTAAGATTCAGTTTTGATTTTCATGTTTTCTTGATTTGGGTTTCTTGGATTTGTGTTTGACCAACCACATATATGTGGAATCTTTCAATAAAGGTGATTTGGATAGTTTTTTTTTTTGATTCAGTTTTAGATTTGTGTAAAGATTTGGCATTTTCTCATTATGTGAGTTCTAATCTACTCAATCTTGATTTTGCTATTATATGTGTGTCAGAGAGAGACAGAGAGAGAAGAGAGAGTTCATTGTTGTTGATTTGAAGTTTTGTCTCTTTTGAGTTTTATAAAAACTGAGACTTTTGATTGGTTTTTGTGTTGGGGAATTTAAATTGATGACTCTTTCGTTACTGCAGTTACAACGACGAACCAAGCACAAAAGGCATTAGAGTTATTGAGAGAGAACAAGAACAAGTTTGATCTGGTTATTAGTGATGTTGACATGCCTGACATGGATGGTTTCAAACTCCTTGAGCTTGTTGGTCTTGAAATGGACCTACCTGTCATAAGTAAGTCTAATTATTATTTCTAATTTTATATCTTAATTTTTTTGTCATTTTTTACCTTCATGACTATTTGATTTTCTTGGAAAGCTTTGATCTTTAGACTTGGTTTTGGTTGATGATGATGACTACAGGATAAAGTTTTGATTTTTGGATTTGATTTCTTGGAAAGCTTTGATCTTTAGACTTGGATTTTGGTTTTATGATGAATTGATGATGATGTCTCTTGTTGTAGTGTTGTCTGCGCATAGTGATCCAAAGTATGTGATGAAGGGAGTTACTCATGGTGCTTGTGATTATTTGTTGAAACCTGTTCGTATTGAGGAGCTGAAGAACATATGGCAACATGTTGTGAGAAAGAACCGTGGGAGTAATAATGGTGAGAAGAGAGATGGATCGGGTAATGAAGGTGTTGGTAATTCTGATCAGAACAGTGGGAGAGCTAATAGGAAACGTAAAGATCAGTATAATGAAGATGAGGATGAGGAAAGAGATGATAACGATGATTCGTCAGCTGCAAAGAAGCAACGTGTTGTTTGGACTGTCGAGCTGCATAAGAAGTTTGTTGCAGCTGTTAATCAGTTGGGATATGAGAGTAAGCTTATCCATGTGACCTTCATTGTTTAAACAAATTTGTCATCAAACACTCATTTTTTGTGTGTGTTGTTTTGGTTGCAGAGGCTATGCCTAAAAAGATTTTGGATCTGATGAATGTTGAGAAGCTCACTAGAGAAAATGTGGCTAGTCATCTTCAGGTTACAAAGAGTCTTTCATGTTTTCTTTAACGTAAACCGAAGCAAAGTCTTTAAATCGTGAAAGCTTTATGCCGTTGTTTGCTGTGGATGCAGAAATTTCGACTTTACTTGAAGAGGATCAGTGGTGTGACTAATCAACAAGCTATTATGGCAAACTCTGACTTACATTTTTTGCAAATGAGTTCTTCTCTCAATGGACTTGACAGTTTCCACCACCGCCCTATCCCTGTTGGACCTGGTCAGTTCCATGGTGGGGCTCCCCCAATGAGACCGTTCCCTTCAAATGGGATTCTTGGCCGACTCAATACTCCTTCAGGGATCGGTGTGCGCAACCTTTCTTCTCCTCCTGCAGGAATGTTCTTGCAAAACCAGACTGATCTCGGAAAGTTTCACCATGTCTCCTCATCACTTCCTCTCAATCACAGTGATGGAGGAAACATACTTCAAGGGTTGCCAATGCCTTTAGAGTTCGACCAGCTTCAGGCAAACAACAACAACAACAACAACAATAACAACAACATTAGAAATATGAACAATAACAAGAGCATTGCAGGGAGCTCCATGGCTTTTCCTAGCTTCTCTACACATCAAAACTCACTCATCCGAGCTCCTAATAACAATCTCGTGGTTCTAGATGGTCACCCACAAGCATCTCCTCCAGGCTTTCCGGGACACCAGAACAACAAACGTTTGGAGCATTGGTCAAACGCTGTATCCTCATCAACTCTTCCTCCTCCCCAGACCAGTAATAGCATCCATCATCAGTTCGATGTCTCCCCATTACCGCATTCTAGACCCGACCCTTTGGAATGGAACAACGTTTCATCAAGCTACTCTATACCATTCTGTGACTCTGCCAGCACAATGAGTCCTCAAGCCTTGGATACACCAAATCCAGGAGCTTTCAGCAGAAACACAGATTTCAATTCAAATGCAAATGCAAATGCGCAACCTGGAGGCTTTTATGATTCATTGCAGATGAGACAATCAGGCAATTACGGTCCAACAACTGATGCTATGTTGAGTACTAACCCGAAAGAAGGGTTTGTTGTGGGGCAGCAGAAGTTACAGAGTGGTGGTTTCATGAGTGCAGATGCTGGCTCCTTAGATGATATAGTCAACTCCACAATGAAGCAGGTGTGACATTAAAGCTTTGTCCAATAGAAAGCATTCTTATTTGAAGATTCTTTGTGGAATATACTTAACTTACATTGTAAATGACAGGAACAAAGCCAGGGAGAATTGTCTGGAGGAGATTTGGGATATGGTGGCTTTAGTTCACTCAGAACATGCATATGAGAGAACAACATTTATCTTGTGATTGCTTTTTATCTCTTTTTTTTTTCATCTTTTTGTGTATTGAAACTGTAAACTATTTGTTTTTTTTTTTCCCACTGGTTCTAGCAATTTAGGACTCCAAAGAAGAAATAATAAAGAAAAGAATTCATAAATAAACTTTTATTTTTTACTTATTGTAAAGTCTCATCATTTGTATTGCTCTGCAGTTTCTTTATCTGTTAATTAAAAATTATAACGACGACAAAAGTTTATGTAGAGAAGACGACAAAAGGTGAATGATTGATATTCAAGATAAAGTTAATGATGACGAGTTTAAAGCAAGAGATTCCTTCGTACACTCAAAGCCATTATTTTAAAGTCAACCCAAGTTGAAGTTCTTTTTTGGGCATTCGGATACTCGGATCGGGTTTGGATATTTCTGGTTTCTAGTTTTTAGGGTAGAAGAAGTAGAACTCGATAGGGTAAATGTAAAAATTTAGTCAGAGTTCGGTTTGGATCCTTTTGGGTAATGGTCGGATCGAGTATATATTTTCATAACCGCTACAAACATGATTTTTTTAGAATGTATTTCTTGAAATTTTTGGGTAAATATCCGGATTTTTGGACAAATACAACGAGCTTTTGGTAAATACTCTGATTTTCGTGTAAAATTTTTGAATATCAGGTAAAAATTCTAATATTCAGATATTCAGGTCTTAACTTATTTATATGTATTTATATTTTGGGTTTTTTCCGGGTTTTGGGTTCAGATATTTGGGGTTAGGAGTTAACCTAATACGATAAATCTAAAATTTTGGGTTCAAATTTTTCAAGTCGGTTCTGGTTCCGGTTCTTGGTTCCGGTTTTTTGCCTGGGCCTAAACTATTATATATCATAGTTGTATTTGTATGTTAGCATTATTTAGTTCTGTTTTGAGGCCTGAGTTTGAAATGAGAAACTGAATCCAATCTGAGTCCTAAAATGAGAAATTGTAATTTCATGATACCTTTGGAGCCAGAACAAGATAACTTTCTAAAAATAGATAAACATTAACAAAATCAAAGTTAGCCTAAATGTTCTCAAATATTTCATAAGCAGAAACTAGAGCTGAGAATCCAAGTCTTACATAAGGAAGAATAAGTCCATACATCATAATTTAATAAAAGAACAATAATATCAGTTCCTACTTCATGACCCATTTGGTCTTGAATCTTTAAATACTTAAAAGTTGAGTCAATCCACGACCATGTTCTGTGGTTTCTCGTCTTCTTTGGCTTCTTCCATTTTCACATCAAAACTTCCACTAGCTTCTCCAATGTTCTCTTCTCCCTCCACTACATTCAGATCGACGCTGCCTCTTAACGGTTTTGTTTCTTTGGCTGTGTCCTTCATCTCATCATTGTTTAGGTCTGGCTTGGTGTCGTCTTCATGTGACTTCGATTGATCAGATGGAGCCGAAAGGATTGTGCTAATGTTACCACTGATAGATTCGAGTGAACGGAAGCTCTCAGTTAGCTTGCTACTCGGTGGTTGGTTGTTTACATATGCTTGGACTGCCTCACGAGCATTTTCATCAAAATCTTTGCACAGCTGGATAACCGCAGAGGGATTAGAGTAAAATATACTGGTTTAAGATATTAGCCTTCTAAAGAAAAAATAAATACAGCTTACCTGGTTATAATGTTCAGCTATTTCAACCCGGGCCTGGTTGTTGTCATCAGCAGCCACCATAACTTCTTCTGAAGCTGCAGAAGATTTAGACGGCTCACATTAGAACCAACAACTCGTTGAATAAAGAAACTTGTCATGAAACTTACTGATGGGGTCAGTCTTAGGAAGTCGATCAAGCATTTCATCATCGACCTCAATAAAGCTCACTCCCACTGTGTCAGCGACCTTTGGTTCAGCTTCTGGCTCTTCAGCAGGCATAGATGATGAGCCACCAAGTCCCTGCAACCAGATATTCAATAAAGTTAAACAATTCAGCGCAAGACATGTGAATAAGTACCAAAACTTCAAATAGACACAACATACATAATACTCCTCAGCGTATTCATAATTCAATGCCTTCTCCAAAAGTAGAACTCGCTTTTTCACAAACTCAACAAGTCGCCTCTGCATGTCTCGATAGTAGAACATCGAGTTTACTTGGGCCCCATCAGCAAAAGCATTATTGTTCCCAGTATTACCGCTTCCAGGATTCTGATTAGTCTGTGCTCCTGGATTGGAGTTTCCACTACCATTCTGCCCCTGCAAGCCAGCTTGTTCAGCAGCAGACAAACTTATGTGAGGGAAGTTCAATTCTTTGCAGATAAGCTCTTGGATCCCCAACTCTTTGTCATCAACAATAGCTTGCCATCGTCCATACCCATGCCTAAAGATTCAAAAATCCAGTGAAGGAAAGGAAGATGTAAGCAAATAATGGAATATTATGAGAATATAAAACCATTCGGTGAGAACAGTGGTGCAGGGTTCATACTTTAAAACAGCACGTATCATTATCTTGTCATGTTCCTCCTTCCAAATTTTTCCACTTCTCAGTCCTGGGAATCTTTCAAGAATGCGGGAGGGAAAAAGAGGTTTTGCTGGATGGTCTTCTACAAATTTCACCTGTCAGGCAAGAGCACCAGAAGAAAACATGAGCAACTCAGGATCAAAACTTTGGTGCGATAAGCTTAAGAACGACAACAAAAAGAAAATTCTACAAGAGGTTCGAAAACGCAGCTTCCTTTATTTCTATACAAAGTGACAGGAAACAGAGAAAATAAAGCGTTTTACCACATTAATGCACAGAAACATCGTAGGTCTCTTAGAACTTAAGAATGGTTTAAACATATAATTACTGTACTGAAAATTTGATAGGGATCAAAACTATAGCCTAGAACCAACAAAAAACAAAAATTAGAGCTACTTTTCTGTTGCATCATCTAACTCAATGTCCACAATAACAATAACACATATATACATAAATTCCAATCATTATGTGGCAGCACTGTGCATTGGCTCTCAGACATAAAACCGATAACTTATTTAAGGATTACAGTCGATAGACTCACCTTATCCTGTACTAGTATTAGAACAGCAATTCTGATTAGAACATCTTCTATTCTAAGTCCTTCCTTGGGCACGCCATCTGCAGACAAAAGACCATTTTAGTAATACATTTAACAGGTTAACAGGAGAAGCAAAAATCACATTTAGAGAAAAGCAGTAAGCAATGAAAAGATGAATTTCAATCACCTGAAAAGGTAGGAGAATTCTCGTCAATATCCTCAGCAATGTGCTTCAAGAAGGTTATTCCATACCTGAGCAAAGTTATTAAAAACCAGTAGGTGAAATAAAATGTCTTTTAATTGTGATGCGTTTTCTTTTCTTTTTTTTGGTAAAAAAGAAGAAGGGAACAGTTTTAAAGCCTATACTCTTTTATTTCGTCATAGGTCTTCTGCTTCAAGCGAGGAACAAATTCCTTCCAGTCGTAGTTGCCAACTCCATACCTGCAATTTTTTGGCCATTCAGAAAAACTTGTAAATTATGTGCAACGCAAGGCTGAGGATAATATTGATGCATTGGGAGACAAAAATATAAAATTTCGGCGGAATAATTTCTGGTGTCTAAAGGCCTTATTGGAAAGAATATACCTCATCAACGTCTGCACAAAAATGGCCCTTTGACTCTGGTTGAAACCCAGTACTCTGAAAGATCTTCCCTCACCTTCCATCAAAGGAGTTGGCTCCGAGTTATCTACAGGAAAAAAAAACTCATCTAATTAACTGCGCACACTTTTAATATCACTAGTTAAGGAAATTCAGAAACGTAGTAATACCCCGACCCCTTCTTCTGTACGGCCGTCGACCCGTTTGAACTCCTTGCCCTGGTGCTTCACCATCTGTTGACTCGGCTTCGTAACTTTCATCTCCATCAGAGCTGACATCTTCCAAACCAGCAAGATCGTCTTCTTCAATGGACACCAACTATAGAAATATCCCATATAAGAATTAGAACAGCCTTGACTGAAAGATATGTACCAATTGATGACGAACCAAAGCAAAGTATATTGTCAGTTATGAGCTATATCAACTTATCAACTAAAATAGAGAGTGAAGCAAAATGTATTTCTTTTAGGGAAAAACAGAAGACTTTAGTTGATTGAGCCTTTACCAACCCCAATTACTTGACCCAATAGAAAAACCCTACAATCTGTCAGAATTATTACTTCCTGAATTTAGTAACCTAAGGAATTTGAAAGGGAAGAAGTAGAAAACAGAATGAGAGAGATTTTAAATGGTGGATAATCAAATTCAGTTATCAATGTGATGCCACAACTGTATAAGGGGGATCAAAAAGAGACTAAACCTGCTTGCGACTTCTCTTCCTTTTTCCAAGAGCATTAAGCTCCTCAGCCTGGTGCAGCTCAAATTTATCTTTCAACAACTCTTCCCAATAACTTGCTCTATCAGAATTGCCTGCTGAAGATTTGCTTTCAGCAGCGACTCTCTGTGCCTCTAATGCAGCTGCCTCATTTTCATCTATATACTCAAAATTTGCCACCTAGTATACATGAAAATCACAGAATTACAAGGGAAATTATTTTCAGAGATAATGACACTAAAAAGATACCAGACACCCTAATCGCTTTAAAACAGTTTCTATACACATTTAAACACAAGAGTGTTTTTAGGGCATTCGAATATGACGACGTCACAAGCAGCAACACAGGAAACAGCCTTACGTTCCAGCTAAGTCTAAAAACCACTCAAATAAAACATTAAATATAACCAGGCCACAAAGAAATGTAACCAAATCAATATATTGGCTCAAACAACATCATCACAAGCGAAGTAATCATCATTAGTTTTCACTGAGTTAGATTTCACTTTGAGCCAGAACAAAACAGTCAATGACTATCAAGGAATTTAAGAACACGAAAACCATAGTTTCAAATGGAGCATTGAGAATCAGTGAATTCTGATCCAGAGAAAAACTAACAGAAAAGGAAGATAAGAGGCAAGAAAACCTTAAAAGCCTTTAAGAATCCATTCTCCTCTTCATCATCCACTGAGACCTCCTCCGCCTCCACGAGATCACGATCAAGCAATCTGCATATCAGAAGATGGAGACAAATCATGAAATATATACATGCAATTAACCACAACACCTTCCATATGAAAGGAGCAACCGGAAAGATCAGATATCCTTGTTAACCAAAAACAAGAGGGAACGAGTAAGGAGTATATTACTTGTCTATAGCCGCATCATCATAATGAATTTTTCCAGACTTTCCCGCCTCTTCATCTTCACTAGCAAAAAGCTCCTTTGATCCATACCTGATGATGTCATCTAATTCTTCCTAAATTGTAGTCAGGAAAACAAAACAAACAAATAGTTAGTGGGAAAATGGACTGCTTCTCTCTAATGTTTTTCTCATTAAGTTTCAGGCTTATATAGAATAGTGTTTTTTTTGGTATTTCTATCTTCTAACTCCAATCTGTTAAGAAAATTCTAATAATGTGAAAAGGTGTACCTTCAAGAAATAAAATTATACCTGATTAATATTTTGTGTTTTGAGTTTCCCGACGACAAGATGCTCTAGAACCATTTTCTTTTTAGTTAACTGCATCATCCTTTCTTCAATGGTGCCTCGGTTTATGAGCCTGTAAATCATCACCTAAAGGAAAATATAAGGATAGATTAGTGAAACTAAAAAAATAAGGAAAATGCAAGTTGACAGCACTAAGTAATGATAGTTGAACCTTATTTCTTTGGCCAAGTCGATGAGCTCTAGCCATTGCCTGAAGATCTGCATGAGGATTCCAGTCACTACAGAAACAGATAAAACAATTTCAATCATCGGTATAAAAATGTGAGCAGGTGTAAACCAAAACAGACTGTCATCCCACATTGCATGCCTACAAAATTTTATTATTAGCAAGATAGCGGATAATAATTTTCCTGATATTCCCTCTGACTAACAATTTACATGCTCAAGAATAGCTGTTATTTAAATAAAATATATTCCAAGTGCCTTTTTATCACTCATCATCACCTAGAACACATCTACTTAAAGCATCCAACTCACTTGAAAACCAACATTTTACTTCCAAAATCTCATGCTATCAAGCCAAATAGTTCCTCTTAGTGCTTGACTCAATAACTATGGAAAGCGTACAGATGACACTAAAAGAAACTGAAGTTCAAACCTGTCATAAATTATTACTGTATCTGCGGTTGCAAGATTTATTCCTAAGCCACCAGCTCTTGTGGAGAGCAAAAAGCAGAACTTGTTAGAGTTGTTGGCATTGAAACGATCTATGCGTATTTGCCGGTCAGCTCCGCCAACCTTTCCATCAATTCGTTCATAGCTCCAATTCTGACAAAGACAAGAAAATGAACAATATAAGTCATATGAAGGATTTTACATAATTGCATATTAAAAAATAAAATATGATAGAAAGAGATGAAAATAAGTAGTCTCAAGTGCATGCGTCAGCAATAGTAATAATAATGGCATTTCAAGTAACAAAAAATGTAATTGTCAAGGGAATAAAGTAAATTACACCATAAACTCTAAAAAAGTAATTGCAGCTACTTACAGAATCAACTGTAATACCTTTTTCTATATAGAGTCCTTAGGCGCAATTATGTAAATACAAGCAAGTCAAGCATGTGCTGAAACTAAGTATATATGTGAACAATATATCAAACTAAAAGAGTAATAACACAGAGATCTCACATATACACAGTGCAGATAACTAGTTCAGATACCTTAGAAGAACAATAGATTTCAAGTAAATCTAGCATGTGAAACTGTGTATATGAGAACTCTGTACACAGATTCAGCATATGCTAGACCTATTTGATGAAATATAATATAAAGATATATAAACTTGTTATTTCTATTAAGTACATGTGGAAACTGTGTCCTTATTATTTCACTTTGACACAGTTCTCAAACTCTCAATTTCAGCACAGGCTTGACTTACTTCCTTGTCTTTCCATAATTTTGCCTAAGGACTAACTAGAAAAAGGTAGACTTGGTTCTATAGGTGTCAAAAAGGTTTTCTACAGAAAAACAAGAATAAAATCTAATGAAACAGAATGAACATATAAGAAGCTCAGATACCTTATGGGAACAGTAGTCTTCAAGTAAGTCCAGCATGTGCTGAAACTGTGTGTATATAAGGACTCTGTGTCCTTGCTCTTTCAGTTTGACCATCATTTTATCTAGAAGTTGTAGCTTTCCACAAGATTCCAAAAGTTGTCTTTGATACATCATACATATAAGAAAACGTTATCACAAAAGTTAACGAACAGTCATAAACACATTCAGATAATCATTTTTTGGTAAATGAGATTTTACTTGAAAAATTCATTAGCATCGTGAATAGCTGGCTCAACACCTTCCAGCATATAAGGATGGCAGCAAACTTTTCTTAGTTCCATCATAATATTGTTAAGGGAAATCTGAAACAGAATCAGACCAACACAATCAGCAGACGAACTACAGTACCTAGTTTCTACCCCAGCTACGAGGTATATGGATCCAAAGAGTATACCAAAATTAAGAAGAGCTTACTTGAGCACCTCCCTTTTTTGTCAATATTTGATAATTACGAGTAAAAATAGCCTTGTAATATTTTTTTTGCAGGCTGCTCAAATCAACACGCAAAATGAGCTCCTTCTTTGGGGGCATGTCTTTCATTACATCTTTCTTTACCCCTGTAAGCAATTAAAATCCGACACAGCACAGTTAAGATTATTAAATTATTACTTTGAAAATTCCCTCTGAACCGAACTTTTGCAACACGTATACATTTAAAAAGATGAAGAAAAAGTTTTGGTCAATACTTCTGAGCAAATGTGGAGCCAACATTTTATGTAGTCTTGATATCTGCTCCTCTTGATTAATATCTTTGAACTCCTCCTGGAACTCCTCCAAACTTCCAAACTGCAAGTATTATGCGATCAAATAAAATGTTAACTATATAAAATTATGTTAAGTATGTGACCTTATATATCTTTTTCATCCTTGGATACCTTCCCCGCATCAAGAAAATGCATGAGCATGAAAAGTTCATCCAAGTTGTTCTGTAAAGGCACCACGTAATCATCAGTAACATCAAACTAACCCAGGATCATATTTTAACAATTCTCATTGCAAATTGTCGCAACTAAAACTCAGATAAAACTATGGAATGTATAAATTCCAGGAATCAAAATCAAATGACGAACCTGAAGAGGTGTTCCAGTCAGAAGAATTCGATGGTTACTTGAATATTGCGTCAATGAAGAGAACAACTTTGAATCCTTATTTTTCAGTCGATGGCCTTCATCAACAATCTGACACAAAAAAATGTTACTAAGCTACATATAAGAGATAAAGAGAGACGACTACGAGAAGTAATATCTCATTAGGAAATTAGAGTTACCATGCACTCCCACTTAATTGGTTTCAGAACTGCGGTATCTAGGTTGATCATCTCATACGATGTAAGGAGGACATCAAACTTGATTCTTTTTTGCTTGCTTTCGCTACTGATTTGTCCAGATTTCTTTTTCTTGATCTTTTTTTGATCTTTCGGAAAGTAAAACTCATGTTCTCTGATAACTGCTCGGGCTTGGGAAGTGCCAAAATACATAACCTACCCGTCAAGTACCACGAAGGCCATTTCATTAACAAACAACAAAAACAGACCAAAAAAGGCACAAATCATTGCGTGTATAACTGCATACATACCACATTCATCTGTGGGGCCCATGTGGCAAACTCTCTCTCCCAGTTCCGCAAAGTTGATAGAGGAGCAATTACCAAATGCGGAATGAGGCTCTCCTCAAAAAGTGAAGCTAAAAGGGCAATGCTTTGAATAGTTTTGCCTGTAAACAAGAAAAACTCACAATATTACAAAAATGAAAAACAAAAGCCTCAGAAAGTAGATGAAAAAATCTATGTGACCACATGGGTGGAATAATTAATATATACCTAGCCCCATTTCATCAGCAAGAATTACGTGTGTCTGCTTTGACCACGAGAACCGCAAAAAATTAAGTCCCTCAAGCTGGTACGGATGCAACAAGCCTTCAATAGCAGAAAGCAAAAAAAAATTAGTATCTATATATACCGAAGATGGGAAACATTTATAGTAGATGAGTTAGAGTGATCCAAATACCTTTGAGGAATTCAGGAGTATGATCAAATTGTTGAAAGTCTCTGGGATTTCTTTTGTGGTCAACATCTTTACCTCTGCGAGTTCTAGAATTTATATCCTTGAACCTTTGGATTTCATTCTGAAAGGTTGAGATGTCTGATTCTGACTCCCAATAACATTCATCATAAGACAGCTCTTTATATTTCACAAGATATTCCATCTCACCATCTTCCTCTCTATATCACAAATAAAACAATGCAACTGTCACAAATCCTGGTTAAGGAAATAACTAAGAATATGGTAACTTTTAAAAAGAAAAAGAAGGAAAGCAAGTCATTAATCATGTTTTCATAGGCTCCAAAAGCTTGATAACCTCTTCTTTCTTATAGAGAGTAGATTTGGTAGGAAAAACATCTAAATGTATTTTCATAAAGCAGCACTCTATCAAAGGTAGTGGTGAAAAGAAGTATATAGAAAGAAAAAAATGGCAGATAAATAAATAAAGGAATTCATTCCATCACTAGACCTGCAGGCAAGAATCCGATCAACAGTGGTCCACTCAGGACGAATGGGAACAAAATCATCTTCGCTGTTATTGGCTGATTCTGCTTGACGGTGAAAGTTGTTCACCCTGGTTTTTAAACGATGATTTGACTTATAAGCCTTCTGGAATTCCTTCTCAGGCACCCTATGATTGGTCAACGAAATCAAATCATGTGATATAATGTTCACGGACAAGAAACATTGATGATCAGCATGTTCAAATTTAGATATAAAAAGAAAATGCAGTATCTACCAAGAACAGTGTAGGTATGATAATCCCTTCCACTTCACAAGATACTGTTTAACATGAATAGGCTTTGGTGGCGCTTCGGAGGAACCTTGTTCACTAGCTTTTGTAGGACGTGATTCACAGTCCAATATCTTATCTATCTCATTTAGAGGACTAACCTGAAAATGTAAAAAAAATATCTACCATGTAAATAAATGGAAGCTATAGAATCCCAAACACAATTATGGGTTGTTACAAGAATCTTACGCATTCAGGGCATCTCCAATTTTCCACAGACGCATCTTTAAGAGGTGGAACTAGACACTTAGCATGGAAAGCATATGTACATGTATTGCAGCTAACAAGATTTGCGCTTTCCCCACAAGCCTGACATGCATTTTCTTTCTGCAAATTCAAGTAACAAAAAAGGAAAGGATTAAAACCGAAAGAATCAAACGGTAGTGAAATCTAAACAACAAGCTCAAGATAAGACACAAACCGCATCAGTTCTGACAATAGCCTCAACTTGCTCAAGGGTCCGATCCTTTTTAGGAACAAAGTCGTCATCATCAGACTCATCCAGATTATAAACCGGTTTCCTGTCTGATCGTATACGAAGCCTCTCCACCAAACTACTCATTTTCCTGCACACAAAACATGTCTCCCATCAATAACCTCAAACGTACATATACAGCAATAGGTTCAGTGCTAAAGCAAACTATGAAATTAGAGTTTCTACTGGATGCAGTAGTTAAACACAGCTACCCAAAATTTGGATTAACAATCTAAGAATGGTTCGTACAATAGTTACTAAACAACTCGATTCATCGACAAACCCGCACAAGCAAGATCGAAGAAGCTTGTGAAAAACCCAATCAAACCCTAACCAAAATTACCGAAGCAAAAACAAAAACTAAACAACGAAAACACAATTGAGTATTCAAATGTGAGTACCCAGAACTCGAATTAACAACCCATTGTTGCAATTCATGGAAAGATCAAAAATTTTCCAAAAAAAAAAACCCAGACCCGCCATTTTCAAAACTCTCAACTTTATATAAAGAAATTGGAAAGAAACAGTAACTTGATTTGACGAAAAATTGAGAAGTCGAAAGCAATTTACTTTGTTGAAGACTGAGTGTAAAAGTGAAAGAGTGTGGAAGAGACGAAGGAGAAGAAGACGAACCTTTGAATTGTTTGGGATCTGTTTGAAGGAGAGAAAGTAAGAGTCTCCCAAAACCTGAATAATCAGACACGATTGATTCTTACACTTATTTGTTTTATTTACGTCTTTACGATTTAACTTAGGGTTAAAATATAAATTTAATACACTTATTTGATAGGTGTTCAAAAAAAATAAAAAAAAAATACACTTATTTGACATTTTTATATATTTCCAACAATATTTTTTTAATAAAATTTGGTTCTCAAATTAGTAACTGATTTTGACAAATGTGTAGTATTAAGTTTTGAATTTAAAAATAAAAATACTAAAAATTTAATCATAAAAATTTAAAATTTAGATAATTTTACAGATATAAAATAGAATTTAATATGTATATAAAGAGATATTGCTAATTTTAATTTTAAGTTACTAATTTTACAAAAATAGTATTTCTAATCATTTCTAGTTGAGATTCAAAAACTTATCAATATTTTTTTTTATTGAGGAAAATTCGAAATTAAGAATGAAATACGATCATACATGATTATGCTTATCCCTTATCAAATCAGTTATGAATCAGTTGGGCATGGGCAAAATACCATAACTCGGTGGATCGAAAGGACAATCGTTCCACAAAAAACTCTCTCTTCTCTCTCTTCAAAAGTTTTCTTCTTTTTCCAGATCTCTTCTAAAACGCCTTTGAGTTTCTCTCGATTTGCTGTGGGGATGAAGAGGTGAATTAGTGTTCCTCCCTCTGTCGACAAGGGCGTGGTTCCTCCTCCTTTGATGTGATTGTGAAGCAAGGATGACAGAAGGAGAGCGTTGCTGCAGATCTGGTCGGTTTGAAGACGCCGGTTAGGAGCAGTGGTCGCTCTCGTGGCTCATATGTCAGATCGGCTTAGCACTCACGGCGGAAGTCGGCGGAGGAGATGGTGGGTTGTTGAAGCGCTTTGGCGGTTAACGGTAGATCCGTCTGAATCTTGAAGGCCGTCACGGATTTCGGGCGTTTGGGTCTCCGATTGAGTCATCGGTCCTTCTCGTCACCGTGACTTGCTTCGGCCAGGCCGGAGTGGAGAGATCTGATTCGGCAAACTGGAAGAAACCCAGATCTGGGAAAAAGAGGTTATGTCTGAAGCTGGAGCTTGCTAGGAACGGGAGCTACCATCAACGTGCCGAGACGTCGGAAAGTTGTTCATACCGGGAGACTTGTGGCGGGCTGGTTGGTCGAGGGAAAAGGAACGGTGGTCGTGAGTCGGATGCTTCCTCCCCGTTCACTAGATACTTCAATTTGCTGCAAAGTTGTGGTTCTCGCATCCGCCGGAAATGATGATCGGACCTTCTGCAACTCGGTGTCAATAGGACACGATTCTTTTTTCCGGTGAAGGTTACTATTCCAGTGGGCCTAAAGCCTCTGTTCCCCTTGTATTATCGTGCATCAGCCCATTAAGGGGCCCAATAATAAAAGAAGGCCCGTTTGATTAAAAAAAAAAAAAAAAAAAAATACCATAACTCGAATACCCGAACCAAACCCGACCTGAAATACCGAATCCGTTTTACTTCGGTTCTTAAGAAATACCCAATCGGTTTTTGTTCTTAATACCCAATAGGTATTGGGTATTACCCAAACCAAACCCGCATACTTGTGGATACTTTTAAATACCCGAGCACATTTACATATATATGTTAGGTTTCCTTAATGATCCATGAATAATCTCTGTTAAATGCTGCCATCTTAGGATAATTCTTCTTTCTTAGTTTCTTTCATGTCTCAAACATTATCACAATCAGTTTTATTAGTTTAAAGCTTTAAGTTATGCTTTTGTTGGTTTGGAATTTTATTGCTTACAATGCTTGGAATGATATTGTTGGTTTAGACTTTTAAGTTATGACTTGTTTAATGCTTGGAATGTTCAAAACTTATGTTTCTTGGTAATATTTTCTTTAGAAAACTTCTTAATTTTGACAACTATTTTCGGATTTTATGGGTACTTTAGGTAGGTCCGGGTTGGTTTAGGTAGATACTACTACTCATACCCAAATATTTTTTGGGTATTTATCGGATTTCATAAATCAATACCCAAAATACATGAACCTGAAAAAGAACTGAACCGAACCCGACCCGAAAAGTTATAAATACTTATTAGGTTCTTATATGACTAACTCTGAAATACCCGAAATCGAAAGACCCGACCTGAAACCGATCCGAATACCCAAATACTCAGGCCTAATGAATCTTAATGAAAGTCCTAGAGGGATCATCAGTTACTAATATTGTTTGATAAAACATATCAAACAACACTAAATAAATTAGATCTTCGTTGGATGATTGATTGATGCGTGGAATTTAGGAATGGTGGTTATACATGTTTACGAACTTTGTCGCCCAACAATTTTGCAATGCTCCCGAAAATTTTAGAAATTCTTTTGAATCACTCCTAAAGATGATTTAAATATTATGAATATTACAACACACATAAGATTATATGAAAGAGTGTTTTTTTCTAACAATAGAATGCAAAGAGTGTTTGTAATTTAGTTGTTTTGAGTTGCTAAGTATTTAAATGCAAACTAGACAAACAATAGAAAAATGCAGTCTCACAGACGACGCCCTAAAAACAAATACTACAGCCGAATTTTGATGCATTAAACACTTTGATGCTCATTATCCGGTGTATTGTCACCTTTTGCGTCTA
This sequence comes from Capsella rubella, assembly GCF_000375325.1. Lineage (NCBI taxonomy): Eukaryota > Viridiplantae > Streptophyta > Magnoliopsida > Brassicales > Brassicaceae > Capsella > Capsella rubella. Next base: position 2,187,087 of record NW_006238920.1, on the reverse strand, counting down.
CAACCAAACTTTTAATTGTTAAATCGGCATTAGTTGCCATTTCAATCTCATCTATAGGATCACTATTTATGTTCTATAGTTCCCAAGTACTCATTTGGTGTCTGATTCAAGGACTCATCGTCTCATCCACATCCCTCACTTAAGTGGATGGAATCTAGTGTTTGCTCCTATTCATGTTTTGTATGTTATCCATTTAGCTCTCTTAGCGGCGGTAATTCTAGCTATTTTGGTATTGTAAAACATAGCCCTGGGCAGAAAACCCGGTACCGAAGAACCGCATCGGTTGGCACCCGGTTAAGGCGGTATCGGTTCGGGTACGATTCCAACGGAATTACCGAATGGGTTTTGATGGCAAGGTAAAATGGACTTCGGTCCGGTTCGGGTTTTACCTTAAGTTAATATGGACCACTGATTATACTCGATACTCTAAGCAAACAAATATATGCCATTTAGGGTTATGATACCCTAACACCAAGAGTTCTTTACTTTGACATACCAAAATGATGTTTTTTCATTGTTCTCATTTTTTCATCTGCTACTTGAGTTAACATTGACACGTGTCACGATGTTGTTAATGGCTAACTTTGAAAACCAATGTTTATATAATAAGATATTAAAAACTAATTTAAGCAAAAGCAATTGAGATCACTCCCTTCACAATGAAGAGCATCTGAGAATTTGACACACACATAAATTTCTATTTTCTTCTACAAACTTCTTTTGCCTCTTCTCCAAGCTTCTTCTCTCATAGTCTCATGTATATACAAACCACCGTTGCTGCTTCATCTCCACTTCCAAAACCCTAAACCCAAAAAAACTCATCAATTTCTCCGATTGACCTCTCATGGCGTCGAGAAGACTGTCCAAATCTATTACGTCAGCCATCAAGGCTCAATACACTTACTCGAGACCTTCTCTTCTCCTCCGTTCTCGCTCCCTCTCTGCCTCTGCTCACAATATCTCTCCTAATTCCTCTATTTTCCGGCCAACTTCGTTCATCGGAGACGGACTCGCCGGTAAATACAACTCGTCTGTAACTTCCGCCGCTGCGAACGGCCAATTCTTGCCTCTTTCTTTCCAATTCCCTTCTCCGCGTAGCTTCTCCACCAGTACAGCTCAGGTTCGTGATTGATTACATGGCGATTTCAGTTTATTTCAGTGTTCATGGCTCAATTTTGATCTTTGTACAATAACTGCATCTTTAGTTTTACAATCTTAAAAGCTTAAAAGCAAATACCGAAAAATTCTGAGATTGAAAACGAAAGCAGAGAACTTACTGGGAGCTTAAATTTCATGAATCTTAGAAACTAACTACCATTACATTGGTTTGTTAGCATCAAGAACTGGTTAAGTACCATCATGTCGATAACTTCTTCCGTTTCTTTCTCGCTGATGTATCAGTTTTGATCTTAGAAGTGTTCAATTTTGTTGATTTGGTGTTTTAGTTCTTTATCTGTAGCCTACTCAAAATGAGTTTACGGAGATGGCATGGAAAGGGATCCTCGATGCAGTTGATGCAGCTCGTGTTTCGAGTCAACAGATTGTGGAATCTGAGCATTTGATGAAAGCTCTTCTTGAGCAAAAAGATGGTATGGCTAGGAGGGTATTTGCCAAAGCGGGAATCGACAACTCCTCTCTTCTTCAGGCTACAGATTCCTTCATATCTAAACAACCAAAGGTGTTGCGTTGTTGCAGCTACTTTTTCTTTCTATGTGCATTTGAAAATGATTTTTCTTTAGGAATTAACTTAGCTTTCTTGTGATTTTGCAGGTTACAGGTGATACGAGTGGTCAGATGCTAGGTTCATCTATTAGTGCTATATTAGATAGCGCAAAGAGGCATAAGAAAGAGATGTTAGATAGTTATGTATCGGTCGAACACCTTCTGTTGGCCTATTATTCAGATGTAAGGTTTGGACAAGAACTTTTCAAGGACGTTAAACTTGATAAGGAAGCCCTAAAGGATGCTATTAAAGCTGTCCGCGGTAGTCAACGAGTAACTGATCAAAGTAAGTTTTATGTTTTTTGCGCCTCAGATGTAGTAAGTACACATTGTGGATGCTGTATATCCTGTGGGAAATTTAAACATATGCTACTTGTGGGAACGTTGCTTGTGATATCAAAGACTTGACTGAAACAGATAGATATTTTTCTTCTGTTCTGCTTTGTATATTGTGAGGATTGATAGCATCGATATCTCATTACATATTCTGTTACCCTACATTCTCTTATGTTTGTCTTAATGACTTCCACCTACTCTCATTGCGTGATGTTACACATGCAGATCCTGAAGGAAAATATGAAGCACTTGAAAAGTATGGAAATGATTTAACTGAGATGGCTAGACGAGGGAAACTCGATCCTGTCATTGGGCGGGATGATGAAATTCGGCGTTGCATTCAGATTTTATGTAGGAGAACAAAAAACAATCCTGTTATTATTGGTGAACCTGGTGTAGGGAAAACTGCTATTGCAGAAGGGTAAGACTTTCAATTATATCCCTTGTTTTCATTTTCTTTTGTAAAGTCTCTTGAAATTTTTGTGATTTCATTCTCGGTAGCTGTCGTTAGACAAATTTGCTGAAATTTTAACTTTCACAGGTTAGCCCAACGGATTGTGCGAGGAGATGTCCCTGAACCTCTCATGAATCGAAAGGTTCATTCCAGTAAATTGAAATTGCTTCGGCTTTCTTCTTTTTAGCTTTTTTTTTTTTGGTTTTTTTTGGCCTTAGTCTGTTTGATGGTATATTGTATTCTCCTAGAAAGGCTAGCGGGAGATTTTAACATGTTTGGCTTGGTTTCTTTTTCATGTAGTTGGTATCTCTCGACATGGGTTCACTCCTTGCTGGTGCCAAATATCGAGGAGATTTTGAGGAAAGGTTGAAAGCAATATTAAAGGAAGTAACAGCTTCCAATGGACAGATAATCTTGTTCATTGATGAGATCCACACTGTTGTTGGTACAGGTGATTTTTTTATTTTATCCACATATTATAAACATTGATGATTTGTTATTATTACACATACATGTGTTCATAAATATTTGTGTTGCCCAAGTAAATTGTTGGGTGGATCTCTATTTAAGGTCTTTATTTCCTGTTAGAAGAACATGGCATCGCCAACTGAGGGTTAAAATGGAGATGAAAATTTGTGGTTAAGATCTGCTAATATTACATTTTTTACTCTTGTTTGTTTGACTCACTTTAGTACTTTGTTACTAGTAACATGAAGATAACGAACTGGCTAATATCATTGCTGCTCTTGCTTAGGAGCTATGGGAGGAGCAATGGATGCGAGCAACCTCTTGAAACCAATGCTTGGACGAGGTGAACTGAGATGCATCGGTGCAACTACATTGACCGAATACCGCAAATACATAGAGAAAGATCCAGCTCTCGAGCGTAGGTTTCAACAAGTGTTATGTGGTCAGCCCTCTGTTGAAGATACAATCTCGATTCTTCGTGGGTTAAGAGAGCGATATGAATTACACCATGGCGTTACTATATCAGATGGTTCCCTTGTTTCAGCAGCAGTTCTAGCAGACCGCTACATCACTGAACGCTTTCTGCCAGACAAAGGTATGGACATGCACTTTCTTTGATTCCTTACCAGTTTTTATTGGGAAAACCGTAGCAGTGTTTTCTAAGATGAATGCTCTTTATTTCAGCTATTGATCTTGTTGACGAAGCTGCTGCAAAGCTAAAGATGGAGATCACTTCTAAACCCACTGAACTTGATGAAATAGACAGAGCTGTGATCAAACTGGAGATGCAGAAGCTGTCTTTGAAAAATGATACTGATAAAGCTTCTAAAGAACGGCTACAGAAGATTGAGTGCGATCTGTCCACACTCAAAGATAAACAGAAAGAACTCAGTGACCAATGGGAGAAAGAGAAGTCGCTCATGACTAAAATACGTTCATTTAAAGAAGAGGTAAAACACTTATTCCTTACAGTGGTCTTTTAAGTATTGTTTGATCTTAAAAACCTAGGAATATAATGTCTTATAAAAAAATATCATACCGGACACTCACAGTTTCTTGTTCTGTATAGTACGTTTAGTGGTTGTTTATGCTGTTGGTATATAGGGATCCTAATGTCCTCCGTAACGTGTTCTGTGTATTTCAGATTGATAGAGTTAACCTGGAAATTGAATCTTCTGAACGTGAATATGATCTAAATCGAGCTGCTGAGCTTAAGTATGGAACACTTATGTCCCTCCAACGCCAGTTAGAAGAAGCTGAGAAGAATCTAACGAGTTTCCGACAGTCTGGACAGTCTCTACTCCGAGAAGAGGTTACTGATTTTGACATAGCAGAGATAGTAAGCAAGTGGACCGGTATTCCGTTATCTAATCTTCAACAATCAGAGAGAGAAAAGCTGGTTATGTTGGAACAAGTGCTCCACAACAGAGTTATTGGTCAAGACATTGCTGTAAAATCAGTAGCCGATGCTGTACGACGTTCAAGGGCTGGTCTTTCTGATCCTAACCGCCCAATAGCCAGTTTCATGTTCATGGGTCCAACAGGTGTTGGTAAAACTGAGCTTGCCAAAGCTCTAGCTGGATACCTTTTCAATACTGAGAATGCAATAGTGAGGATCGATATGAGTGAGTATATGGAAAAATTCTCAGTCTCACGGCTCATTGGTGCACCACCTGGCTATGTTGGTTATGAAGAAGGTGGGCAGTTAACTGAAGCTGTTCGGAGGAGACCTTACTCAGTTGTTCTGTTTGATGAGATTGAGAAAGCTCACCATGATGTCTTCAATATCTTGCTACAGCTGTTAGACGATGGAAGAATAACTGATTCTCAAGGGAGGAGAGTAAGTTTCACAAATTGTGTCATAATTATGACATCGAATATAGGATCTCACCACATACTTGAGACCCTCCGCAACAAGGAAGACAGCAAAGAAGCAGTTTATGAGATAATGAAGCGACAAGTTGTGGAGTTAGCAAGACAAAATTTTAGGCCCGAGTTCATGAACAGGATTGACGAATATATAGTTTTCCAGCCACTGGATTCAAAAGAAATCTCCAAAATCGTAGAGTTGCAGGTAACAATCCCTATTACCACCACTTTGTTTTTCATATTTAGTTTTCGGAATCTATATTCTTCTATCCATTAACGAGTGTCATAGAGTGTGCCAACATTCTTAATTACCATGATTTAACAACATCCACTTCTCTTACTAGTTTATAGGCATCCACTTAGTTTATAGTCCCTTTCTCTATTTGTTCAGTTTTGTGTTTAGGAGTCTTTGTTTTGTGAAAAATATGTCCGAACTGAAACCAACTTTTCTTGATTGGTTGAAAAATCTCAGTTTGACTGTTGAATAAGGGTAAAAAAATGGAAGTAAAAATACAAACAAATAATCACTTTATACTTTGGTATTAGTAAGTGTATGCTAGTGTATTTGATAAAAAGCAATTAGCTTTTAATGACTTTCAGTTTACTTGGTTTGATTCGGTTGTACTAAGTTTGATTTTGGTTTCGGTAGGTTTGCTTGTGTTTGAGAAATTTTAGTTAGGCTGAAGTGCTCTAGTCCAACCAATTTGTTTTGTTTTTTTTCTTTTTCTATAGACATTAGCTATACACATGTGACATATTTTACAACATTTGCGTAACGTGCAGATGAGACGGGTTAAGAATAGGTTGGAACAGAAGAAAATCAATCTTCAGTATACGCAAGAGGCCGTGGATCTCCTAGCTCAGCTTGGATTCGACCCCAACTATGGCGCGAGGCCTGTGAAGAGAGTGATTCAACAGATGGTAGAGAACGAAATCGCTGTCGGAGTTCTAAAAGGAGATTTCGCGGAAGAAGACACAGTTCTTGTCGACGTTGACCACCTCATGGCTAGTGACAACAAATTGGTTATCAAGAAGGTCGAGAGTAGTAATGCTTCTTCCACTGAAGAAATGGCTGCTTAGCTTTGTACAAAACAAAATTAGTCTTTCGGTAGATTCGTACATTAGTATCTTCTAACAGGTGTGGATTGTTATGTTACTTTTTAGTATCTTCTGCCGACAAAAGTAAATGGGAACGACACCGACATTAGCATTTGGAAAGTATTAAAACTTGGAACGGTGAATGTGTTAAAGATCATTTATGGATGGGTTTAATATAGGAACGTACGTACCAATGTGGTGGTACCATTACAGAGTTTTGTTCCCGATCTGATTTTCAAAATAAGGAGATGATGAAGCTTTGCAAATCTTTACCAAATCAAATTGAACAAACGTTGTGATTTAGAATTTAGAATATATAAAAAAGTTTAACCACGTTCTCTTGTCACCAAGAATTGAATTGGATCCTTCTTCTTTAATAGCTTCCGACATACTAGTATTTGTTTAACTATATAGTTTTTTCTTATTAATTCTTTTGTCTAATGCTTAGTCGAGTTAATATTCTCATTAGTGACACATTAGTATATGTAATAGTTAGTGACTTTGAAATGTCAGTCATGTCTTGTAATGAGGGAAAACAACCTGGTTCATCTAGTTTAAATAAATAGAATTTTAGTGGTTCTTTTATTTCTCTTAAAATTGTGAAATGAGACAACAATTTAGAAGATGTGAGAGTATTAGTGTGCACAAATAAAACCCTCGTTTATTCGATATTTGTCAACAAAACTAAATATATAATATGAAAAGAGAAAAAGTATATATCATTATTATCTCCTTCTCGAAAGAAATTAGATAGAAAATTTTTCAATATTATTCCAGTTAAATACCCTAATGCGTTGATTTCAACACTTACTATCAAAAATTCTATTACATGTAGATACCTCATGAACAACAACAACAAGATTTCAGTGTTAACATATGACAACATGGTACATGACACTCAAAATTCAAAAATCATATTTCCGCATTCTACACTAGTATTATGTATTTTAGGAGTTACCAACTCATTTTTCTTTCAAATTTTATATTGACTTTTTTAGTCATGTGAAATTTTTTCTTAAATTTATCTTGTGATTATTCAATGCTCAATCTTTAATATTTACAAATATTCTTAAGAATCGTGGACTTATTTTGCACAGAAATCGTGGAAGTTTGGAAGTATGATTCCAAAAAACATATATCTGAAGACTATGATATATGCACATTTCATAGATAATTGATATATGCACATTTCGACTATGTTAGTTATGAAAATTGAGAAATAAACTGAAGACGTTTGCACGAGATTGTTCAGAATATATATTTTGAGATTGAGAACGTTCACCACAATGTCTTTTAATTTTATTAAAAATAGTCAAGAAGTTACATAAAATCCTCAACGTCCTCTATTAAATACCCTTTACTAAAATATGAACAGTTAATAAAAATTTATAAGGTTTAAAATGTATTTTAAATGATAAATAATACTTGACAACTAGATTCAAGTGTTTGTAAAGTTTTATAAGGTTTTATAATATTTTTATAAAAATTTAGAAGGTAATTTAAGGTATTTTATAAGTTTACAAACACTCGAACCCATTATACTATAAATCATTTAGCGGTCAACATACGACAATGACAATGTGTCATATAATATTAGATAAAAAATTAATCAAAACTAAAACAAAAATAAAACACATTAAAGCAACAAAATGTGTAGATTTTGTATTAGAAGTTACATGTCTCTTTAATTGGTTTTATAAAAGAAGGTCTAGGGTTTATATTTTACAATTAAACAAAATTATAAGTCGGTTTAGGTTTATAAAGGAGGATTAGGGTTTAAATTTTAAAAGAAACAAAATTATATTTTGGTTTGGATCTATAAAAGAGTGGTTAAGGTTTAGAATTTTCAAATAAACAAAATTATATTTTGGTTTGGGTTTATAAAATAGTGGTTTGGATATAGATTTTATAATAAAAGAAAAAATATATTTTAGTTTGGGTTTATAAAAAAATGGTTAGCGTTTTGATTTTACAATTAGGCAAAATTATATGTCGAGTTGGGTAAAATATAAACCCCAATCCCCTTTTATAATCAAAACCGACGTACTAATTCCTTAATTAAAAATATACAATTTTGTTTCCTTAATTTGTTTTACTCTTCCAAGTTTAATTTTGATTAATTTTTTAAACATAGTATGATATAATATATTGTTTATATTTTGATTGACTAGTTAAAAAGAGGTGAATACATATGAACCAAAGTATTGTCCCTAAAAGTTAACAATAAACTAAACATTAAATAGGTCAAAAAAAAAAAAAAATAGAGCACTATCTTTGTTTTCGTTTTTTTTTTTTTGGTTCAATTTCATCAAACGAAATTATTTCAGATTTGTATTATGGTGAAAACATCATATAAGTCAACTTTCTTGAATTTAGTTTAGTTCATTAAAATATTTTCCCAATATTTTTCACATATACTATGATTCATGCCGTTGTCATTTATCTTTCTAACATTACAAAATACAAAGATTAGTACACAAAATTAATTTGTACAACTGCTTAACACAAAACTGATCTCAAATACTAAAAAAAAAAAAAAATCACAAAATCTCTCTAAAATCTCTACTTCCTCTGTTTTCGCCTAAAACAAACAAATTAAAAAACAGAACAGTCTCTCTCTCTCTCTCTCTCTCTCTCTCTCTCTCTCTCTCTCTCTCTCTCTCTCTCTCTCTCTCTCTCTCTCTCTCTCTCTTTCTCTCAAGCTTTACAGTTCTGATCGGCGATAATGGCGAAGTGTCACCGTAACAATATCAATCCTCTCATACTCCACCGCATACCCTCCGCTTCTTCTTCTTCTTCTTCTTCCTCCACCACCGGATCATCTTTCCGTAGAATCATCTTCGACGCTCTTAGCTGCGGAGGTAGCTCTCGTTACCGACGTGAACTCCAAGAAGAAGATTACCAAGAAAGTTCAAAATCGACGACAAAGGTCGGAAACGATTTAACAAAGAAGTCAGAGAAGCTCTGTGATCTGTTGAACTTAGCTGTGATTGAGAGTGGTGTTAAGACTAAGAAAAAGGAAGAAACGTTGGAGGTTCTGAAACGTGTTGTTAAAGATTTACAAACGGTTGAGGCGGTTAAGGCGGTTGAGGCGGTTGAGGCGGAGAAGGAGAAGGAGAAGATGGCTGTTGCGGCGAGTGAGGTTAGGTTGTTAGCAAAAGATGATAAGGAAGTGAGAGTGACACTTGCAATGCTTGGTGCCATTCCTCCTTTGGTTAGTATGATTGATGATGATGAGCATATCGAAAACGCGCAAATCGCTTCACTTTACGCTCTTCTTAATCTTGGAATTGGCAATGATGCGTGAGTCTTTCTCATTTACATTACATTGCATTGCATGTTTCTTCTGCATTACTAAGTTTTTGTGATTCTTAGGTTTGATTCTTGAAACATTTCTCCGATTTTTTGATGTTTTTTTAGTTTACTGGTTGTGTATGATTTTGGTTGTTGTTGACTTGTTGTTGTTGTTTGGTTTGCTTCTTTTAGGTGAAAATTTATTAGTTTTGTTTTGAGATGTCACTCTCAATACTTTTTTTCGGGTTTGATCTGTTTTTGTTATATGTTTTTTTCTGAAGCTAGGACACTAGTAAACTAGAAGCATTAAATTCGATCATTTGTTTCAATGACATATGTGTTACATTCTCTGTTTTTTCAGGAACAAAGCAGCTATTGTTAAAGCGGGTGCGGTTCACAAAATGTTGAAGCTAATCGAGTCGTCATCAAAGCCTCCGAATCAAGCGATTTCCGAGGCTATTGTGGCTAATTTCCTAGGATTAAGCGCTTTGGATTCCAATAAACCGATCATCGGTTCCTCGGGTGCGATTGTTTTCCTAGTGAAAACGTTGAAAAACTTTGAGGAAACTAGTAGTTCAAGACAAGCTAGAGAAGACGCTCTTCGAGCACTTTACAACCTCTCAATACATCATCAAAACGTTCCATTTATCCTCGAAACCGATCTGATTCCTTTTCTTTTGAACACATTGGGAGATATGGAAGTTAGCGAGAGGATTCTCGCAATTTTAACCAATGTAGCATCAGTCCCCGAAGGAAGGAAAGCCATCACGGCTGTAGCTGAAGCGTTTTCCATATTGGTTGATGTATTGAACTGGAATGATTCAGTAAAATGTCAAGAGAAAGCGATATACATCCTCATGTTAATGGCTCACAAGGGGTATGGAGACCGAAGAGCGATGATCGAAGCGGGTATCGAATCTGCATTGCTTGAATTAACACTTATAGGAAGCCCCTTGGCGCAAAAGCGAGCCTCGAGGGTACTAGAGTGTTTAAGAGTTGTGGACAAAGGGAAGCAAGTCTCAGCTCCAATCTGTGGAGTATCTTCTTCTTCTTCTTCATTGAGTCGAGAGAGAGGTCATGAGATAAGGATGAGTGACGAGAGAAAAGCAGTGAAGCAGTTAGTGCAACAGAGTTTGCAATGCAACATGAAGAGGATTGTGAAGAGAGCTCATTTACCACATGACTTTGTTACTTCACAACATTTCTCAAAGAGTTTAACTTTCTAAATTCAAAGAGTGTAATCTTTGATTGAATCATCGTTATATCATTGACTCATTATCCAATAAAAGTTGTTACTAGGAAAATCAAATTACTAACACATATATTTGTATAATTTATATAGTGTTGTTTCTAAATTTTTAACATTCTTGAACTACATAAGAGTCATATAAATGGTAGTTTTAACTTTATAACCAAGGTTAGGTCAGTGACAAAACAGTGGCATTGAGTGTAATTGTGAGGAAGATGAGGAGTAAATTATACTGATTGAGATCTTCACATTGACCAAGTAAGTTTTTTTTTTCAAAATATTTTCGTAATGTTCATTTTAAGACCCCAAACTTAACGCAAGTTACAATATTGTCCATCAAAGATTATTATATAGTTTCTATGTACATTAAGCATGCATTGGTCCACTCGTGGATCGTGCTGAAAATATATATTATAAGACTTTCTGATACCATTGTTCGTTGCACACTCGTGGGATTTGCGAAGAAGAACCGACAACTCCATTTTCGTACGTTGTTTAACGTAAAAGACAAATCTTGGAAAACCCCAAAATGTTGATTCAAATGTAGTATTTTTGTTTCTTTTGGGTAATGATTTAAGGGTATTGTTATTAGACCATTTTTTTTAATATAAACCTTGTCGACTGATCGAATTAGTCTTGGTAGAAACACACCAAAATATTTTAGAGTGGATATTTCTCCGAAAGACCACCACACTGTATATCCCGAATTTGGAATGATATAATATTGCGATTCAGAGATATATATACAATTATGTAATTCGTATGTATAGTTTGAAGTGTTTCTTATTGTGTAAAAGTCAATAGTATCTTCTACGATCACATGCACAACTATTTTGTGTGTGTAAGGGATGGAGACAGTGTGTAGTAATATGGAATATATTGAAGGAGACGTGCATATTTATTAACATTATAATTTAAGTGTATACGACAAAGGGATCAACGACTAGAAAAATATATGGTGAGACATTTACCACGGATACGACTGTTCTTGAGTAGATGTGTATGGACATTATATGTATGTTTATGTTACTACGGATTCGACTGGTGACGAAAAGCTTTAGACTTTGCGATTCAAAATGTGTTGGCACTTAAATATAAGATGGTTCACTATTCTCATTTTTGGCTCCCAACCTTATTTTCCGAGACCATATAACTTTGGCTAGTGGCAACTATATGAAATGGTGGCTCAATTTATGAGCAAAAAGGATGTAATCATGTAGCACTAATGCACTAGATCCTATAAAAATTTGTAGTAAAATGTGTTATGGACGAAAATATTACTAAGATGGCTAACTTTCCGGAAAGTTCTCATGGTTGTATTTTTTTTTTTACATGATTTTTTTTATATATAAATCTGATCGCCTGATTCGGTCAGGTCTGGGAGAAATACACCAAAATACTACGAGAAAGATTCATTGTCTGCATTTCTTATTATCTGGTAAACCAATTAGGTCTAAGTTCAACTAACATATTTTTCACAAAAATAATATTAAGAGCTTGGAGAATCGAACTTGGGATGTCGGAGTTGGACCCTTTCAGCCAAGCTGCCCTGCCACTCGCCCATCACCTCCCGGACCTTTTTACATGTTTTGCAAAAAGAAACAATTATGAGCAAGGCCTCTCAATTTATTTCTTGACATAACATATAATTGTAATAAAAAAACGCATCTCTCGTAGAGTTAGAGAACCTAAGAAATAAGATCTCTTCGATACAGGTAAAAGTTAGTTATTTCTTTCTTATAGGATAATATTATATTGATGGATGATCAATATAAATAAACGAGACAATGATGAATAGAAACAAGTGTATGCACGATTACATTTATTAGGTATGTAACATATCTCTTTAATTATATTGTTAAATATGAAATCCCACTGATGAAAAGAATAGAGAAGAGGATACATCTGATCAGGTCGGTGCAGATCAGCCAACAATCTGGTTGTTGCATTTAAATCATTCCTCTTATGCGTAACAATATTATGGTCATGGACCGACCTACATAATTGTGATTGCAAGGGCCGGCTGCAGTAAATGATTTATAGTATTTATTTTGAAAACTGAACATTTGTAAAAACTAGAGAAATAGATTGTACAAACAGAATAAAGAGGGATAATTTCACTAAAACTGAAAGGAAAATACATATTTAAAACTAACATGTATTCTATTGAATATTAACATTATATGATATTGGCACTAGAAGAAACGAAAAGTATAAATACCTATTTTAAATTTTGCAGTTTTAGCTTCAATATGTTTTTGCAGTTTTAACCGAGAAAAACGTGATTTTGCAGTTTTAACGAGAAAATGTGAGTTTTTGGAGTTTGCGGAAAACATGGTTTTAAATTATGGCGTGAAGCATATTTTTTCGATTTGAATGACAAATTCTACTCTCCAGCAGATCCAAAGTCAAGTTTTAAACTACTACTATTTTTGAAAATACCCTCCATCTCTGATCTCTCCCAAATGAATTCGAACTTGGAGAGCTTCCTTATCAATATTTTTTTGTTTCTTTCAAAGAGGTCATGCATTTTCAGACATAAGTTACGATATTTCCCATAAGATATATACATTTCATTTTTTAGAGAAAAGCAAATAGCTAGAGAGATACTTCATTCTACATTAATGAAACATGCATTGGTCCACTCGTGAATCATGCATATAATAATGTGTCCGCTAAAATATTTACTACCATTCCATTTCCTTTTTTTGTATACCAATGTTAGTTGCACACTCGTGGGAGTTGGGAAGAACCGACAACCATTTTTGTACGTTGTTTATATAAATATATTGTACTTAGTTGTGAGCTAACGTAAAAGACGAATCTTGGGAAACCCAAAAAATTTGTAGCTCATCTACAAGTACTATATATAGATCTTGTTATTAAGCGATTAATGGAGCTTCTTAAAGTTCATTGATAGTTTTCTTAGAACTTTTTTTTTTGTTTTAAACTAGGTTTTACTTTTTTTCTGTAGAAAGTAGAGAAAGATTTGGGGGAAAATTAGTTATTATGGTGTGTTATCGATCTAAAGAAATTAATTGATATAATATATATAAACTAACTTATGTTTAATCTATATATTGAACAGAAAATATATAAACATGAATAACTAAATATTCTAAAAATCTCTTAAATATCATTTCTACAGTTTATTTCAACTTAAATCTCAGGGATCCGACGGATTTTTGATGGTCGATAATACTTGGTCCACAAAATACACATTTTTCTTTCCAGAATATCTCCCATATATAGTAGCGCTTGAAATTTCAGTAATCCAACATTTTCTTTTGTGGTAAGAAGGATGCCACTAACAACATTACTTACTTTTATTTCATTCGAACAACAATTTTGGTCAACGATATGGGTATTAGATTGTGAGCTTCCAACCTAAAACCAATTGGCAATAAGTGTAGAGGCCCATATATCTTATATAATAGTCAGGATCCTACTCAACTTACAATGTGGGATATTGTATCCCTAATAATGGGTAGGTACTACGTGAGTATAGTTTGAAGTTGTCCATGTTGTAATAAATATGATATCTTCTTAAAGCACATGCATTGCTCTTTTTGTGTGTTTAGAAGGGATGGAGACAGTGTTATAGTATGTATGAACATGTAGTAATTTGAAAGAGACGTGCATATTTACTAATATCACAACTTGTGTATACGACAACATGCATAGAAATATATATATACAATGAGATATTTACTCGACACTAGTGTTCTTAGGTAGATGTTAAGATATGAACATTCTATTTATGTGTTTTAGCGGATTTGATTGATTGGTTAGAAAAAACTTTAGACAGTGTGATTGAAATATTATGGCTTTATTTGCTTTCAATTGTTCTTTAATATTCAAAATCATGTATCTTTCTTTGCACAAGGAATAAAGTGTCGGCTCCAAAACTCTTCAAACTCGGTTTTGATCGATCTTGCAAGAGGTTTATATAGAAACTTGGGTTGCAAAGACATTAGGAGTAGAAAAATTAGTTGTTGAGATATTAGAAACAGTTAAGCTCTTTACCAAAGTCACTTCTACAATCTCGTTAATGCCAATGGTGACTTTGGTAAAGAGATTAGAGTTTCTCAACAACCAATTTTTCAGTATTAAAACAAATATTTCCTCTGTTCTATAATATAAGATGTTTAAGAAATTTTGTTTTGTTTCAATTTATAAGATGTTTTACAAATTTCTAAATAGATTTTAATGTTGTTTTAATATTTTTGACTCTTTTAATTCTGTAGTATTTCTTATGATTGGTTAAATTTTTATTTTTACTTAACTATTAAATGATATTAATTTATTAATTACTTGAAATTTTTTTTTTAATCTTTGTGGTTTTAGCTCAAACCTCTTATAATTTGGAACAAAGGGAGTATTATACTATCCGCTCTTCATTCTTGGTCTGATATCAGTCGAGAATTGTAGCTTTAAATCTGTAGGAGCGCAAAAATCAAATCTAAAAAAATACGAATTTTATTAATGAGAACGATATCATAAAGACATTACAACAACATAATTTAAAAATATAAATTTAAATCTCGGAGGCAAGATATGATATCTTTGTCCTTAATCCAATAAATCGGCCGTAAGTGCTTTGGTCTATCACGATTTATGAATCACAAGATACAACCGATTACGAACTATTACTCGAGCACACGAGTAATAGACTCAAACGAACTAAATCTACTATATACTCTCGAAACTATAAAACTAAGAACTTACTTGAACAAAGCAAGAGAGAAGAGAGGTTTAGAACTAAGAGGTTTAGATGCTTTTCCGTTTTTTGAGTGTGAAAAATAATGAGAGCCTCCTCCCCTTTATATAGTAGTGGAGTAGAAGAAGATAGGGCTCCAGAAGAATATCCTCGGCATATTCTGTAGAATATTCTAGGCATATTATGCAAAATATTTTCGGCATATTCTTTGAAATGCACACCAAACCTAATATTAAATTGGGCCTAAACAAAGCCCAAAAACCCTCAAAATGTCTAAAGCCATGAGCCTGCAAGCCCACAAGCCCATTAGCCCGCGCCCGGCTTGGTTTGGTTTGGTTCGGGATTTTTTGCAAAAAATCAGACCAAGTGGCTCACTTCACACCCTTATTTCTCATTCCATTCAACTCATTTTTTGACATATGAGTATACCATTTTGTAGTAATCGTTACCAGATTTCCATTGCACTATCAAGCTCACAATTCCGTTCAGCCATTTGGCCGGAAAGTTGCCGAAAAGTCATCGTAAAAAATCTGCAATTTTTCAGAAACTTATTTCTGAAAATTTTCAGTTCCAACAAAATCATCCCATAAAACTTGAGCTTCCTCCACCATTGATATGGATGTTTTTAGTGTGGAATCAATTTCGTTCATTATCTAAGTGATTAGCATGGAATTCACAACTTCCTACTGTTCAATTTCATCCTCATTGGTAGGTTTCTCTAAGGTTGGTTCGCAAGGCATTCCGCATATGCTTTGTCCACTCTTCATAG
Source organism: Capsella rubella (assembly GCF_000375325.1). NCBI lineage: Eukaryota > Viridiplantae > Streptophyta > Magnoliopsida > Brassicales > Brassicaceae > Capsella > Capsella rubella. The sequence continues at coordinate 2,171,108 of NW_006238920.1, read as the reverse complement.
TTTTCTCCCTTCAATTGAACAGTAATAATGTTAAGGATGATGGAGATAAAATGGTGAAGTCATGTCTTTGTCTCCCACCGTTAGCTTACTTCCCAAATCCATAGTTCTCATCATTTCCGCGAAGTATATCTTCCGCTAATTTTCCACCATCGTCGTTGTGAGAAATTTGCCGTATTGGACTTCCTCGACCATGATCTCTTCTTTCTATTATTCATTGTTTTTGTTATTCATATTCATGAGAGAATATTTATACATAACATGTGAAACCCTAAATAAAAGACTAAGTAACTTTGACATATTTTTTAAAAATGGTACACTAGTATGTAATTGAATTTTGATGACCAATCTGGTTAGTACACGTAGAATGTTGAATAAGTTACGGTACGTTGTTGGGAGTGGTAGGTGGTAGGTGATGTTCGTTCGGCAGTCGCAGGAGACTTGCGATTGCGATTACAACTAAAAGTTGTTCGTTTCATAATCGTAGAGTCCTACGACTAGTCGCTGCGATTGCGACTGAAATTTTTTTATCGCAGGAAAAAACAGTGACACGACTATTTTAATTACGATTAGTCGCAGGAACTAGTCGCGCGATGAAGAAACGAACAACATCTCACGATTTATAAGCCGCAGCCGCCTGCTGTTATGAAACGAACATGGCCTATGTTTCGTCATTGCCATAGGGAACCAAACTGCATACCCTTCCCTCCTCTCGTATTGTTCATAAAAGAGATTAAAATTTTGTTCAAAAACTCATCTATGCTCTATGATATGAAAAACTAATGATACGGAAATAAAAACAATGACCATCCATTCCAAGTTCAAATGTATACATGCCACACATGTTAAACATATGTGACATTCTAGAAACAAAACTAGTCTTTAAAAACTGAAGTTTTAGATTAAAAAAAAAAGTCTTAAAATCTTTAAAAAACGAAACTCTCTAGCAATTAAGAAAAACAAATAACAAGAAGAGCAAGATATGATCATTATAGGTTCAATATATATCTTCTTTACTCTTCTAATCTTTGCTCCCAACACTTTTAAAGGTGGATGGAGCATCTCTCTCCACCCTTGGCTACTCGATATTGGCCTTGAGCTCATCAAAAGTGAAACCACGCTAGTCCCGGAAAAAAAGAAAAAAGCTAATCAGAGTCACTTCACCATGTCAAAATATATCATTTAAGATGTGATTAATTGACCATCATTATTGGGGGTATCTTAGAAGGCTAAGATATCTCAATTTTGCAAAGGAAATATCTTATATAAGCTAGTAACCATATTCATGTTTAGTGTAATTGGTTCAACATAATTACATAAACATGATATTATCAACCACAAAATAATAAAATGTGAGGAGAGTTTTTGAATGATGGAGATTACCCTTAGCTCATACTGTGACATCTTCATAACTTGTTCAAGTTTCAATTCACCATCCATGAGTCGTCCAGCTAACAATCGTGAATACTGCAAATTAACAAACATTAAGAGTCAAACAATGAAACATTCAATTACATAAAAAGTGAAATAAACGAAGAAAATTATATATATACTGCGTCTATATCTAGAATGTTAGATCAGAATCAAGACAAACAAAAAATTAATACTCCCTCTGTTTCATTCAGTGAAATAAACGAAGAAAATTATATATATACTGCGTCTATATCTAGAATGTTAGATCAGAATCAAGACGAACAAAAAAATGATACTCCCTCTGTTTCATAAAGAGTGCCAATCTAGAGATTTTTCCTTCTTCACAAATATTGTCACTCTACAATTCCAATATATTCTTTTACTCTAAATTTCTTAGTTTACCCTTAACCCAAAGCTCATTCATAGAATTTAAATCAGTAATCACTAATTAAATAGAGCCAAATATATATAATTTCCCCTTTTCTTAATTTGTGTGTGTTTATGAAAACAAAGGACTATTTTAGGATGAAATATTTTTCAAAGTTTAGGGTTTTGGGAACACATGCATTGACCAAAAAGAAAGAAAGAACACGTAAAAAAAGAATTGGAGGATAAAAAGGATGAAAACTAACCATGAATTCAGTGACAAGAATCTCCAACTTTTCTTTGTACTTTGGCATATCTTGTGCCAAAGAATCATACAAACTCTGCTCAAGAGCTCGCACCATAGGAACAACATTATCTGGCCAGAAAAAATCAAACTCACCAACTTCTTTCTTCTTTCTTGCATGACACCTACCCTTAACTGCTTTTAGAAGCTCATCCAATGTCTTGTCGCGAACCGAATCACCGGTTAACAAACCAAATCCCTCCAAGATCAAACCATAAGTCAGAGGACTCGTTCTCTTAGCTTTTCTGACATACCTTTTCCGGACAGGTCCTAGGCACTTTGGAGTGATCTTAGTCGTTTGGTTTTCCTCCTGATCAATGGCAGGAAGATCACCAAATCTTGAGGCCGTCTCAGTCACAAGATGATCAATCTCTTGCTTTTGATGCATGTCAAAGTCATCATCACTAAGCTTTCTTAGCTTCTTCTTGGCAAAATCATAAACATTTTGCACTATGAAGTCATGAGGATACCCTGCACGGCTTGGGATTTGTTTATCCTCTGGCACAAAATGCACAACACAGCTTTGAAGCACAGATTCCGCGTGCACCTCGTCGCGATGGAAGCTGTAGAAGAGGCTTCTTGCACCGTTGGATTTCCATTTTGCAATAGATTTTGCATCCACGTCCTCTGGGCGGTAGAACCATTGCACTTCAAGCTTCACATACTTTTCTTTGTTTGGTATGTAAATGTCCTGTCCAACACACAATTTAATTAAATGATGACATGAGTATAAGAACTAAAAATGATCATATCATTTTATTTTTTTGTGTTTTTGTTTTTACTAACCTTAATGATGGCACAATAGGGCTTGCGCTTAGGGTTCTCTGAAAACAAGAGCACTGAATCCTCCTATAGGGGGGAAAAATAATAGTCTAAATGGTTTATATATGTATAGATGTTTCACACATATTAACAAAAAATTCACTATATTTCTTAGCATATAACTCTTCATTAGTACACCAATATATATTCCAATTGTTGTAATAAGTCGTTAAAATCTATATATATTTCTTAGCATATAACTCTTCATTAGCACACCAATATTCCAATTTGTTGTAATAAGTCGTTAAAATCTTTTAAATTAATAAATCAAAAGGCAAAACCAAACTCACCAGCCCATATTGTTTGCCCTGAAACTTGAATGCCTGGAAATGATTTTTTTCCTTTTCTCCCTTGCCTGTAATCTTACTCACATCGCCGAATGGCTGCGCGCAATCCTCAGGTTTCCACTCTAACTCCGTTTCCTTTTTCTCATCCATTTCCTCGCAATCCTTTTTGCCCTCCCCCTGCTTCTTCTCCGTTTTTTCGATGTTTGAAAGCGATCCATTGGATCTTGGCGACACTTGATTCAACTCTTCGGTCAACATATCTTTCGTTAAAAACTTCCTGATGCGAGTCATAGTGAAATTTGAGCTTTTCGCAAAATCTTTGATGTATATCCTACAAATCTGTTTTTGTTTTCACCCTACAAATGAAGATTAAAACAAAATAAAAGAGTTGGCAACTTTGTGAATGATAATGCGCGAAGTAAGGTAACTTGAGAAAAAATTCTAGTCAATGTAACACTAAATGGGAAGTAAATAAATAGAGAAGATAGAGTTCTAATAATCTTTAAAAACCTTATATGGCTGATTGAAGTGACGTTTGAGATTAGATCATATGCAACGTTCTGATCTTTGATCCGAGAGATTGTACGGGCTTAGGCCCAAAATCTTTTAGTTATTAAAAAAAAGCACCCGTAAATTAATCTAAGGTATTTCTAAATGTTAATCAAATATGCATACAAAACCTAAAAACTCCAGAAATTTTCAAAAGACCGCGCAATTATACATAATTCAAACATATAACAAGCAGATCAATTAATTCAAAAATAACTCCTACATACCTTGTTATTTTTCCCACTTTAGCACATGTAAATAACTTTTTAACGGATATTTGACATTTTCATAATGACTTTTATATTGTAACAACTATAGGTGCTGTTCGTTTGGCAGTCGCAAGAGGCTCGCAATTGCGATTGCGACTGAAATATGTTCGTTTCGTAATCGCAGAGTCCTGCGACTGAAAATTGTTCATTTTGTAATCGCATGGTCCTGTGACTGGTCGTTGCGATCAATTGTTGCGATTGCGACTTAAACTTTTGATCGCAAAAGAAAACATCGACACAATTATTTTAATTGCGATTAATTATAGCGACTAGTCGCGCGATTATGAAACGAACAACATCTACGATTTATAATCAAAGTCGTAATCGCAATCGCAATCGCAGCCGCTTACAGTTATGAAACGAACTTGGTCTATGTGTTAATGTGTACAAAATTAGTTATTCGTACCGTGCCATGTATAGTAGAAAATGTATATGTAAATACTTTTACATCATTGGGAAACATTAAAAAACACCTTTCATATCACATTTGTTTTTATAAATACCCTAAAATATCGAAGGTATATCTAAACACTTAGTAACAAATGCAACCTAAAACTAAATGGCTCATACAATCAGAATAGGAGATCACTCAAACGTCAAATTTTTAACAAAAACACAAATTTTACCAACAAGAAAATTATACTTAAAACTTTGTAAAAAATAAACAAAAAAAGAAGAACAGTTTCACAATTCATATTAGTGTTACAAGAACGTGTACCTGATTCTCCTGATCCTTATCCCACCAAGACCCAATGCTTGAGTATGTTTCAGCTTCGTATTACAAAAATCAAACTACTCATATATATATTACAACATATGTTTTTTTTCTTCTTACAATGTTTTTGTGAGCATATCTCTTTTAAACTAGATTTATAAATCATCTATGTGCTTTATTATATATATATACTAGATATTATATATTAAAAAGTAACTTGTGTTTAGTAATTTCATTTTAGCTAGACTTAAGAAAAGAAGAAAAAAAGGAAAAATTTAAAATTAATATATAATATTTAAATGAAAATTTTATTAATTCCTTTAATAGCAATTAAAAGTAAATGTAAGTAATAGGAAACATTTAATTTTATTACAATGTATTTGGAGAGGTGAGCTGTAACAAAAGCTAAGTAACGTAAAAATTTGGGTTTTGTATGAACTAATTCCTAGTTATGTTATCTTCAACTTATGTAGACATGATATATAATCTTTTTCTTTATTAATAAAACAGTTGTCAGTAGAATTTGTACAAATGTAAAGTAGTTTTAATGAATTAATTGTCACCCAAAAAATAAAAAAGTAGCTTTAGTTTTCAAGAAAAGAAATAAAAAAGCAATGCCACACATGTATTATTGTTATCTTATATAAAATTTGTCCAACAAAAGTAACAGTTTGGAAGAGAAGACATTTACAAATTTACATAAACAATATATTTTCTCTGGACTAGTGAATGAGTGTGAACTTTTAGAAGTCTTCTTTAAGTGACTTGAATATGCCAAGAACATAGACATGATTGTTTTACTCTTGCAGTAAATTTTCTTGAAATTGTAATGATGCTCCTTTGATTTTTGTTTTTTTTTTCCTTTATTACTATTAAATTAAGTCAGGGTGGTTCAAAGGTTTTCTAGGTCCAAAATTAATTCTTTCACCCGTTGAAACCGGTTTAAATTTCTAAAATTATGGTGACTAATGTTACTCGAACCCTGGTGACGGAAAATTACAACCATTCGACCAAGGCGACTTGGTTTTTGATTTTTGTTTTTCAGCATGACATAATCCAAATTAGGATATGAATCGTCCCTAGGACTCTTTTGAAAAACATGGTTGTTTCATCCTAAAGTTGAAGAATCCAAGCAACACTAGATGTTTGGTCCTCTTGTTTCCAAGGAGGCAAGGATCATACCAATATAAAACAATCGGATTTCGTATTCAATAAGCAAGATGATACATGAAAGTGGAAATATATCATACTATTGGGAATCGCAGACCCCAATTCATCTCTATATGAATCGTTGACCACGACTTTGTCCCAACTCCTCTTTGGATCACAGATCAATAACAAGGCATAAACATAATACAGAGATTTAACGAGTTCCCCTCTGCGTGAGGGTATATCTTGTGTCGGAACCTTCTCCCACAAACATCCACTATCCGTCAGTTAGGTTTACACAACGCTCTAACAAGCGTTTACATTATGTTTCATATACAAAGCTTAGAGAGCAACAACAAAGAAACCTGAAGAAGAAAATATAGGTAAAGACACATGTTCACTGTCTTAGATGTTTTTCTTCTTCCTCTCTCTTTGTCTCTGATTCAACTTTCCCTTCCATGTATCACCACAAAAACACCTCACTGAACCCCCAAGAAACAGCTCCACCCTTTGTCTTTCATCAAAGTGTCATGAAGACACCTTAAGTCTAGACTAGGTCATGTTCAGCTCTCAGTCCTCGGCCCCAGCCTAGCTACTGTTTTCTCAGGGTTCAGAGCACTGCTGCATGCTCTTTGCACAACGCCATGCGCATGCTCTCAGCACCGCTCTGCGTTATGCCTTGCGGCTACAACTAGCCTTCAGCGTGTGACCTTTTGCGTACAGCATTTAGCATATATGTTTCTTCAGCCCTAGTTTCTCTAATATAATGAAACCCTAGTGCTTATGTCGGTTTACTCTTGCAGCATACACAACTCGGATCCTGTATGGGCTACACACTACTACAGGCCCAATTCACTGATTCAGACAAAATAAGCCCATATGAAGCAAACATATACAACACATACTTCTAAGGAAAAAAAACACTAGCCAATACAACACTAGCTGCATTGTAGACTCTTCGTTCCCATGATGATCTGATCCCAATCCTCCTTATACAAATCAAACCTAGCTAGCCTAGTAAAAAAGACCAAATCCTTTCAAGATCCTATTGAGAGACATCTCACTCCCATGATTGTCTTTCACTCTTACTTACATACAGTCTCACTCCTGAATACTAAAATATCCCTCAAAACTGAACACTTTACATGGCTTTTTACCACAAGGTTAAGCGATAAATTCAAGAAAGTCGTAGTGAACACTTTATGGTAACAGATGTTCTAAGTAAGGATGACCTTAAATTCTCAAACTTTAATCCAGAAGCAACTCGAGACGATGAATCCATAACTAGAGTTTGAGATTTAGGTCAAGAACCACAGGATATCTTCAAGGACATGTCTTTTAACATGGAGAAAAGTGTTGAGGATTGAATCTCACCGGCTGCATAGCAATTGTGTACTAAATGTCGTATTTTGATGGCTCTTAGAAAGACAACTACTATATGTTTAACAGATTATGTTGGATTCACTTTCTGGATGGTGAGATAGTGTCACTGGGTGACAGAACACAAAAGAGATAACCGCAAGATATCTACCAAAACAATATATATTCGTGCGACTAAAAGTATTCTCAATCGAAAATTAGCAAATATATATCTCTATTTCCTTGTTTCTGAGTTTTAGATAGTAAAGATGAGATTCAAAGTCCTCCAGAGAAGTTATTGCTCTCTTCACCTTACTTGCTGCTCTCGTTAAGAGGAAGGTAGACTCCTTCTGCTGCCAACCAAATGTTATCCGCCCGCTTCTCCCGAATTCCACAGACCTGTGTACCCCAAAAAACAGAATCTGATATGTTAAACCTTGTAGAAAATCTAATTAAGCATGCATTTGAAGACACTGTGATATTTTTAAAGACTTAACCAGAAGAGATCACGGGGTTAGATATGATATTTAGTTACCTCTTGTTGACCACCGGCTATACGTTGGTACTTCTTGTCATGGCTATGGAGGTAGCCACTAGTGTCTATGTGTTGAAGACGGACTCTCTGGTCCTGTTTCCATATCTTCCCACTTCCTTCGATTGTAAGCCTACAAGCAGATGGTAAGGTGCGTGAGTTTTTGGAATGGATGTAGATAAACAAAGCATTAGATGAGAATATTAAGTTGCTTTAAGGATTATTACTTCCAGTGATCCCCTGTGTCAGAATTTGAATCATCTCCGAAGCAGCTAACCTGCACCAAGAAAATGGGTTAGCAAGAAGGAAATGGCAACTACCAATTATAATCAGTAAAGTACTTCACAATAGACAGAGACACGCAAGTAAAATCCTCATACTAGTAGCTAGATTTCCTAGATTAGCCATCATCTCTCGAGTCTTTATGCTTTAAAATCTCCAGATAGTTCTTTTACATCTAAGCTTAGCAGATCAGGGAATACAAAAACTATAAACGGAAGACAATACTAACCTCTAAGTTCCCTGATATTGGGGATGCATGCAGGTGACTGTGGAGCCATTTCCTGGTCTTCATGTGCTGCAATCTAATGGTTGCCCCAGTCTTGACAGCATCACCTTGCTTATCTGTAGTCCCAGGAACTGGTTTGACAATCTGTAAAATGAATAATCCATACCAAGATGATTCATCAGCTCAATTACTCAACCTTATCCCCACCATAGCTTCCACAGATGGGATTTAAAGTGTGAGATGAACATAATGAGCAACAGTTTCTAACGCTCAGGAAACAAACCATCCAATCCATTTTCTAATCTTTCTAGAAGAGGAAGTGACTTCAACATTTTTGGCTTATCCGCTAACAATTGCTAGTCAATGTTCTGTTCTAACATATAAAGACTTTTACTTTTAGCTGCTTCAATCTAATTACACATGATACTATACGAATAGGGTCATCTGCAAATGAGCATTGCAAAATTACACCAAGAGGAGAACGCAAAGAAGAAGCAATTACCCAATAGCTGTTGGAATCAACAACACCAGGAAACCCAGTAACTGATTGCTGACCACTTCCGGATCCATACGGCACATCGTGAGAATGCAGTCTAAACTTAGTTTTCTCATGCATCAGTTTGATCGCACTTCCATAAGTAATCTGCCAATATCCACAACAACAACATTGATTCATAAGATTCTGTATCAGAACGATCAAAACCCAATTCGAATCTAAAGCAACAAATCAACAATTCCAATTTCAAATTCACCACACTCAAAAACAGATTAGGGATCTAAAAACACACCTCGACACCTTCTTTACCAGAAGCGGCGGCAGAAGCAGACGTGTAACCAGAATCCGGATCGAGACTAAGGTAAAGGAAGATAGCGAGACAGAAGAATCCTAAAGCCATGAAGAATAGCAAACCAATAAACCAGTTCTGCTGCCAAAACGGATACTCAAGACTCGGTTTCCTCGCCGCGGGAGCCCGAACAGCCGAAGCTGCTAATGGCGAAGGAGGAGATGATGATGATAATGGCTTTCTTCTCGAGAGAGCTTGTTGTTGCCCGGACGTCGACGCCACCGTGAAGGATCAGATTGAGATCTCGCCGGAGACAAAATCTGTTAAGTTTCCGATTGTATTGTATCGTCGTTCGTCGTCGTCGTGGCTTATGAGAGAGGCTTCGTCTTCGTCTAATAGTCTAGTTTTTGTTGACACGGAGGTGTACGTTTAGATAGCGAATGATAATTAAACACGTGTTGCTTTGCTGAGATGGCGTGTTATGAGTGGTTGCAAAAGAGGCAAAATCTATGCTAATTCCATGAATTTTATGTGTGTATTCAATAAAATAGTTATGGTCTAATGGAGTCTAAATTATTTATTTCAGGACATAAACTTAAATAGATGATAGTTGTTAAAAAAATTCAAAACTTAAATAAATGATTGTTTTTATATAATTTTCAAAAATAAAAAATAATTTACAATGTAATCTTAATATATAAAATATGGTTTTTAAAGTTAGTCATTAACGTGATCTATGACGCGTGTCAATTAGATCGATAAGATGTTAACATGTGTTAACTGTAAATTTATTTAAATAAAAAATGTAAAAGTTCTAAATCGTATTGCAAAAAAAAAAAATCTATATGGAAAAATATAAAATATATCTATTCCTATATTGAAAAACATTAAACTATATTTCTACTTTGGAGCCCTTCATCTTTCCGAATCAATGGTCTTCATCTTTATAATTTTATTTTTTAATATTTTAATAAATTTAGAATTGACACATGAACATCTTATGGAGCCAATTGACATGTGTAATGATAATGTTAATGAACTAGCTTTGAAAACAATATTTTATATAATAATAAGATATATAATTTTAATCCATCTTTTTCTTTGGGATCTATAATTTATTGTATATAATTTCTCTTTATTAGTATATTTTTAAAAATTTGTAATCCATTTACTTTTAAGATTTTTAATTTACTAAAGCTCTTCTTTTCATTTTTCAAAATCTGATTATTGAAGTTTTCTGATACACCGGAACTTGACATTGAAGAGAGGAGTGAAGAAGGAGAGTGAAGCTCGTAACAAACTTTATTATTGATGTAAAAGAATATTACAAAGCTTGATCTGAAATTAGAGTATACACAGAGTATTTATACTCTTTCTAATACTAAGCTAAACCAAGATCTTAACCAGAAATAACCGGTTCTAATAACCATCCAAGTATCTAATCTACCCCCCTCAAGTCTTTATCTTCAAACTGTCTGGTTTGGGAAGATAAAGACTTGAAAGTGACATTTTTGAGAGCAAATGGTAGAAAGGTCCTGGATGTAGTGGTTTAGTGAGAATATCAGCATGCTGATTATCAGTGGAAACATGGAGAGTCTTCAAGTTTCCAGCTTTGAGTTGATTCCGCACTGTATGACAATCCATCTCGATGTGCTTCGTTCTCTCGTGAAACACAGGATTATTGGCGATATGTAATGCAGACTTGTTGTCACAAAAGAGTTTGGCTGTACACGTGACTTTGACATGAAGATCTCTGAGTAGTTGCTGCAACCATATGATCTCACATGTAGCTTGTGCCATGCTGCGATACTCTGATTCTGTACTGCTTCGACTTGCAACTCCTTGCTTCTTTGATTTCCAGGAGATTAAAGAAGAGCCTAAGTAAATGCAAATTCCTGTAATAGATCGTCTTGTGTCTTTGCATGTTCCCCAATCCGCATCAGAAAAAGCATTCAAACAAAGTTCTGATTCAGCTGAGTAAAACAGACCTTGCCCTGGATTGCCTTTGATATATCTGAGTACCTTATTCGCAGCTTGTAAGTGAATGTCTGTAGGAGCTGAGATGAATTGACTGAGTTGATGAACCGCAAAGGTGATGTCTGGCCTTGTGATGGTAAGATAGAGTAGGCGTCCAATCAATTCTCTGTAAGTTGTTGGATTTGGCAAAGCATCTCCCATATCTTTCCTAAGATGTAGATTTGGATCCATAGGTATCGGACTTGGTTTACAACCTAGTAAACCTGCATCTTCAAGGAGATTCTGAGCATACTTCCTTTGGCAAACAGAGATTCCTTTAGCAGATCTTGATATCTCTAATCCCAGAAAAAACCTTGCTGGTCCTAAGTCTTTTATCTTGAATTCTGTCCTTAAAAGCTCTTTTAGACCTTCAACTGCTCTATCATCATTGCTAGCTATCATGATATCATCAACATAGACCAAAGCTGCAATGAATGATCCATTCTTCACTTTCACAAACAGAGTGTTATCTGCTGGCGATTGAACAAAGTTTGCTCCCAAAAACACAGATGAAAGTCTCTTGTACCATTGCCGTGAAGCAACCATAAAGAGACTTGCGAAGTCGACAAACCGGATTAGGGGGCAAATTTGTATCTGGTGGTGGTGTATAACCTTGTGGAAGGCTCATGAAGATCTCTTCATCCAACTCACCATGAAGGAAAGCATTAGACACATCCATCTGTGTCAAGCTCCATCCTTGTATAGCTGCCAAACCAAGTATAAACTTGACACTTGTTAGTTTTGCAACAGGTGAGAAAGTATCAATATAATCAATACCCTCTTGTTGTGTAAAACCTTGTGCCACTAATCTGGCCTTGTATCGCTCAACTGTTCCATCAGGGTTATACTTAATAGTAAACACCCATTTACATCCAACCACATTCTTTCCAGATGGTAAAGTTTCAATATCCCAAGTGTGATTAAGCTCAAGAGCCTGAAGCTCTTCACCAGCTGCTTTAATCCATTTTTCTGATTTCATGGCTTGGGCAAAGGTTTTAGGTTCAGTTTCTAGACTATAAGAGAAAATATAAGATTGGTATTGGGGACTGAATTTATCAAGGGAAAGGACAGATTGTATTGGATATGGAGTAGTATGGGGTTTTGTGGGTTTCTGTTTAGGGGAAGGATAAGTAGGAGAAGGTGTAGAAACGGCTAGGATAGGTAACTGATGAGATATGGCTAGAGAACAGTGATACTGAGACAGATAACTAGGTGCTTTAACATTACGCTTAGGCCTAGCAATAAGTACAGAATCACTATCTATCCCATGAGTATCTACAGTATTATTATTTTGAATGGTACTAGGGACTATAGGTGCAGAAGATGATATATCAGTATGCATATGCAATTCAGATGCAGTTTCATCATCATTATCATCAAACATGGACAAAGAATCAACAAAATGTAAAGGTGCAGGCATTGGTAAAATTGTATTAGGAAACATATCAACAGACTTGTGTAAGTATTCAGATGTTTTAAAAGGAAAAACAATTTCATGAAAGACAATATTGCGAGAGATAGAAACTGAATGATAACCGGATGGATAACCTAAGAAAACACAAGGTTTACTTCTAGGTGTGAATTTATTTCGAGTATGAACAGGTGTAGAAACAAAACAGAGACAACCAAAGTTCTTTAAAAGACTGTAATCCGGTTCTTTATGACATAGTAATTCAAAAGGAGATTTATGGTTTAACAATGGTGAAGGTAACCTATTGATAAGGAAAACAGCAGTCATAATGCAATCACTCCAATAAGGCAAGGGTATATTTGATTGAAACAAAAGTGACCTAGCAACATTTAACAAATGCTGATGCTTCCTTTCTACCACAGAATTCTGTTGAGGAGTGTAAGGACATGAAAAATGATGCACCATGCCATGTTCTTTAACAAGTTCTGTAAATGCTAACTCAGGTGCATTATCTGATCTAATAGCTTTAATCTTTGCATTATACTGTGTTGAAACTAGTTTAATGAAAACAGGAAATACCAATGAAACATCACTTTTATTTCTTAACATGTAAACCCAAGTAACCCGAGTACAATCATCGACTATGGTAAGAAAATATCTAAAACCTTCAATAGACTCTACACTAAAAGGACCCCATATATCTAAATGAACAAGTTCAAAAGGGACAGAAGCTAGATTATTATGAGAAATATACGCTAATCGTTTTTGCTTAGCTAATGGACAGATTTGACACTGAGAAACATCAGAAACAGAAGACTTATGAATAGGTAAAATACTAACTAACTTTTGCATTACTTGAGCTGATGGATGCCCTAGTCTTTGATGCCACAGAACACCATCAGTCATCAAAGATTCAGAAACAGAACATACTGCAGGAAGTGATGGAGAGAGGGTGTTTTGTTCTTGTGCAAGAATGTATAAATTGTTGTATAAGCTACCCCTCCCAATCATCAAGCCCTGAGAAAGTTCCTGAATTAAACAACAATTTGGAAAGAAATGAGTTGAACAGAACAATGTTTTTGCTAAACAACTAACACTAATCAAATTAAACTTAAAATCCGGAACATGTAAAACATTATGCAATATCAATGAATGTGAAATGCATATAGTGCCTGTGTGTGTAATAGGGACCCTAGCACCATTTGGTAAAGTAACTGTGATACTAGAAACAGGTACTAATTCCCTAAACATTGCTAGATCTGAGCATACATGGCTAGAAGCACCACTATCTATAATCCAAGCATCACTAGGTAGGAATTGTTCTAAGGCAGAAAGTGCATGATCTTTGAAGTAGAATTTGTCATTTTGAAAAGTAAGGCTGGAAGTAGGAAAAGAAATGATACCCGAAGTAGAGTTATTAGCCATGAAACCTTGCTCAGTAACAGTAGCAGTCTTAGAAGTAGCCACAGGCTCTGGAACTTGAACTTGAGTATTAAATTGAGAGATGAGTTGTTGTATCTGTTGTGGTTGATACTCCTGTTGCTGTGTAGTGCCATCATGTAAACCAGAACTAGAAGCAGCAGCAGGTATATATTGTGGAGATGGATATAGTGGAGCAGCATATTGGTTATAACCAATAGGAGCATAAGAAGACTGTTCTGCATATACATTTGCAACCGCATTAGCTCTCTGGACAGCATCATAAGGAACCATTTGCATCTGCATTCGTGGCTGCATCTGAGGAATCCGAGGTTGCAGTTGTGGTGCTGGCATCCTTGGCTGAACAGGTGGTTGAGACGTAGCTCCCCTAGGATTGTATCCACCAGTCTTATAACCAGGAGGATACCCATGCAACTTAAAACACTTGTGAACTGTATGCCCCAATTTACCACAGTGAGTGCAGACTGGCTTTTGAGCTGGTCTAACAGTGTTATATGCTGCAATATAAGCATTCTCATCTTCATAAACCATAGGCGTTTGATTTGTCTGAAAAGCAACATTATCAATCCGAGAGGTAGGCTTGATAGTTCTCTGTCTTTCATCCTGAGTAACCATATGAAATGCCTCCTCTATCGATGGAATTGGCTTTAACATCAAAATGTGTCGCCTTATCTGATCATAACCTTCATTTAAGCCCATCAAGAACTTGGTTACACGACTTCGTTGCTGTAACTTCTCCCATTTTACAGCTGCATCACACTCACAATGACCACAAGTACAAACAGGAAGTTCCACATAATTCTTGTATTCTTCCCATAGTGAAATCAACGCAGTATAATAAGCAGATACATCTAGAGATCCCTGTTCAATCTTATTCAAACGTTGTTCTATATCAAAGATCCTAGGAGCATCATCTTGCTTGAATCGAGTCATTAAACTCTTCCACATTCCCTCAGCAGTAGAGATATACAGTAAACTCTTTCCGATAGACTTATCAACAGAGTTTAATAACCAAGTACTCACAATATCATTGCATCGTGACCAAGTACCTGAATCAGGATGATTATCCGGTGGTTTTGGTATCTCACCATTGACAAAACCAAGTTTATTTCGCACATTCAACGCCATCCAAATCGATCGCTTCCAAGAATGAAAATCAGAAGCTGTAGTAAGACGATCCGAAACCAGAAGCAATCCCGCATGATCATTGCTGTTTAAGTAAAACGGATTCTCGTATTGATCAGTTTGAAACCTCGGCGGATCTGGATTACGATTCACCGGAGCAGGTGGATTTGGTGGAATTGGCAGATTCACCGGTGGCAATTGCGATCCCATTCTTTCAAGAAAGTAAGAAATGAAGAAAATGTATGTCGAGAAATCAAAGATTCGATCACACAAAAGGTCAATCAAAGAGAAACAAAGAGAAAGAGAATGAAGAAACAACGGAGAATCCCGAAGAACAATTCACAAAGAAGAACAAGAATCTGGACAATCAAAGATGAAAAAGAAATCGAACAACTCATCTTCATAGATTCAACCTCTAAACCAAGATTCCGATGATATCAGTGAAAGCGGAAGATTAATTGCACAGCTCTGATACCATATTGAAGTTTTCTGATACACCGGAACTTGACATTGAAGAGAGGAGTGAAGAAGGAGAGTGAAGCTCGTAACAAACTTTATTATTGATGTAAAAGAATATTACAAAGCTTGATCTGAAATTAGAGTATACACAGAGTATTTATACTCTTTCTAATACTAAGCTAAACCAAGATCTTAACCAGAAATAACCGGTTCTAATAACCATCCAAGTATCTAATACTGATTGATAAACAATTCATTTACTTTTAGGGTTTTTAATTTACTAAATAAAATTCTTTTTACAATATCCAAAATCTGACCGATTAATAATACATTCATTTTTTAGGATTTCTAATTTATTACATAATTTTCTTTTTCAAGTAATTATAATCCTTTATTATAGGATATGTAATTTACTGTATAATTTTAGGGGTGTATTCAATCTATAACTTTAAGTGATTAGAGTTCTGTTTAAAATCATTGATTGAATAACATAGGATTTGTAAATTTATCATAAATCCCTTTATTATCATATTTTATATTTATCTTGAAAAAATAAAATTCTAATCCATTTACTTTTAAAATCTGTAATTTACTAGATATTGATCTTTCTTTTTACATTTGTCAAAATCTGATCGATAAACATGCCCGGTATCACCATCATATGTGTTTCTAAGTTAAAACCAAAGCATTATATAATAAGATAGATACCTTAGTTTCAACTTCATTTATACTCAAACTCCTAATTCTCCATGAAAGAGAAGGACCAAGAACTTGACAAGGATGGTTCCAACAAAGGCCCAAGTCACCTAGAATTGACCTCTCTTGATATTACCGTGGAGATTCTAACTAGATTGCCAGTAAAATCTCTTATGAAGTTCCAACATGTTTCGAAGACATGGTGTTCCATCATCCGAAGCAAAAATTTCATCAGTTCTTTGGTCTCAACACCATCACCACTATTTCTAATATCTTTAATGACCAATCAAACGACCAAGGAGAATGCTAAAAAAAGTTTGTTCTTATATACGTCTTTACAAGAGAAAGATGAATCTTCTTTGGTAGCAAATCTAGACATGACACTAACTTCAGATGCTGATAATTTTTCTATAAAGTGTGCTTCGGTCAATGGCTTTATTTCCCTTTCCCATAATGGTCGGTTCGCGGTATGTAACTCTAGCACAAAACAAGTGATATTATTACCGAAATGCGAAACCGCAGGTACTAAATGGGGATCCGTTTATAAGTACTTGGGGTATGATCCTGTTAATGATCAATACAAAGCATTGTGTAAGAAGATGTTTACAAAACCTGATGAAGATGAAGATCACATAGTTTTAACACTTGGAGCTGGTAAAACACATACATGGAGACAAATCAAAGGCCCTCCCCATCATTATGCCCCTTTAACAAGAGGAATATGCATAAATGGATTTGTGTATTATCTCGCTTGGACTCCCGATTTACCTAGAGTAGTAGTGTGTTTTGATGTTAGATCAGAGAAGCTAAGTATTATTAAACTAACACTATCTGCATGTTGGGACGACTCTACTTCAGCTTTGATCAACTACAAAGGAGAGTTAGCTTACATTATTATTGATGGATGCTTCCTCGATTTTTGGGTATTAATAGATGCAAAAGAACATAAATGGTCGAATAAATTTCATCAACTCTATAGACATTGGTGGGATTCTATACCAGTAGACGTTCCAATATCTATCCATGGCACTAACAACGTTGGTGAAATCATTATTTCCCCAAAGTATTTACTATGTAACCTTGGACATTTTCCCATTATCTACTACAATGTAGAAAACGAAAAAGTTACAAAGGTTCAACTTAAAGGAGTTGCAGGTGATGAAGATTTTAGAAGTCGTTATGGTCCTTGCCTTGTCAATATCTCATCGGAACATTGTTGTAATTTTAACTTAATATGATGTACTGAAAATAAAAACTTGTAGTCTTAAAGCATGCATGATGACTTGATTTTTAGTTTCTTTGTTTTTTTACTAAATGTTGAATATCTATTTATTTTAAATTTTAAGTTTGGGAAAATTAGAATAGAAGATAAATATTTAAAACATTTGTCCATCTATCTATGCATCCGCATAACTAAAATTGGTGACATATGATTTAACATTTTAGAAACTCCATTATACCCACAGTTAAAATTCTTTTTTTGAGACCCCAGTTTGCGGAGAGGTTTAAATGAATTAATTTGATCACCTATGTCAAGTGCACTTATCTTTTCGGTCATAGGTCCTGAAAGAACTCCAGAATTACGTGTGCTTCAGCTAGAGTAGTTAAAGAATGGGTGACCTTCCGGGAAGTGATTGTCGGAACTGCGTAAATGAGGCCAAAACACAAGGAAATATCATGTGGTAATTTGTATGATCGGTAATTAAACAAGTAGTTAAGCCTCTCAGACGTAGCAAACTGGTTGTCTGATATTTGTGGGCTCATAGGCCTAGTGAGAGGACGTGAGACCCATTAAGAAGAGTAGGTACATGCGCTGATGGTGAACATGAGCCCACTAGAGAGATGGCAGTCATGGTGTTAATTTTTTTTATTCTCTTTTCGTAATTGTTTTTATTAAAATCTCTATTGCTCCACTTAAACTTTTAGGAAGATCGACATCTCATTTTATTATTTTTGCCAACAATCAATTAATCAATATTCATTTATTTGTGCTCAATGTTTTCCAATATTTTTATATTTTTACATAAGCTACATGCATTAAAATCTTAAAATGAACACATGTAAAACTATACTAATACATATTCTCATCGCTGATTAAAAAATTTATTTTTCTAATTTCATTATTTTTTAACTTTTTTTTGGTTTTTACTTACTAATTAATATATATATATATATATCAAAAATATGGTTTGTATTCAATTAAAATTAAATTATGTTAAATAACAAAATTTGTTATTTTTAATTTTAAAAATTGTTATATTTTTTTGTTTATATCAAAATCTAATTGAGAACACAGGTACAATGGAAAATTAACAATATCTTATTATATTACATATTGTCATTTTTCCTTTTCGATTTAGAAAGAGAAATTACACATGCATCATCCAATTAATGTAATTGACATGTGTCACGATCTTGTTAATAGATAACTTTGAAAACCAAACTTTATATAATAAGATAAGATCTATAATTTAATCCATCTTTTTCTTTGGAATCTATAATTTATTGTATATCTAATTTTCTCTTTACTAGTATATTTAAGAGAATTTTTGAGAAATACCCCTTTTGGTGTACCCCTTTTTAAAAATACCCCCTTTATCTATCTATTTTCAAAAATACCCCTTTTTAAATATAAAAAATTATAAAGTTCTATATAGTTTATAAGGTACTTCTATATAATAACTACTACTGGGAGATTCGATACAAATATTTTAAAATGTTTTAAATAGTTTTAAATCGTTTTTATAAGTTTTATAAGGTTTTTAAAAGGATTTATACGGTTTTTATAAGGTTTTTATAAGGTTCTTATAATTTATTTTTACGCTATTTATGAAAGGTATATAAAGTTTTATACACATATAAAGGTAATTTGTGTATATATTTATAAGCTTACACACATATTTCGATAAATTTCAACATTTTTATTGGGGTTTTTGATAAAGTTTGAAAAGGGGGTATTTTTAAAAAGAGGTATATGAAAAGGGGTATTTTTGAAATTCGTTTACTTTAATATTTTTAATTTACTAAAACTCTTCTTTTAATATTTTTAATTTACTAAAACTCTTCTTTTCACATTTTTCAAAATTTGGTTGATAATTCATTTACTTTTAAGGTTTTTTTAATTTAATAAATAATCTTCTTTGTATAAAATATCCAAAATCTGACTGATAAATAATACATTCATTTTTAGGATTTCTAATTTATTACATAATCTCCTTTTTCAAAATAAGTAATTAGAATCCTTTATTCTTTATTATTATATTTTTATATATATCTTGAAAAAATAAAATTTTCATCTATTTACTTTTAAAATCTTTAATTTACTAAATAATGATTTTCTTTTTACATTTGTTAAAATATGATCGATAAACATGCCCCGTATCACCATCATATGTGTTTCTAAGTTAAAAACCACCATATGCATTATATAATAAGGTAGATACCTTAGTTTCAAATTTATTTATACTCAAACTCCTAATACGCCATGAAAGACAAGGATCAAGAATACAACAAAGATGGTTCCAACAAAGGTCCAAGTCACCTAGAATTGATCTCTCTTGATATTACCGTGGAGATTCTAACTAGATTGCCAGTAAAATCTCTTATGAAGTTCCAATATGTTTCGAAGACATGGTGTTCCATCATCCGAAGCAAATATTTCATCAACTCTTTAGTCTCGACACCATCACCTCTATTTCTTATATCTCTAAGGAATTATCAAATGACCAATGAGAATGCTAAAAAAAGTTTGTTCTTATATACGTCTTTACAAGAGAAAGACGAATCTTCTTCTTTGGTAGCAAATCTAGATATGACACTAACTTCGGATGCTAAGTTCTCTACACCATGTCCTTCGGTCAATGGCTTTATTTCCATTTTCCATAAAGGTCGGTTCGTGGTATGTAACCCGAGCACAAGACAAGTGGTATTATTACCGGAAATCGAAATTGCGGGTACTAAATGGGAATTTGCTTTTAAGGTCTTGGGGTACGATCCGGTTAATGATCAATACAAAGCAATGTGTAAGAAGATATTTACAAAACCTGATGAAGATAAAGATCACATAGTCTTAACACTTGGAGGTGGTAAAACACATACATGGAGACAAATCAAAGGCCCTAACCATCATTATTCTCCTGTAACAAGAGGAATATGCATGAATGGATTTGTGTATTATCTCGCTTGGACTCCCGATATATCTAGAGTGGTAGTGTGTTTTGATGTTAGATCAGAGAAGCTAAGTATTATTAAACTAGAACTATCTGCATCTGCATGTTGGGCCGACTCTACTTCAGCTTTGATCAACTACAAAGGAGAGTTAGCTTGCGCTATTATTGTTGGATGCTTCCTTCATTTTTGGGTATTAATAGATGCCAAAGAACATAAATGGTCAAATAAATTTTGTGAACTTCATAGAGTTTGGTGGGATTCTATAACAGTAGACGTTCCAATATCTATCCATGGCACTAACAACGTTGGTGAAATCATTATTTCTCCAAAGTATTTACTACATAACCTTGGACATTTTCCCATTATCTATTACGATGTAGTAAAAGAAAAATTTAGAAAGGTTCAACTTAAAGGAGTTGGAGATGATGAAGATTGTAGAGCTCGTTATGGTCCTTGCCTTGTCAATATCTCATCAGAACATTGTTGTAATTTTAACATAATATGATGTGCTTACAAAAAAAACTTGAAGTCTTAGAGCATGCATGATTATGATGAGGAATCTTGGATTTTATTTTATTTGTTTTTTTACTAAATGTTGATAATTTATTTTTAAAAAAATTTTAGTTTTGGGAAATTAGAATAAAAGAAAAATATTTAAACATTTGTCCATCTATCTATGGATTCTATGACTAAAATTGGTGACATATTATTTCACATTTTAGAAACCCCATGATACCCACAATTTAGAGAAAGAAAACTTTAAAATTTATTATTTTCCAAAGTTGAATAAATTATGGGTTTTTTTATTCTTTTTCCCTTTTCATAAAAAATTTCTATTAATTTACAGAAAAATAATCTCCAATGCTCCACATAAAAATAGAAAAGTATCGACATCTCATTTTTTAATTCTGATTCTAGCGCCAATGTTTTTCTCTCTTCCTCTCATCTAGCCGGAGTTGATTCTTTTGAATTCGGGATAGTTCGAGTTTGGGAATTAAATATTTTCCTCTTTTAATTATTTTTGTCATGCTTGAAATTTGTTTCTCACAAAACTTTGATTGGTCTATCATATTTTTTTTTTGAATAATCAAAGAGGTTCTGGACAGAAGTCCTTACATCCCCTCAGACTCGAGACCAAAGCATGTTATATGGTCTCGTCCCAAGCGCTACTCGAACCGGCGACCTCTAAACTTTTGCCAGATATCTTTACCAATTGAGCTATTAGCACTTGATAAAGTCTAATCATATGTTTCCAAACATGAATTTTTTTTTTGACAATAGGACGAAATTAAATAAACTCGAAATATTCAGTTTCATATCTTTTGATTATGTCTCCTCTTTTTAGGTGCTCTATATTACATATAACGTACTTTATAATTTTTGTAGAATATAAAATAAAAACCCTAAGAAGAAAGTGTAAATTTTTTAGCAAACGTTCTAATTTTTCGTAGAACAAAGAATAAAGTGTAAAGTTTCTTGAAGAGCCTTGTGGTATCTTTCTAAAGAGCTTATGTATTCTAAATTTCGTTGATAATATAATTCTAAGTATCTTAATATGATCCGTTGGGAAAGTATCCGATATACGTACCTAAATCTAAGTAAATATTTGATTTTGAAATATCCAATTATTAAATTTGGATTAATTTTTTAATTTTTATCCCATCCGTATTTATTTTTTACTGTACTTTTATTTTTTCTGTAGTAGGGATAAATTGATGTTAAATGAATAATAAACCTAGTAACTAAAAGAATAAATAAAATTATAACAGAGGCATATGAGCAAACAATTTGGGAGAGAGAGAGAGAGGCACGAGTAAGACTCACCCTAAAACCCCAATTTCTTGGAAGGAATTCAAAAGGCATGGGATCGGATTGTTTAACACCAGAATGGGCTTCGCAGCCATGTCTCATGGGCATTGACGAAGCCGGAAGGGGTCCTGTTCTAGGTTCCTCTTCTTCTCCTTATGTTTCTTCTTCTTGGTGAATCTGAAGAAGAAGATGAATCTAATCAATTTTGTTCAAAAACAGGACCAATGGTTTATGGATGTATGTATTGCCCCATTTCATATCAGTCTTCTCTCGCTTCTCTCCATTTTGCAGGTAAAATCAAACCACTTACATTGTAATTCCTTTGTTTTGAAGAATGTGATATGTGTTTTAGTATTCTTTAGAAGCAACTTGTTGTGTTAGTGTTAGCATATGTTACTGTGACGTTCCGATTTAGGAGGGTATAAGTAAAGCATGAAGCTTTTTGCTGCTATGGCCTTTATGTTGAAGAATTTGATATGTGTTTTAGTGTTCTTTAGAAGCAAGGAGTTGTGTTAGTGTTTGTATATGTTACTGTGACGTTCCAATTTGGGAGGGTATAAGTAAAGTATGAAGCTTTTTGCTGCTATGGCCTTTATGTTGAAGAATTTGATATGTGTTTTAGTCTTCTTTAGAAGCAAGGAGTTGTGTTAGTGTTTGTATATGTTACTGTGACGTTCCAATTTAGGTGGGTATAAGTAAAGTATGAAGCTTTTTGCTGCTATGGCCTTTATGTTGAAGAATTTGATATGTTTTTTAGTGTTCTTTAGAAGCAACCAGTTGTGTTAGTGTTAGCATATGTTACTGTGACGTTCCAATTCTGGAGGGGTATATAATTCGGGAGGGGTATATGTAAAGCATGAGACTTTTGATCACATTTAGAAGATCCTTGCTCTTTTTTTTGTGTTCCTCTGAAGCTTTTTGCTGCTATGCTTTCTTTATGTTGAAGAATTGGGATGTATGGTTTTGAGGTTTGAGGTGCATTGAATAGATTATTCTTCTGCTAGTGGAACACATTTGTGTTTGTATATTGTTTAACCCTTCCAATTCTAATCATATGGTGCAGTGACAAGATGATTTGAGAGGGTATAAGTAAAAAGCATGACACTTCTGATCATATTTATAATCTTTTGACATTTTTTGTTCCCCTTAAGACTTTCGCCGTTATATTGCAAGTGTTAGCATGTACTATGACGTTTCAATTTGGGGGGTATGAGTAAAGCATAAAACTTTTCATCATATTCAGTCTCTTGCCTCTTTTGGTTACCCTCAAAGCTTTTTACCTATATGCTTGCAGATTCAAAGACTCTAAAAGAGGAGAAAAGAGAAGAATTATATGAAAACTTAAAGCTTGACAAGTCTCTTGGATGGGCTGTTGATGTCATTGATCCCAGGGAACTCTCAGCCAAGATGCTCGCAAAGTTAGTCGTAGTAAATTGTTTTTGAAGCTGAAATAGTGAAAGGCTCAATTGGTTCTTATGTCATATAGCTTTTGTTTGTTTTCTACAGAAATAAGACTAATTTAAATGAGATTTCACATAACTCTGCAATGGGGCTTATCAAAAGGGTACTGGACATGGGAGTTTTTCTAACAGAGGTGATGATTAGCTTTTATTGGAAAACAGATACATCATCATTTGAGTGATAAAGTTATTTGCCACATATATAGCATATTCTCAAGCTTTAGAGCTCTTAATTTCATTTGCAGGCTTATCTTGATACTGTGGGAGATCCCGAGAAGTACAGAATAAAACTGTCGGAGAGGTTTCCTTCAATCAAGTTTGTCGTTTCAAAGAAAGCTGACAGTCTATTTCCTGTTGTTAGTGGGGCAAGTATTGTGGCTAAGGTAACCTGTTATGAATTCTCACTATCTATCTCGAAGCTTTTCACTAGCTAAATATCACTAGGTGTATATTACTTGCTCAGGTTACTAGAGACAGAGCATTAAGAGAATGGTTGGTAGAGGAAACTGGAGAAAATATAAACAGAAAGTTTGGTTCTGGATATCCTGGAGGTACTAATTTTTCCTCACATTGTTTATGTATTAGGCAATAATTACAGTCTGATATGTTGTAATGCAATTCAGATCCTGAGACAAAGGCATGGTTAGTGCAACATAAACATTCTCTGTTTGGCTTCCCATCGCTGGTCCGCTTCAGTTGGGGAACTTGCACTGCACATTTAAAGGGCGAGGTTGAAGTTGCATGGTTAGTTTTCTTTTTCTGTTTGCTTCTATGTTCTATTAGCTATGATCAAGCATTTAGAGATGTGTTTAAAAATTTCAGATATCTCAATCTTGTAAGAATCTGAATGTATTGTGTTGTACTCTTGGGCAGGGAAGCGGATGAAAATGAAGAGAGTGGTAATGGAAGTAGCAGCAAACGACAAGCTAAACTAAGCAGTTTTGGGTTTAAAACATGCGAGAGTAGGAGCGAAGAAATCGAATCGAGTGGAAAAGGGCGCTGCAAATTTTTCCAAGCTCGCAAACTTCAACAACTCACTCAGTTTTAGTCTCAGTACAAGACTGAATCCAGCTTTTAGGTGATGTCTTAGCTTATTGTTCATCTCTAGTGCGTCTTAGTTTCATACACTTTGTGATTGTTGTCTCGTTACTTCTCTGTCTATTTTGTGAACCTATGTACTTGTGTGTAGGGGTGTTGTCAATGCCAATTTTTTTAGCTACTTTCAAGTCTGGCCTATTTGTATAATCCATATTAGCACATGGACTAGCCTTTTTTCAACCATATAACTATATCAAATGAAACAGCTCTTTGCAAGAACTCAAAACAGAGTTGGTTGTAAAACGAAGAAGACACTAAAAAGGTTTTTTCAAACCTAGATAGATTGCTGTCTAAAACCATTCAAACTCTTCTTCTTCTTCTCTTGTCAGTTGTCATATTGGAGATGTTTTCCTGTCTAGCATCATGTCCCAAGACCTCACGTAGCTTCCTGTGTTTAAATTCTTCATATGAATTGTTGAGCGTGACCAAGAACACGGTGTTACCTTTGTCTTGTAGAAACTCCATGGCAAGCTTAAAACTAGTTAATTAGCCAAAATTAACATATATTTTATATACAACTTTAATCCTACTATATTAATTGATAAGTAAATGAATTAAAATAACCTTGTAAATTGTAAGAATTTACATTGAAATGTTATTTGAAAAAGTTTAAAAATGAAATAACATTGAGGATAATAAAGATAGTTATAGACAAATAATCAAACAAATTAAATATATAAAATCGCAAGATAGTCTATTAACTATAAATAAAATCGAAAAATAATCAAACAAATATATTGTTTGTTTGAATATACAAACACAAATACATGCTATATAAATATTCAATCAAAGAATAAGAAAATAAATTATTATAAATTTATATCAAATAAAGAGTTCAGCCCACAGTTAGTCGTGGGTAGATACCTAGTGCTTAAATAAAAAAAAGCCAACATTAACTTGAACTTGTGTTGCACATTTGAATGGAAGCTTCGGAAATACTTTCTGAAAAAACATATCAAAATTATTTTTTTCATTACTCATTGTTACATGGCTATGTTGGTTATAAACTGAGCTGAAGCTTTTAAAAGGTTATACAATTAATATATTTTTGATATATGATGTTTTTAGTGTCTATAATCAGTATTTAATATTTTGATTTTGATTTTGAGTAGTTGATTTGATTGCAACAATGTCTAGTAATTCCTTTGTTGCGTCTTTGCTATTTGTGCCTTATATGCTGGAGTTGGGAGATTTCAGCCTTCCATTTAACTTGGGGACAAATGCATAAGGAAAAAGAAGACTAATGGCTTGCCTCTAAACTATGGGCTGACCTTGATGACTTAATTTTTATTAGAAATTCTCTAATCTTTAATTGGATTTTAGAGTTTTAGGAGATTTAGTAGTTTGATGAATTGACTGTATTAGAAGCTCTTTATCCTTAGGTTTTTTTATTCACATTTGTCCTAAAAACAAAAGTTATTCACATGTTTAATGCTAAGATTGGATTGATCACCCTGTTTTAGATTATAGGTTATTCTATGCATCAAAACTTTATAATAGATAGCATCAAAGAATGTGAAGTGTGCAATACGAGTTAAACCAATGAGAGTTGATGTTAAGAATTATTGTGAACTTAATGAGCTTTTGTTTGATAATGCGAATTTGACTAGAAAATTACAAATATTAATTAATTAATGGGATAGTAAAATTAGTAATTGATACCTTAAGAGATGATTAATATAATATAGCGTTCATGTTTGATAACAGTACTTAATTGTTAGGGGTCTTATTTGTTATTTTACTAACCATTGATCCCTGAATTATTATATGACCTAATTCCTTTAATTTCAAAAGTTAAATCGTATATTTCTTTGTTTCTTTATTTACAAGTCTGAAACAAAAATCATTTTTCGTTTTAGACAATTACAATATTCGAAAATCATCCATTAACCCTTGTGGATTGATTCCATATTATTTTGGATCATATGATACTTATACTCAATATAAGGTGTTCTAACATACAAACAAATGTCAAATGCCAAGAGAGTTGCACATGTTAGGAATTTATAAGTTAAAAAACTAACCACCAAAAAATAAAGACATAGAAGTCTAGTGGGAGACAGAACTTTGACTCAATTATTAATTGTATATACTGTAATATGATATATGATATTCAAAATGTGGTTAATAAAGATTTTATAAAATGTAAAAATAATACAGTAATTATATAGTAATATATTTAGATTTGATATTTTTTTAAAATAATTATCTAGATTGATATTTTGACATATTTTAGTTTTTTGCTATAGATATATTAGTTTATATTATTTAGTCTATTTGTATCATTTTAACATATATTTTAAAATCATTGTATCTGCATTGAGTAAATCTAATTAATCGATACTAATTTCAACCTATACAAAATAGATACAATATGATAAAGAGTCACTTTTTTATAATTTATATATTTCATCAAATAGCCGACAAATAATAATGGTAAAACTCATACCCAAACAATACCACATGACTACAGAACAATTACAAAAATAGAAGGTTAAAATTCTTTTATATACATAGACAGCCGCAAACCAGCTTGACTTGCTTGTACCCATGACCGGCTCAAATCAAATTGTTTGTATCCATAATCGGCTCAAATCAAACTAATGTTAAAGCGAATTGTTTGGCACGTAAAATATGTACGAAGTTGTTTTTAAATCTATATGGAAACGATGTTCTACGACATTGACTCGTTTGAATCGATCAATTATAGTTACCGAAGAAAACAAAAATCGGTACTAGTTTTCTTTGATCCCACTCGACTTTGGTATTCTAAGTCGTTTGTATTCAGAGTCTTACTAATTTAGTCATGGCCACTAAAAAAATGTCTAAGAAAAGAAGGAAAGGTGTCTTGTAAAAGTGACAAATCCAACGGCAGGGAATGAATGTCTCAAATCAAACGGTCAGACAGCTTTCATGCGACTCTCTGGTTTATTGTGAAACCACGTCACTTTATAAATGCTTCGGCCAATGCATGCCAAATAAAAATTTCTTAATTCTTTTTTTCGATAAAGCTTTACTACTTTATCTTTGTTTTATTGGTGTATTCGAGACATATTCCACTGAATCTATTCGTTACCTATTCACTTTATCTTATAGATAACTTAAATTTATATATATACTCTTTGATTTAGATTGTGAGTCGATAGAAGTTTATGCGACTATAAGATACCAAAATTCTGTAAAATACTATTCGATGTATGTACCAATGTCAATATAGACAATATTCGATGTTCTAGATTGTGAATATAAATCTTGTATATTATTTTGCGAAGATTCAAAAGAATAAGTTGAGAAGCAAATGCTTGCATGATGCAATGATAGAAACGTTTTGAAGATGCGGTTACCGCACTCATTGTCCTCGTAGGCATTACAACTTGGCTGGTGTAAATTGTTATAGCGGTCGGGATGGAGAAATCTGTCAGCGGTTTAGTACATTCTATTTTTAAAGTGGATAACAAATTGCGGCGTTTTGACTCTATTTGTACATTAAAACGATGTGTACTTAGGACGTTGTGGTTTTCTTTTGTTTTTTTATACCGCACTACTACAAACACAATTAATGAATGGTAAAAAAAGTGGTTCGGTATATAAATGGTTTAATCCGCTTGAACCGCAGTACCCATTCACACCATATATAACCACAATTATAGAGACACGATGTTACCAACAATTTGAAAATGCGCCACTCTCATTCTCCCACTAGGCATAATAACTCGGCTTAGACTATTTATTCACAATTGTTATGAACTTATAAAATTGTTCAGAAGTGATTTATGAAAACATCGAAAACTTTCTATAATTCTTAGATTTTTTTTTCTTTTTTTCTTCAAACACTATCACACTATCCCCCTTTGACAATATACTTCGGCCGGGAGATATTAATTAATGTTAAGTTTTAAAGTTTGTATAGATAATTAGATTTAAATCAATATTGGATTTTCTGAAAGTTGTAGTATATATATGGCTGAATATAAGTATTTTTGGATAATATTTGGATTTATTCTTAGGAACGAGCTTCCTTATTCACTCACATTAGCTTAACCAATACAAGTAGAGTAATATGCTACACCATATTATATTTAAAAATAAAATAAAATTTAAATTTAAAAAAACTGAAAATAGTTTATATACATATAAACACTCTTTTTTGGCCGAAATTAAAAATTATATTCGATTTCTCAATATGTTGGCTTAGAGACTTCTTTTTCATTTAGAGAGTCTTAACTCTAGTGAAGATTGAAGAAAGCTTTGAAAAACCAAAAATATAGTATAACGTGTTATATTTTTTTATTGATTAAATTAGTAAATAGTGAATAAAAAAATTATTGAACAAATTTTTCAGTAAGTAGAATTTTTTTCGTCTTTAAAAGCTAAGTGTTTCGGTGTTTTCTTTTTTTTAATCAACAAATACTATTTGTTTAATTTGCAAAATTTTTTAGGGCTTGTTTGGTGTTGGTCTTCCGCCAACAAAGGAAAGAGTAGACATTAAACAAACAAATATTAATCAAATTAAAAAATTGGTAAATTAAATTCCAATTAATAAAATATTAAATAGCAATATTGTTGGCCAAAAAAAGAAAGAAAAAAGGCAAACTCATTATTCCTAATCTTTATATATACACACCTCCATGATCACCAAAACAACCCATCCATACATTATTCACTTCTCAAAATCTCAAGTACTCATTGGAGTCTAGTGAGTTGCCATTTTTAGGTCTTCTCTATAAATTTTTCAAATGTTTCTCTGTTCAATTCAATGCCTCGCCAGACATCTGTTCCCTTTGCATGTAAGAGAGATAAAGAAAGCGACAAAAAGCCATAAAGAAAGGGTAAGAAGAGAAGAGACTCTCTCTTTGAGAGATAAGGTTTTCTCTTATCTTCTTCTCATCAGATCTTCTTTACTCTCTTCTCTTTTGCTTTTTTTTTTTGGTTATGTTTTCTTTTCTTGATTTAGACAAAAACAAAACCCTAGATTTGATCTTCCGATCCAAAGTGTTGTCTTAACTAGAATCTTTTTACTCTATATGACTATATCTCTTGGGTCTTTGGCTTGTCTTGGTGATTGAAACTCAGATCTAATACCAAAAGTGTTCTTTGTTTCTTCTTGTAGATCTCTGAAGTTGTGTGAGATGATTGAGTTTTGTGACAAGAGAGAGAGGAACACAAAAGAAACTGACAGAAGAGAGTGAGCACACAAAGGCAATTTGCAATATCATTTGCATTTGCTTCTCTTGCGTGCTCACTGCTCTATCTGTCAGATTCTAGTGCTGATCTCTTTTAGCCCTGTCCTTGTTCTCTTTGTCTCAATCTCTCTCTATCTCTCTTTCTCCCTCTTGTTCATCTCCAAACTAAGGTAAGAAAGACACGATCTAAAACAATGTCTTGTTCTTGTGTATTGATTTTAGTTCGATCTGCTTGCATGCGGGAGAGGTACTGGACCTTTAGTCTTTTTAATCATTTCATTATATTTTAAGAAATGGGTAAGTATCGAAAAAGCTTGATCTATGAGTTAACGCGTGGTTAAGTTTAGATTAGCATGGTTAACCTAGTTTTCTTTAATAGACTGGTCCTTAAATTTTTCTCGATTCATGTTTATATATAATTATATCGTTTCTTTTTTTTCATCTCTCTGTCTCTCTCGAGGCGTTTTAATCCCTAGTTCCTTATTGTATAATATACATATGTGTACATAGTCAGATAAAATCTATATATTATATGTCATTTGATTCATGTGATCATCATATCATCTAATTTTGCGTGTTGCAAGAGTACTTGGTCATGATATTTGCATTATAAAGAATGAGTCTTCGTTGCTTTTCTTGTTAATTATTTAAATGGTTTAAGCTCGTACATTTTTATTCCATGAGCTAAGTACATAATTAGCTTATTATATAATCCCAAAAATTAGTTAGCAATTTATAGCATACAATTAGTTACATTTGTTGTAAATGATTATTCTTTTAAAGGGTTTGTTTTGTTTTGTTTTGTTAGATTAATTTGAGAAAGTTTTTATATTTTTGTTACATTTGTTGTACATGAATATTATTTTTAAAGGGTTTGATTTGTTTTGTTAGAGTAATTTTGAGGACATGTTACTTTGCAACTGCTTGTCAAAGCTAGCACACATTTGGTATGAAACTAATACAAACCTATAATGTATGAGTTGAGTTATGTTGTGTTGTGTTGGTGCCACATGTTGATGTGTCATGTCTTTCCGCTTTTTTCTACTGTTAATGGTGTTGAATTTTTATGGTGTTTGTCGAGAAAATATCAACACTACAATTAATTTTGTTTTCCTACTGTTACACCTTTCAATTTTTTTTGCTTGTGTTAAATGAGTCGTTGGACCAAAATCACGATGATTATGTGGTCAAAAATGTGTTTGTAATATGTTACAGGAATAAAGATTTTGTGTATATATCTGTTTGCAGTTGTGATGATGATTGCATTTTTAGTTCTCTACTACAATATCTCTATAGCTTTAATTAACTGAAGTCAATATTAATATTTCTGAACAAAGCTTTTGTTCGATATGTATCTCAGCAACAAAACGTTTCAATATGTTTGTGATCTTACTAACTTGCGTGAAGAAAAATGTTGACATGATACGTAGGTCCAAATCATTACACACATTACAGTGTTTTCATGGCCTTGTTACATATGTTCGTTTAAATGATTACTTGTATATATATGTATATATCTTAGCCGTATATAAACTCCATGCGTATATGTAATTAGTTACATCATTGGAAACGAATGATAGGTTCTTGTTAACATTAACATAACCTCATGTGTGACCGGTGGAGTAAGAACATATTTTTTCTTCTTCTTTTTTTTTTTTTTGGGTATAATCTTGTTACCACAAGTTACCTAGTATTTGGCAATGAAATTACAAAGGCTTTGAATGGTTGGTTAATATACATTTGTATACTAGACAAATTGGTGTAAGACAATGCATACTAATATTTTGGTATGCTAAACGCTGGAGTATGCTTCCTTTTTTACGCAGACTGAAAAAATGCGGATAGATAGCGATACTTTGGTATGTAAGTATTGTTCACTGCGTAATGCGTACTAACATGTATTTGATCGGTTTGAAGTTGGTTCGGACGGTATCAGACGATGGGAAAAGGGTATATTTCGACCCGTACTATTTCAAAAGTGTAAAATCCTATCCAAACAAACGAATCGTGTGTTTTTCAACATAAACCCTCAAATAATTTAAATTAACTACTTATTCTTTGAATCGTTAGCATTATTCTACATTGACTCAAACAGTGTTAGTCAACCGTTAAGTAAAGCCTAATCACTTTCCACATAAGATCCGATGTGGTATTTCATTCGGTTTCGAAGGCTCAACACGACGTCGTTTCAAATTGGGGGGAAAATCTCAAATTAGTTCCTCGGTTTCTGAGACCTAATTTGAAATTTTCCCTCAATTTGAGTAAATGGTGAAAAAATAGCGGGCTGATTTGACTTTAGTCCAGAACGTACCAACCAACCATTCGAGACAAAAGAATCCATCGACTCAAGATGCAAAAAGGAAGATTTGGTAGCTTGATGAGCTTGATTCATGATGTATCATTCATCACACTATTACTATTAGAGATTATTGCATTTTGATATAATACATTCGTCCAAAGTAGGTATAGAACATATTATCCGGGATCAAGAATCTGCTCCGATCCGATATAAAAACATTATATTGATAGTGGCCGAAGACAGAACTAGTCCAAAGTAGGAAAATAGTCGAAAGCATTTCGAAATATCAAGAAATGAAGAAAAATTTATATATCTTCTAAGAAAAGTCAAAAACATTATTAAGAAAAAAAGGGTCAAGTAGAAAAGGTCACATATTTGCCTTACCAAAAAAAGACAGTTCATTGAAATTTTATAGGGACAAGTTACTATTTTAGAATTAATGCGTATCCACTTCAAAACATGCGTACCATTAACGGTGTCATTCCACGTCGATTCAACGTTGTCCACAAAATAATAATGGGATCTAACTCTGTTTATTTATTCTAGTTTTTTTTTTAATATTTTTTGTTACTATCATAATTCATAATGCTAAAATCTTACTAATTTTTATTTTATAATAGAGTTTTGCGCAGACAAATCTTTTTAAATCGTCATTTTTTTGTAACTTTGTCTTCCAACTCTAAAAAAAGCAGGTCAATCATACGAAATAAAAAACTATATGTAATATAATATGATGCTATTACTGTCAAATTTGTAAAATGTTGATAAATATGATATCAAATCAAAACTCCAAAGGAGTCTAAATCCACAATTAAAATTTTAAAAACATAATATATGTGACCGTAAAAATGTTTAGAAGATATATATAAAAATTATATTGGGTATTATTTTTTTTTTCAAAAAATTAATCTGCATTTTTTGAAATAGGAGATGATATGATATGCACATCTCCAATTATATTGAAGAATAAGATAGCCAAATATTAAACCTTACAATTTCCAAAAAAAACATAATTAATCCGAACTCTTTCGTGGCTACAAATAGTTTAGATCTCACAAAATCAATTCTTCTCCGGTCGCTTAGACAATAGTTATTCTATTAGTTTTTACTCAGATCTCTCAAAAATGTTTACAAGATGTGTAAGCCGACGAAAACTATGTCATAACGCTCTTTGCTTTTTCCATCGCATAGCCTCAATTTTTTTAACAAAATCTTAGTTTTGTTAAAATATTGACTTACAACAATTTTATATTCTTTTCTAATAATTTTTATGCTTGATAATTATTTAAAATTTTAAAATATTTATGTAAGTGAATTTCTTAAAATATTTTGATATTCATGTAGTATTCATCATGTTTTATTTTTATTATAATCTTCAAATAATTTTATAAAACAATATCCTCCGTATAGTCTCCACATAAACGATCATGTATATATTCTATAAGTGCTTTACTGTACGTCTACTGTACAACATATTTTACAACAGTAATTTTAACTAAATAAAAAGGACTTTTTAAACATTTTTAGAAAATAGAGTTGTCATATTAACCTTTTTTAGAGTGTTATAAACAGATTTTACGAGCTTGAATTTTCATTTAGTATGAAAAGAGGCATTTAATTTAAAATTTTGGTATATCATTTACTAAACTCTTCTTTTGTTGATTTCTTTCTCTTACTTATCTTTGCATGTTTCGTTCACTCTCTTGTATTTCTTTTCAAAGCATATGTTAATATATATTTTTATCATATTCTTGAACCTTTTTCATATATTATAAGCACTAGCCAGTTAAACTCAAGTGTCGAATTTAATTTCATCTCAACTCTTTTTGATTTGGTCATATTTTATTTGTGTTGCCAGATCTTATGCACATTGTCACTTCGTTTAGATAAGGACAAAACATTTCTTCACAGTTCACTTAGTCATCGCATATCAAACAAAGTAGATAACATTATAAATATAACCAATCACAATTCTTTCACATACTTATTCTCCTCACATATACTTGTAAACTAGTAAAGACAAAAAGTTCAAAAAGACAATGGAAGAATCAAACCGTACTGTCTTGTTCGACAAATACGTGATCGGAAGACTTCTCGGCACCGGTAACTTCGCCAAAGTCTATCACGGAACCGAGACCTCCACCGGCGATGACGTGGCAATCAAAATCATCAAAAAAGATCATGCATTCAAACGTCGTGGCATGATGGAGCAAATCGAACGTGAGATCTCCGTCATGCGTCTCCTCCGTCATCCAAACGTCGTCGAGCTCCGCGAAGTGATGGCTACAAAGAAAAAGATCTTCTTCGTCATGGAGTACGTCAACGGAGGTGAGCTTTTCGAGATGATCGATAGAGACGGGAAGCTCCCGGAGGATCTAGCAAGAAAATATTTCCAACAACTTATATCCGCGGTGGATTTTTGCCACAGCCGCGGTGTTTTCCACCGCGATATCAAACCCGAGAACCTCTTGCTTGACGGAGAAGGTGATCTCAAGGTTTCGGATTTCGGACTTTCGGCTTTGATGATGCCCGAAGGGCTAGGTGGACGGCGTGGCAGCAGCGACGATCTTTTGCATACGCGGTGCGGGACGCCGGCTTACGTGGCGCCGGAGGTTTTACGGAATAAAGGATACGACGGAGCTACGGCGGATATTTGGTCGTGCGGGATTGTTTTGTATGCACTCCTTGCTGGCTTCTTGCCGTTTATTGACGAAAACGTCATGACATTGTACACGTAAGTATTTGTCTTGACCGGGTTTTGGTTTAACCAATTCAAACCGTCTATTTTTTTTTATTCATTTTCTTTTTGGTTTTAAAATTTTTATTCATTTAAAAAGGGAAAATTATAACTAAAAACCAAAGCTGTCCATTGTGAGTTGGATTTCTCGATTCTTCTCAATATAAAATAATAGTTATTATTTTGGTTAGATAAAATTATTTGAATGCGACAAGTTAACTTAATTTCAATAGATACAAAGAGATTTGGTATGAGATATACTATTTACAAGTTTGCACACAAATACAGTATTCGAATCACTTGGTTGAGTAATCGAAACTTTTTCGAAGTTCTTTAAATTATCACAATTAGTAACAATTTGGTCTGAGAAATATACTATTTAAAAGTTTACAAAAAAAAAAGGAGATAGTATTTGAAAAATGATTTCAATTAGGGAAAATAATTTACATATATTAACCATGGTTTATATATAAGATCGCGGAAAATGTTTTTATACACAATATTGTATATAGATATACAAATATTTTCCTATTATATATTTATCCTTATGTATGATAAGTTTTTTTTGGTGAAATAATGTTACATTATATTCAAAAAAGAGAAACATTTTTACAACAAGTGCCACTATCGATTTAAAACATTGAAACTAAAAAGAAAAACTAAAGATTTAAATATCTAGTTTCTTGAAGCAAACCAACTCTGTAAACCGGTATCATAGCGCCTATCACCTAAACGCTTGATGGATGAAAACCGATTACACATACTCTGAAAACCGGTATGATGAGTTTTTTTTTACTAAATAAGTAATATTTCAAGTACTGTAACTATTTACAAAACAAAAGCTACTCTTTAAAATATATGTCAAAAATAATTATATAGATTAATTAAATAAAATATGATATGCTAATTTTTTAACGTTTTTGCACAATCTATAATAAACAGGAAGATCTTCAAAGCCGAATGCGAGTTCCCACCTTGGTTCTCGTCACAATCAAAAGAACTAATCTCAAGATTGCTTGTTCCTGATCCCGAACAACGCATTACAATGTCAGAGATCAAAATGATTCCATGGTTCCGCAAGAACTTTACACCACCAGTAGCCTTTTCAATCGACGAAACAATCCCATCTCCACCAGAGCCACCATCAAAGAAAAACAAGAAAGACAAGTACAAAGATAATAAAGAAGACGACTACATAGTCTCTCCAAGATCTTTCAACGCTTTCCAATTCATTACATCAATGTCTTCAGGGTTCGACCTCTCCAACTTATTCGAGATAAAACGAAAGCCAAAGCGGATGTTCACATCGAAGTTCCCCGCGATATCTGTGAAGGAGAGGCTGGAGAAGGCGGCTCGTGAGATGAACATGAGAGTGAAACATGTTAAAGACTGTAAGATGAAGTTACAAAGGAGAACTGAAGGACGCAAAGGGAGGCTCTCCGTGACGGCTGAAGTTTTCGAAGTTGCTCCTGAAGTCTCTGTTGTCGAATTTTGCAAATCCTCAGGGGACACTTTGGAGTATTACCTCTTCTGTGAGGATGATGTCAGGCCAGCTCTTAAAGATATTGTATGGTCTTGGCAAGGTGATGATGAAGAAGAAGAAGACGATGCTAATGCTACCACTAATGATAATGTTAACTGAATTATTAATTCTTCTACATGAGCTGTCGTAATATTTTGATTTTTTTTTTGGCTTTTGATGTGCGTGATCGAGATAGTCTTATTGTGAAATTGCGTATATACATAAGAACTTTTATAATTAACAAAAATGTCATTTAATTATCGAACTTTCAAATTTATACCATTTAAATCATGAACTTTTTGTGGCCATTTAAAACATAAACTTAAAAAAATGGATTAACGATGGCTAGTGCTCTATTAACGGAGTTGAGAATATGATGTTCATTTTGGCTTAGTCAACAAAAAATGAAGTTTTAAAAAGTATGTCAACAAAAATGTCATGTTTTGAATGGCCACATTGAAAGTTGATAATTTAAATAGCCTAAATTTGAAAGTTTAAGAATTAAATGACATTTTTCCCAATTAACAATATAATAATTTTCTAATATATATATATAATAATTTTTATATTTTTGGTTCTTTATTTTATATATAGTTTATTCAATAATATATTATTTAGTAGCATATGGAGAACCATAAATCACCCATAACATAAAGGATCGAGATAATTGATTAAGATTATGAAAATCATAAAAATCGAGAGCAATTTAAAAGTTATAGTTTAGGAATTTTTTTTTTTATAATATATCAATATATTAAAAGTTACATAGACGATTTTATCATAAACAATTCCTTTCAACCATATTAAATTCACAAGTGACAACAATTCATTTTCTATGCTGATGATTGACACCTTCGATAATTCACTCATTTTCCATCTTCATAGTTAACATCTTTAATCTCGACTAATGACTCAATATATACTTTGCCATTAACGCCATCTTTCGCATTCCGTTCAGCTGCGCAAAATTCTTTGCATGCTCGATCCTTCATACATTTTTTTGGTCCACGCTTCAAAATTTGTCCTTGTTATATTCCTGCTAAAACAGTAATAAAATATGTGAGAATTAAGAAGCCTTCAGAATCACTTTAATTAGAAAAATGGTATTTTTGTTTCAGTTACAATCTTACTAAGCAAAAAAAAATATATTCTTATATCATTATATCAAATAACTCATTATATCATTCATATAATAATAAAAATTTAAATGTTTCCCCGCATATGCCATGATTTGAATTTTTAAGAACGAATATAAAATATTCAACTTATAAATAAAATATAACGGGTCAAAAATTCAAACTTGAGTAATATATTATTTTATACAAAAATATATCCAACAAAAGTTTTGAAAAAGTAACGGTCAGAATTTAAATAAATTGTATAGTTTTATATGCTGCAATAAACTTTTAAAATATTTTAAGAGAATTTTTGAGAAATACCCCTTTTGGTGTACCCTTTTTAAAAATACCCCCTTTATCTATCAATTTTCAAAAATACCCCTTTTTAAATATAAAATATTATAAAGTTTTATATAGTTTATAAGGTACTTCTATATAATAACTACTACTGGGAGATTCGATACAAATATTTTAAAATGTTTTAAATAGTTTTAAATCGTTTTATAAGTTTTATAAGGTTTTTAAAAGGTTTTTAAAAGGATTTATACGGTTTTTATAAGGTTTTTATAATTTATTTTTACACTATTTATGAAAGGTATATAAAGTTTTATACTCATATAAAGGTAATTTGTGTATATATTTATAAGCTTATACACATATTTGGATAAATTTCAACATTTTTAGTGGGTTTTTTGATAAAGTTTGAAAATGGGGTATTTTTAAAAAGAGGTATATGAAAAATGGTATATTTGAAATTCCCCCATATTTTAATTTGGAACATGTATAAATAATTTCTAAAAATATTATATCAAAATTTTAAAATTACAAATACACTAATTTGATCTTTTGAAACATACATATATTTTAAACATTAATTGGAGGCGATGAGTTAACCGTAATGTGTTTCATGGTATGATCCCCTCATCCGCATTGTATACAAGAACAACCAATATAAACCCCATAGATGTCATTATACAATTCACAGACGCCATCAGTATAATGATGAGCCTTGCAAGATTTCTTGCATTCTCTTAAACCATTTTTAGGTTTATTACAAAGTCCAGATGCGAAAGATGCTCGTTGCTTAGTAGAACTGCGACATTGGCTCGGTGCAGGTACAGGCTTCGGCTTCACCGGAGCCTGTCCTTTTGATACTCCTAATAAAATTTATAAACATGTCAATATGTAAGAAACATTCAAAATCCCATAATAATTAGTAAATGATATATTTGTTTTTACTAAGGTAAAAAATAAAGTACACTACTGTATATTATATGAAAGGTCAATTAGATCTAACATGTCATAATTTTCTTGCCTCATAATTGTGGTTCATCCTGAATCTAATGAGAATAATGGTATTTAATTAAATGTAATGGGATCATGATAATTTTACTAATAATTTTTGTGATAAACACTTGCAAATATAAGTTCCAAAACTAGAAAGGTTTTTTTCCTATGTGATTTAGAAAAGAAAGAATAATAAACAATAGCCGGTAACTGAAACACAAAAAAAAAAAAAAAAAAAACTTGAAATGTATCATAATGTTTATAACCTGTTAACAACAAGAAAATCATGATACATGTGATGAAACAAAAGATATCTACACTTTTTCTCAT
Source organism: Capsella rubella (assembly GCF_000375325.1). Taxonomy (NCBI): domain Eukaryota; kingdom Viridiplantae; phylum Streptophyta; class Magnoliopsida; order Brassicales; family Brassicaceae; genus Capsella; species Capsella rubella. The sequence goes on along the minus strand of NW_006238920.1, from coordinate 2,131,893 downwards.
TTTTAATTTTAAGATTTGTTTTTTTTTTTAATGGAATGCTTATGATTCAATCATCTCTACTTGTTGTATTTAAATATTAATTTTTCTATAAATAGGAAAAGAAGTAGTCCATAACTATTCCTTTAAAATAGTTAGAAATAAATTTAAAAGTATTACTAGACCACGTAAATTTCTGTCCGCTGTTTCCTACATGTTAACTTTAGTTAATTGTTCTTCAAATTTCTCTTAGTTTTAGGTTGTATGGAAACTCTTTTTGATATTCGTTTCTCGTTTTTATAACATCTTCAATATAGAAATTATAGAAAACATGAAAAATATTAAGAAAACGTGATTCTTAAATACTTTTATTTTCGAAACACTATAAAACCTCACACTTTAGTTTAAGAAACGCGATAAAATTTCAAATTTCAAATTTTAAAACTTAACAAATGAATATTAAATAATTTTATTTTGATATATAGTGCTTCCTTTTGTACCTTAAGAACCTAATTAACTTCATTTAAAATATACATATTATACAAATCTAAATTTATGAGTTTGAGTATTTTAGTCTTAATCTTTTGGGTAAAATATTTAATATTTATCTTTTAGATTTACATGATGTTTCAAACATTCTTCTGTAGTACAATTTTGATTTTTGTATATAATTTTATATTAAAAATGTGATATATATATATATATGTTTCAAAACGTGTTTCAAAAAAACGTGTTCATATCCGTTTTTCGTAAAGAAAGTTTTTCCCGTTTCCAAAACGTTTTGCTCCCGTGTATCTGTTTCCATTTCCATGCAACATAGGTGATGTAAATGTTTGTGAGACTCTGGTTTGCAGATAGGTTTAAATAAATTTATTTGGTCACCTTTGTCAGCAAAGTGTACTTATCTGAAAATGTAAGTATCCGATCTAAGGTGTATTTTATTTCGATTTAAAACTTTAGTTATTTTAAACATTATAGTTTAGAAAATTTATCTTTATCTTTTTTTAATCATCTACTATATTAATTATGGGGGAATTTCAAAAATACCCTTTTTCTAATACCATTTTTTAAAAATATACTCTTTCTAATTTTATTAAAAAGTCACTATTAAATTTGAAATTTATCAAAAAAAATACGTGTAAGCTTATATTTATAGACGATTTTATCGATAATTCCTTTCAACTATATTAAATTTACGAATGACAAAACTTCATTTTTCATGCTTATAAATTGACGACTTCAAAAATCCCCTTATTGTCCATGTTTATAGTTAACATCTTTAATACGTAGACGACAAATTGCTGTAATTGCTCATGGACAATATACACAAAAGCAACCAATATATACTTTGCCATTAGCGCCATTATATAATTCACATATACCGTCTTTAAAAGCTGGTCGAGCTGTGCAAGATTCTTTGCATGCTGCAGGACCGGCGGCACCTTTACCTTTTTTACAAGTATCACGTGCGAAATAAGCTTGATGCTTCGTACATTTTTTTGGTTCAGGCTTCGAATTAGCCGAGATATTTCCTTGTGATATTTCTGCTAAAATAATAATGAATATGTGAGAGTTAAGAAGACTTGAAAATTTCTTTACTTAAAAAAAATGATATTTTGTTTCAACTATAGATATTATTAAGGACAAAAGAAAATTCTTACATGTTTTATATTGTTATTGTTAAAAAATAATAATCACGAAGTTTTAATCTGTTTTGAAGTATAAGATTCAAATTCGTCAGTCATACAACTCCTCACACATTCCGTCATACAACCCGTATATAAATATTATTTCTAAAACAAACAAACATGTGAGAATTTTCATACCTCATAAATTTGGTTTTTTCTTACTTTTTGTGATAATGAGGACTAATGTAAAATACTTTCTAGATTACTAACCAAATCATATAATTTTTTCCAACACAACATGGTAAATATAAAGATTATTCACTCAAGATCAACATTAATATATTTACCATTTATTTAGTACACACTCTCACCCTTCAATCTTTTATAAACGATTATACGGTGGTCATCGGGGTTATGAGCTATTTTCATAAGAAAACTATGATCCGGTTTTTTTTCTTTTTGGCTTGATGTGATAGTTTTAGTGGAAAATTTTCTCATCAGCCCTTGAAATCCCATCACATTATTGCGTTTTCAATTTCTTCAACAAAATTAAACCATTTGAAAAAAAATATATAATATAATTTTTGAAGAGACAATGCGTAACAAAAAACCCGAACTAAAAGAAATTTTTTATTTTTCTTTTAGTTTTTACATAAGCTAATGACTTTTTTTTTTAACTATGCTTAAAGATATGATTCAAATAAAAATAATTAAATAAATATATGCTTGTAATTCAAACACAATTAAGAAAAAAAAAGATTTCAAAGAGATTCATGTTTCATAATGTATATAACCTGTTAATAATAAGAAAATCATCATGCAAGTGATGAAACCAGCAATGTTTACCCTTTTACCCATTTTTGCTTTTAGTTTCTGATTTTTTTTTTTTTTTTGGATGGAATGCTTATGAATAGTCATCTACTTGTTGTATTTAAAGATTATATATCTCTATAAATAGAAAAATATGTTGTCCACAAGTATTCCTATAAAAGAGTTAGAAATAAATCAAATATAAAATTTTACTAGACCACATAAGTTTTCCTCGTTGTTTCCTATCATGGTTTAACTAAAAACTTTACTTTTAGTTAATTTTTCATATTACAGTACTGTTATACTAAAAATGCAAAATTCGTTTTGAAAATCTTTTACTACTCACGGTGGATAATTATTTTTTACTTTTTTCTGGTCCTTACAATGCATCTCATAATTATGTTCAAATCACACTTATGATCAAATGAAATACTAAAGCAATTAACTCAACCTTTTGTTAGAGATTCTCATTTTTACAAATAATGAAATACTAAAGAATTTTACTACTCATGGTGGATCAAATGAAATACTAAAGATTTTTTACAAATAATGAAAAGCTCTATTGTTAAATTGAGAGTTACATTGCGAATGATTTTTGATATCGCATAATGAACCAGTATGTTTTGAGGTCGACAGTAAAACTGTAATATTTTGATTTTTTTGGCTTTGGATGTGTGAGATCGAGTCTGTCTTATTGTGAAATTTCATATATATAAACTTTTATAGTTAACAATAAATATTTTTTTCACTTTTTGGTTCTTTATTGAATAATATATATAGAAAAATATTTAGGTTCATCACTAGGATAATATGTCACGTCATACTGTTTTAAAAATAATTCAAAACAAAATAGATTATGAAAAAAAAATTGTATACTATTAAGTATTAACTAAATGAATTATTATATGTTATGACACTATTTTAACTAAAAAAACTGGAAGTGTCGTTTTCACTTAGGTATTTTATGCAGTACCATATACAGTAAAAAGACATGGGTGAAATGATGCAATTATCCACTGTCAGATGGAGAGGTTTTAGTGCTGGCGCTGGGTTCAAGAAAAACGATGGACGAAACCATAGTAAAAATGAGAGATTTGGTCCACCAGATATGGTCCATCAAAATTGTTCACCGAATCTAGTCCATATATTGAAACATATGTGCTCCATAGTGGAAACTTGGCTAGATCATGGATGACATCTTCCATAGACGCATCACTTGTTTCACATCTAGTTGATCACTTATGGCTTCAGTAAATCTGCATGATGGACATTATTATTTAGTAAAAATGGACAAGTTTAGTCCTTTAGAACTGGTCCACTAGAACTGGTCTACCGGATCTAATTCACCAGATATGGTTCATCAGAAGTGTGTGACTGTGTGTACTTGTGTTTGTATTCTTTGACGAATTCACTTTCAGTGTGATTCATGCGTTTATAGATTCACATTAAGAATTTTCATTCAAAATCCAAAGATACTTCAAAGAATCTTTAACTAAAAGTTGACAAAACAAAAGCCAGATCTGTCCACTAGATATGGTCTATCGAAAATGCAGCACACAACTTTTAGAGAAGCAGTTCTGGTGGTGTATAAGAGATGCATAAAAAATGGACAAAGAATCTCGAAGTTTCAAAATTATTTATAATGTACAGTAAAACCTCTATAAATTAATACTCGATAAATTAATAATCTCTATAAATTAATAAATTTCCCAGGTCCCAACTTGGGACCAGTGTAATTTTAGACATATTTCGATAAAATAATAAGATAATAATTTTTTTGAAAATCCTTTGTAGATATATGGTCCCATCAATATTATAAATTAATAATTAGGTAAAATTTTCAAAATATATGTATATATAGACACATTAGTTTTTGTTATATTTTATTTATAATATTTTACTATATGAAAAATAGTTAGCATTATCTTTTAATACATAATAATTATTATTTTATTTTTAATTGATTATATAAAATACTAATTATCATGATTAAATCTTATTTTTAAATATTGTCTTAAATATTTTCCAAATTAGGAATATCTCTTTATAAATTAATAATTATTAATTTATCGATAAATTAATACCTCTATAAATTAATAGATTTTCATGGTCCCAACATTATTAATTTATAGAGATTTTACTGTATTTCAAATCTGAAAAGTTTGGAGAGCTTCTTTTTTTTTTTTTTTGAGAAGAAAAAGAAGAGAGAATGAAAGAAAGAGGAGAGACATAAACGTGAGAAAAAAAAGAAAGAGAATATTTAGATTTCCAATATTGTAAAGAGAGAGCCAAACCAGTCTTTCTCACAAAGGGTTGTGGCAGGCGGAAGAAGCCCATTAAGAACATTGCAGTCTAAAGAAATTTTGTCACCGTTCATGGCAAAGTATATAATCTAAACATGATTAAATATTAGTCTAGGTTTAGATTTTACAATTAAACAGAGTTATATATGTAGGCTTGAGTTTATTTTCGATTATAATATTACATAGCATATTACTCCTCTATATGCTCTCTCATAATCTCACTTTTGTTCATAATCTCACTTGCAAAAGTGCTTAAGCGGCAAGCAACTTCTGGATGTCCTTCTGCAAAACAGCCGAAACAAAATTGTTTGGTTACTTACAAACCACCGCTATGAATACCGAATAGGAAGTAATATGTCCCTTAACCGTACCTCGATTTGGAAAGGGGATGTGGTGGGAGGATACCTCTCAACGACCTTTCCCTTTTTATCAATCAAGAACTTCTCAAAGTTCCATTTAATGAGACCACCTAAGAATCCTCCTGCGTTTGATTTCAAGAAGTCGTAAATCGGCGCTGTGCTTGGACCATTCACGTCAACCTGTCGAGTTCAAATGTTAGTGTAATCTGCAACAAGAAAAGAAGAGTGTATGCTTTAGATTACTTGTACCTTATCAAATATAGGGAACTCTGCTTTAAACCGAGTGCAAGCAAATTGTTTGATCTCGGGGTTTGACCCAGGCTCTTGGCCTCCAAACTGATTGCAGGGAAAAGCTAGAATCTCAAATCCTGTAAGAAGAAGAACAGAAAACGTTTGCTATGTGTTAACTACCACAAATTGATTGAGAAAATAAGACGTAAAATTGGCTATTTCCGCCTAATTTATTAAAGAAAAGATCTGCAATCTGTAAAAGTTCGAGTTAACTACTAAGAACCGATGAGTTAAGATAATCATCAATTCAACACAGATTGAATTTGCTTGCACTTCAAAAAAATTCCAGAACAATTCATCTCCATAAAATGCGTATAACTAGTAACACATCCCTCGAAATAGCAACAGTAAGGCTGAACCATATTGACACCAAGAATGATATAAACATCTATGAACGATCCACTGAATAAAAAAAGCGAGGAATTTTCAGTAAGCAACTAACCACCAACATGGTCAAGAATGCACTGGACATGTAGAGAATCATCAAAACGGGATGATACAATATGAAAATCGACACAATAAAACGAGATTTATATAAACAAGGTAACCATCAATGATTCAAAATGATAATGAACATGTAAGAATCATCAGAAAGGGTTGATGCAAACATCAAAATCAACTCCAAGAACAACATTTCCCATTAAAAAAAAGAGACCATCGAGTCGCACAAATCAATAACAAACAAAACAGATCAATGTGAGAGATAGCTTATTAGTAATCACCTTGACTCTTGTACTTCTCGTAGAGATGTGAAAGCTCTGAGTAATTTGATGATGTCAGACCACTGTGTGTTCATAAAAACACAACCTTTAAGATAACAAAACCCTCTACATGAACAATCATCGAAAAAGCTGAATTCAAAGGGATAAAAGAAGAAGCTTACCATCTTGAAGCAACATTGACTATTAACATAACTTTTCCTTTAAATTTGTTCAAAGCAACATCTTTCCCATCAATGTCCTGCTCACCCAAAAAAAAGCCAATTATGTCACAAATTTCAGATTTTTACCACACACTTCAAAATTCAATACTTCAGCTTCATTACAATTTAAAGATTCTCAATTTAATAAAGAGCAGACAAAGTTTAGAGAACCCTTAATTGAGTAAGAAGGAGCCAAAACCTTAACGGTGAAGTCATGAACGGTCTTCTCAGCAGCGGCTCTAGATTGAACAGTGAAAGGACGAGACTTGAAGACAAACCCAGGATTAATTGGGGATTTTAGAGAAAACCCATTACTCAGATTCGCGAAATTGGATACTCCGGTGGAGAATTTCATGGAAGGGATGAGAAAGGTTGAAGATGAATTGGGTCTGGAACTGTTGAAGACTGTAGAGAATGGTGTGTACGAAGACGAAGAAGTGGCCATGGAAACCATTTTGGTTACCGCAGATGAGGTTTTGCTTCCGACGAGTGTTATTGTTGTTATACTCCTCTAGAGATATGCTCAGAGACTCGAGAGCATTTTATATCATTATCAAAAATATTAAAATAATAATAAAATAAATTAAAATAATAATTTTGTGCCAAAAAAAATGAAAAGTAATATAAATTTCTTGATACTTGTGTTTTAAACCATAAATTTTGTTTCCAATGAGATTCTACAATTTTTTTTTTTGAAAGTTTTGTTTATGGGTGAAGCTTTTCTGTAAACTTTTAAAGAAAGATTTATAATGTATTCTAACGTGGAACAAGGTTTTAAAATATAATTTATAAAAAAAATTAAATTGATTTGTCTAAAAAATGTAAATTAGGAGAGATATTCTGTTTTTGGTTTGAAAGATTTTGCTTTGTATTTTCGGTGTTTTTAGTTTCCTTTATATAGAGTTTAGTTTTTCGGAGAAATCTTGTTTTTCTCCAGCCGTGACTCTGTGAGCATTTATGTCGTCCGTCGGCTTATGTTTCTTTTTTGGGATTTTGTATTATAAACTTGATGCGAAACAAAATTTATTAATTAAAATTCAATTGAAAAAAAAAGAAGGAGAGAGGTCATGAATGTTTTGCAGTTTTAAGTGATTTTTAGTTACTGGTTTTTGAGTTTTTTGGTGTGGTTTTTGGATTTTGCAAAATTTTGAATGGTTAAATTGTCTCAATTTTGCCTATAAATTTTGAAAGAAATTTTTTATACATTTTTTAATTTAATGTTTAGATTTTGTTTTGTGTTTAAAAATTATTGAAATAATCATAGTTAATTTGTTTAAACAATCTCACTTAAAACATTTTGGAAAAAAAACCAATGAAATTTGTTATTTGGATGTTGTGAAATGTGAACTACTAATTTTTATTTAAAATTAGAACCAAAAATTTGAATTCACAAAAAAGAAAAGAAATTGTTAAGCCAAAACAAAAGAATGAATCTTAATTCGAGTGGTACAAAATCCATAAATATGTCCTCGATCATTCCCGAACACTTTGGCTCGATTTGAGGCACATATTTGGTGTTCTAAAGATATTTTTGTTCATATCCCAAAATATAAATTGAATTTATTTTGGACTATGTTTTAATTTTTATCCTCAGTTATTATTTTTGTTCCTTTCCCTAACCCTTATCCTAAGTATCTGACAATGGTTTCTACTACGTCGTAATCAAATGAATAGTTCTAATCTAACTCGTGGCAATGCCTATCCATTATGTTCATATTAGAAATGTTGGACCACGAAAACAATTAGATGAGATGTGACAGCCAAATTTGGTTTTTAGTTTAAGTAGTGACTAATTAAACAATATCAATCTCGAATGTTATTTTTTATTTTATTTTTATGTTTGTTACTGTTCGAGTAACACATTTTTGGATAAAGATACTGTTCGAGTAATTAAGATGTCATTTATAAAGAAAAATGACAAAATTTTGTTGATATGTTGCAAACATATTCGGTTGATTACATTCATAAAATATTGTTGAATACTTTAATCAAACCAAATGACATAACACTAAACTTAATCATCGGTAGCATCTTTGAGAACTTTTTTTTTAATTGATATATCAATACTAAATTTGAAGTGTTCTATATTTATATTATCGATATACATTATTATACCCGCGATCAGGTTTAGGAAAAGATGCAAGAAATTGAATTTTATTTGGAATTGATTAGAATTGAGATTATACAACAAAATGCAAAAAGTGAAAATGAAAAGTGATACCAAAAAGACAAGTAGATGATTCTATGTTAGGTGTTTAAGGCGTATTTGATAGATATGGATTTTGGTTGCACTGTAAAAGGAAAAAAAATTGAAAGGGTTTAAAATTTTAAATTATTAAGAACAGAAATAATTTTATATTAACAAATGATTGATGTGGATTAAGAAGAGAACAAGTTTGGACTGCTTTTTCTCTTGTCATATTTCTATTGTAATATAAGAATATGAAGAATTAATAACACTAAAGATAACGATTAATATTGATATGCTATGGTTAACCTAAGACTATATATGTTATATCATTTGTAAAATGTAATTAACGCTATATATTTTAAGTTTTTTTTTTAAATCTCAAAACTATTTCCATAATAGTAATATATGCGTTGCAAAACCTAATAATTATTTTTATGGCATATTATATATATATATATATAATCCTTATTTGTGACGATTTTGAACATGGGAAAAAATAGTAGTATATTTTTGAAAGTAGTATCATAAAAGTTGTGCTTTTGAAAATTTCCTAACTTAATATACGATTTTTTCCATTTACTAAATATTTTGAATAATTCCTTATTTTATAATATCTAAATTTCTATTCCTTGTAAGTAATAAATAAATATAAATATAAATATAAATAGGTATAATTAAATAAATATTTTGAAATAAATTTCAATGGAATTCTATTATTTTGCCAAATTATATATGTTTGGGTAGAAATTAACCTAATCATTAGAATATACGGAAAACGCATAATACATCTTCGATAATCTTTATCCTTAAGATAAAATTTCATTCACATAAAATATTACAAATATTCCATTATAAAAATACGTTGGATTTAAATAGCTTTCATTGCCAACGACAAAACAGGTTCATATGAAAAGTTATTAAGATGAAAAAACTAATATTTACATGGAGCAAATCCTTAATTAGTTAAAAAAATATTCTGTAATTTTGCTGTTTAATAAGATGATAATACTCACATTCTTGAAGCTGTGATGATGAAGCAAAGAAAGCTTTAAACAGCTGTAAAGATTTTATAACACATCTCTCATGTTTTTTTTTTAGTTTTAAGTTAGTTAAAGGTGTGAAAAAGTTGAGACCTTTTTAATTGTTTTCTCGGACTCAAGAAAAAAAAAAGAACAAACTTTAATTTTTTTTCCTATTTCGCTTATCTTTTTTTTGTTTTGTCCTTATGGATTGAATTGTACATCTGATCTCAAGTAATTGGTTCTCGTCCCCGATCGAGTTTTCTTCTCCTAAACTCAAGAACTTGGTTTTGAAGATCTCAAAAGGCTCTTCCTTTATTGTTCGTTTCTACTCGGAGATGTAAGTTGCTTTAGCTTCTTGGGTTGGATCCAAATAGTCAAATATTCGCATCTGGGTCTAAGGATTCTCAAACCCTTTTTGTGTATTGATGTGTTGAGTAGTTCTGAGTTGATTAGTTCTTTTGTGGTTTTAGGTAATGGGTTGTGTAAGATTCTGATTGGTTCAAAGATAGCTCCTTTTCTTGATTTTGATTGCTGAGTAGTGTGTTTTTGAGTTGATTGAGGAAGAGATTGGATTGTGTAAGATTCTTATTGGTTAAAGCTAGGTTCTTTCTTGAATTATGATTGCTGAGTAGGTCTCTGAGTTGATTAGGTCAACTCTGAATCATGTACAAGTCAATGAGTTAGAAGATTGTGTAAAGATTCTTAATTGTTCAAGTTAGCTTTTTTTCTTTTCTTTTCTGAGTTTCGGGTTGTAGAGACGAGAGTGATGTTGTTGTTTTGGCAGAGAGAGATGGGTACATACTTAAGTTCTCCGAAGACTGATAAGTTATCAGAAGATGGTGAGAATGATAAGCTCAGATATGGTTTAACGTCTATGCAAGGTTGGCGTGCCACCATGGAAGATGCGGTGAGTCAAAACATAAGTGCTTTCTCCTTGTTGATCTTGTGAAACATCATAAAGTTGAAATCTTGGAATTTGTGTACCTGACTCTCTTGATTGTAACTGGTTTCATTTGATTAGCATGCTGCTATTCTTGATCTGGATGATAAGACATCGTTCTTCGGTGTGTATGATGGGCATGGAGGTAAGAAAATACTGTCTATACTTCTAAATCATAATCTAGTTTAGGTGAATTTAATTTAAGTTTTCTTTTTAAATTGGTGTTACAAATCAGCTAGAACTTGGAAGCTGGTGATCTTAAAGATAAGAGAAGTACATAAGGTTTTCAAAGTACTTAGGCAAAGGATTCTTGTGATTTTTGACTAAGGACAAGAGTTAGAACTGCTGCTTATATCTGTATAATATAGACTTCTGGTACATTTTTCGATGTTTCATATTCAAAGTAATATCTATGAAATGTTGTAGGTAAAGTCGTTGCAAAGTTCTGTGCCAAGTATCTACACCAGCAGGTTATCAGTAATGAAGCATATAAATCTGGAGACGTAGAGACATCTCTTCGAAGAGCATTCTTTAGGTTTTATTTTCTCTTTGACAGTCTTTATATATTAATTTACTTTGACAGCAAAAGAGGGTTCAACTAAAATTTGTTCATTGTGAATGTGAATATTGTAGAATGGATGACATGATGCAAGGACAAAGAGGTTGGCGAGAGTTAGCTGTACTCGGTGACAAGATGAATAAATTTAGCGGTATGATAGAAGGATTTATTTGGTCACCAAGAAGCGGTGACACCAATAACCAACCCGATAGTTGGCCTCTTGAGGATGTAAATATTTTTATAAACCTGCTTTACTTGGCTTCTCCCATATTCTGTACATGATTTGAGTTGGGACCTCTGAGCACCCATGCCTTTGTTCTTATCCAGGGTCCTCATTCTGATTTCACCGGACCAAATTCCGGGTGCACAGCATGTGTAGCTCTTATTAAAGATAAGAAGCTGTTTGTTGCAAATGCTGGTGACTCACGTTGTGTGATATCAAGGAAGGCTCAGGCTTACAATCTTTCTAAAGATCACAAGCCTGATCTTGAAATTGAAAAAGAAAGGATATTAAAAGCTGGTGGCTTCATTCACGCTGGTCGAATCAATGGAAGCTTGAATCTGACAAGAGCCATTGGTAAGCCTTTTTCTTCCTCTACCATTTTCATGACCTAGAGATTTCTGCTTTAACATGTAATCTTAATCGAAGAATCGTTTCTTCTTCTTTACAGGTGACATGGAATTCAAGCAGAATAAGTATCTTTCATCTGATAAGCAAATGGTGACTGCTGATCCAGATGTCAAAACTGTAAGTATCTAACATTTTGATACTTTCCGCTCGATTTTGTTGTTTTAAGCTGACATAAGTATTCTCTCATCAGATTGACCTATGTGATGATGATGATTTTCTTGTTGTTGCATGCGATGGAATATGGTAAAAAAAAATGTCACTAATTGTTTCATTTTCTACATATGTAAGTTAGTTGCTTGATGATAATATAAATTCATCTCATCTTCCTCAGGGATTGTATGTCAAGCCAGGACCTAGTGGACTTTATTCATGAACAGTTGAAAACTGTAAGTTATGCCCTTTCCTTCTCCTACTCTCTCTATTACTGTCTTGGTCTGTGACATTGGTTAAACCTTTCAGGAAACGAAACTTTCCACGGTATGCGAAAAAGTCGTGGATAGATGTTTGGCACCAGACACTGCGAGTGGTGAAGGTTGTGATAATATGACCATCACCTTGATTCAGTTCAAGAAGCCAAACCCATCCGAGACTGAACCAGAAGAACCCAAACCAGAACTAAGCCAGGATGAGCCGAGCTCGTCAAGCTAGATGTTTTTAAAGAGCCAAGAGGAATATTTGTGAAAAGCCTCTTTTATCACTGACTTTGGGTTCAAGATTTGTAAATCTTTTTGAGTTGGCTTAGATTCAAGAAGCTGGGCGTTTCTTGGGATTTCAGTTCTTAACTCACATTTTCCAGCTTCTGGTATGTCACACAGACCTTTGGTTCATCGGTTCATGTAATCAAAAAACGACTTTGTATAGCTTTCTTGTGATTGGTGCAGTCGTAGTTTCAATTCACATGAACTTACTTCTTCTGATGTACCACAGACAAAAACAAATTGAGATTTACAATGTAGTGTTTTCTTCACAAACATGATTTGTCAATTCACAAAAAATTAGAAAATGCTATACAAAATTTTACACACTTTTGAATATTGATTTTAATATTGATTAATAAATTTTTAATCTCTTATGGAATTTATATAGTTTCATTTATCAAATATATTTAATAGATTTTTATAAAGATAATTTTCTGGTAATCTTTTTTTTTTTTTATAATATAATGTTCTGACAATCTTGACGAATAATAATGAATTGAATTTATAAATAAAATAGTAACGATGAGCCAATGACAAAGATCACTTAGCTAAAGCTAACACAACATGTAATGATAACAAAGAAACTAAAAGAAAAGAAAAAGCTTTTTGAAACCAAAAGCTCATCTTATAAAAAGCAAACCCCAAACCACATGGTTCCAAATTAGAACCAAGCCCAAAGACCAAGAACAAGACCCAACACAACATAACCACCACCAAGTCTAGCTGAGCTACTGGTAGGAGCTGGAGCCAAAGTTGGACCATCTTCAAACTCAACAGGAGAAGGAGCAGGAGAGACAACACTGTGACGAGGACTGATCACAACAAGGCTCAGCTTTTGACCTTTCTCACAGTGACCATTAGCTCCACTAATGAAGTAGAAAGGACCAGATCTGTCCAATTTCACCTTGGTTTCTCCGTCAGTGTAATTAGCCAAAGGGTTCGTGGTGTTGCAGCTGTCATACGCTTCTTTAGTTACTTCCAAAACAGAGTCTTTACCAGATTCGTACCGGAAAACTGAAGAAAAAAAACAAGTGGTTACGTTAAAAAACAGAGCATCTTGGTTAAAAACAGAGCATCTAGTATAAAAACAGAGCATTTAAGTAATTATACCAATAAAGTCTCCGACTTTGAAACGAGCTTTTTGAGCCCATTCGATGAATGAGTAAGAAGATGAAGGAGGGATCTTCCAGTCACCGGATTTCCCACCGACGGAGACTTCATTTGCAGCAACGAGGGAACATAAGAAGATGAAGGAGAAGATAGCCACAAGAAGCGAAGAAGAAGAAGCCATAGATTGAAGATGGAAACAGAGAGACTTGTTTTGGATTTGGATTTAGTGTTTTGGTTTTGGTTTTGGAGATTGTTGAGGTTTGAGGAGGTTCCTGTGAGGTTTTTATAGTGGTGAAAGTTGGAAAACTAGCCGTTAGGTTATTTACTTTTGTGAAAGGAATGATTTTTTTTTGAAATGGTAAAATAAAATGTTGTTACTGTAGCCGTTGGGGAAAAAAGAGGTGTTAAGTGATGTAACCGTTAAAGAAAGTTTTTTGAAACATGTATAATTATGGATACTACTGACATGTGTTGTGTGTATGTGTCAGTCACAGTCAAGTTTTTATGAGTGTTTCTCGTTGTTAATTTTTGTACAAAATAAAATAAAAATATATGTAGTTAGTAATTAATTTTCAATAGTAAAAATTAAAATCTAGTATATTCAGTGTGTGTGTGTATATAAAAGAGTTTGGTACTTGAGATTATTGTTTGGTGATGTATTGGGTGAGTATTGGGCTCTGTTGGAGGATACGTATCCAACAACACATTATACTTCTATAATTTCGGGGCACTCTCGGCCCAATAGAGTTTTGGCCCAAAGAAATATGAATTTTCAGACTTTTTTTACAAGGAAATGGACGAAGTGCTAATTGAATTTGTAGGTAGGCTTTTTTTGGGTGCTCTACACAAAGCATCGAATCGTAGCTCTCTGTTTTACTAATTTATCAAAGATTAAAAAAAAAAATGGTAAATTCAAAAGCAAAACTAACAATTAATCTCCAAAATTATGATTTCTATATGTAAAAAGTTTAAATTAACTTACATAATCACATACATATAGAAGAGGTCTTATATCGAAAACTAAAACGACGATTTATTTATTTATTTTACGCTTATGTTTAGGTTTTCTAATCTATATATATAAAGTTAGCTTTTTCTCTCTTCTCATGATGCCACCTAAGCATCCACCTAAACCACATTTTTTTACATTAAAATAAATTTAAAACATTCATTTAGTGCATATTTATGCTACTTATTTAATTAATAGAAAATTTATATAAATAAAAATAAATTATGTAAATAAATGAAATGTTAAATAAGAAATACTTTCATTTTTATTAGTTAGTGGTAATAATATAATTCAACTTTCATTTTAAATTGATCATAGTTTAAAATTTTAAATGTGTTACTGAGTTTAAGAATGTAAATAAATTTAAAATTTATGATAGAATAAAAACAACATTTATGTAATTATATATATATAATTTTAAAGGGGAAAAATAAAATTAAAAGTGAAATATTAGTTTATAACATGATCAAAAAGAAAATGCTTTTAATCCAAATTTAAATATTGAAAGATAATAATTCAAGAGAAAAGAACTATAATATGTTTTGAAAAAAAAAAAAAAAAAATATCACAATATAAATAAAAAATTAACAAAAAAATTATAAACCTACCGCGCGCAGCGCGGATCAACCTCTAGTTTTATATAAAAGCCTATCAATTTTATCTTAAAGATGTTTTACTCTACAAATTTATTAAAGTATCGAAACAACCCAAATGGGTTGAGCCTAACTTTACACAAAAGAGATCTAAAGCAAAAGAAAACGAAAACTGTTGCTGAAATATTGAAAAATCGGATCATGTTGATCGCCGGAAGCAAGATAACGGAAACATTAAATCTAGCGTGCTCAAGAATCACAGTTTTGCGATCACGACGAAGGATCATCTTAAGGCTTAAGAGTTGAGGTTTCAAATTTTCAATAGCTTGTTATGTGGGTCGGACTTCATATGAGTCTCGTATTTATTTTACAAAAGATTTGGTCAAAACCATAATAGAAAAATTTATATACAAATTGGCACTTTTTTTTTGTATAATATTAATTGGCACTAGTAAACAAACTATGGTATCTTTTTATTCAAAGATTTTTATGCGTGATATTTAAATGAGTTCATTTGCAAAAAGCTGAATTAATTAATTGTATCTCCATGTTTAGTAGGAAAGCAAATTAAAAAAAAAAGCAAATCTTATACAAACTCATAAAAAAAGACATGAAATATTGGAAGACATGTATCTCATAGTTTAGTGTCATCGTCCTAAACAAAGTAATAGATCTTTTGGGTCCTCCTCTTTTTTTTTTCTTTTTCTCTCCCTTCTATCTGAAATCCGACAAATCCTCAATCTCTGTCTCAAATCCGCCATAGCTTTCATCTTCTTCTTCTTCTTTGGTCAAACAAACCCTAGTTTCTCTTTTGACATGATAACCTAACTCTCTCTCTCTTTCTACATCATATCATCTTTCTTTCGCATGTGCAGAGCTATCAAAAGCATCTCTGTTTTGATTGAAAGCTAAGTTTCCAATTCCAAAACAGAAGAAATTGAAAGTGTGTATGTCAAGACAAACCACCAAACTACAAAGAAAAAACACAACACAAAACCCACACCGCATTGTTCCTTAAAGACCCAGCAATGAGATTATCTCACGCTTCCTTCTTTTCTTCCTGACATTTTCCTCGTTTTTTGTTTTCTGGTCATTTGGGTTTATTGTTTTTTCAACCTTTTCTCTCCATAATCCTGCAAATGTGTGGGTCGCATTTGGTTTGGTAGTGTGGTGATTAATTATTTCTAGGGATTTTTTGTGGTCTCTGAAAGCATTTAAAGAAAGAGACCTCAATGGCGTTGTTTAGAAAGTTCTTTCATAGAAAGCCTCCTGAAGGTTTGGTTGAGATCTCTGAGAGGGTTTACGGTATGTTCTTTTTAACTGTTGGGTTTTGTGTGTGCTTTCTTGTTCTTGCTCTTCTTTGGCCTTTGGAGTATTAAGTTTTTAGAAAGTTTGAGTCTTTAGGTATTTAAAGATCAGATTTTTTTTAGGTTATAACTGCCTAAGTTGATAGGGTTTTGTGTTTGCTTTCTTCTTGCTCTTCTTTGGCCTTTGGAGTACTAAGCGTTTAGAAAGTTTGAGTCTTTAGGTCTTTAAAGATTAGATTTTTTTCGGTTATAACTGCCTAAGTTGATAGTTTAGTGTCCTGTTTTCGTTTCTAATTCTTGCCAGGCTTATTGATTGAACTGTATCTAACATTGGATGGCTTGAGATGTTTGATTCTTGATGGTCTAGGTTTAGCTCATAAGTACTGTTAAGTTAATTATCCATGAGCTCAGGCATAGGCTAATTAGTTTTTTTGAAAGTTTGAGTTTTTAGGTCTTAAAAGATCAGATTTTTTCCAAGTTATGATGCCTGCATAATTTTGTAGTGTAGTGTTCTGTTTTCGTTTCTAGTTCTTGCCAGGCTTGTTGATCCACTCAGTCTAACATTTGTTAGCTGGAGACATTTGATTCTTGATGGTTTAGGTTTAGCTCTAGCTCATGAGTATTGTTAAGTTAATTATCCATAAGCTCAGGCTCAAGCTAATTGGTTGTACTGATATAGCATTTGATAGCTTATGTTGTCTCCTTCTCAAAGAATTTCCAGGATTCTTTTGTATGTTCACTGGGTTGCATGGTTTCTCAAATCTTTTGCTTGCCTTCACCATGACATTGAGTAGCTCTGAAAATATTGAGTATTTATGGTTGTAATGCTTTGTTAAGTGACAAACATTCAGAAGACTGCTTTCTATAAGTTGGTGACGGGAAGAAAAAGATTGTTGTATAAGTTCGCTGATCTTTGATGTCTAAATTTACAGTTTTTGATTGCTGCTTAAACACGGATATGTTGGAAAATGAAGATTATAGAGTCTATGTGGGCCGCATAATGAGTCAGCTACGAGAACAGTTTCCCGGTGCATCATTCATTATGTTTAATTTCCGGGATGGAGATAGCAGAAGCCGGATGGAGAGTGTACTTACTGAGTATGACATGACCATCATGGACTATCCTCGCTATTATGAAGGTTGCCCTTTGCTTACAATGGAAACGGTCCATCACTTTCTTAAATCAGCTGAAAGTTGGTTGTTGTTAAGTCAACAGAATATCTTATTGTCGCACTGTGAGCTTGGTGGCTGGCCGACTTTAGCTTTTATGCTAGCTTCACTCTTGTTATATCGCAAACAGTTTAGTGGAGAACAGAGAACACTAGAGATGATATATAAGCACGCTCCTCGTGAGTTATTACAGCTAATGTCTCCACTTAATCCGCTGCCTTCACAATTGAGGTTTCTTCAGTATATTTCGAGTAGGGATGTTGGGTCACAGTGGCCACCGCTAGATCGGGCACTTACATTAGACTGTGTCAATCTTAGATTGATTCCTGATTTTGATGGTGAAGGTGGTTGCCGACCCATATTCAGAATATATGGTCAAGATCCTTTTTTGGCATCTGATCGGAGTTCAAAAGTTCTGTTTTCAATGCCCAAGAGAAGCAAAGCTGTTCGGCAATATAAGCAGGTGATACTGAGAGCTTTTTAATCCATTTGTTCATTCATTCAGTTTCTGCCTAGTATCATTTTGTTGTGTACTAACTTTCTGTCTTCTGTTTCAGGCAGATTGTGAGCTGGTAAAGATTGACATCCATTGCCATATTCTTGGTGATGTCGTGCTTGAGTGCATTACTCTAGATAGTGATCATGAGAGGGAAGAGATGATGTTTCGCGTTGTGTTCAATACATCATTTCTTAGATCAAACATTCTTATACTTAACCGTGATGATATTGATGTACTGTGGAACACAACGGATCGGTT
Organism: Capsella rubella; assembly: GCF_000375325.1. Classification (NCBI taxonomy): domain Eukaryota; kingdom Viridiplantae; phylum Streptophyta; class Magnoliopsida; order Brassicales; family Brassicaceae; genus Capsella; species Capsella rubella. Next base: position 2,113,617 of record NW_006238920.1, on the reverse strand, counting down.
TCCCAAGGATTTCAGAGCTGAGGTGACTATTTATCTTACTTTATTAACTATATGATTTTTTTGGTTTCCGAATTAAAACAGTCTTCAACCTTGAAATGGCAAGTTGTTGAGAGCTCAGTATGAGACTAGTCTTTTGATAGAAGTACTTTGTGTAATACATCTTTCTGAGTCAAGAATTTTCATTCATTTATTCAGGCTAAACATGTTGTTTCATTAAAGGTGGTAACAATTTTCTAATTTTCATTCATTTATTCAGGCTAAACATGTTGTTTCATTAAAGGTTTCAACAATTTTCAAAGCTGTTAAATCAATTTTAACTAGTTCAGTTTTTTTAGTTCAGTTTTGAGCCTGGCATATCTGTTAGAAGCATTTTTATGTTATACATAGCTACTTATCTTTCCAAGTCAAGAAAGGAGTAACATTCTGTATGCTTGCGCAGGTTATATTTTCAGAGATGGATGCTGGTAATAATCTTGTCTCTGTTGATATGCCGCATATGGATGAAAAAGATGTTCTACCTATGGAAGCATTTGCTAAGGTTCAAGAGATTTTTAGTGAAGCTGAATGGTTGGATCCAAATTCTGATGTTGCTGTGACAGTTTTCAACCAAATAACAGCAGCAAATATCCTTCAAGAAAGCTTGGATTCAGGTTCTCCTCGAAGTCCTGATTCACGTAGCCTATTGGAATCGGCACTTGAGAAAGTTAAGGAGAAAACCAAGTTGATGATTACAGAAAATATTGCTGTAAGTCCTGATGCATTCTCTCCTGAATGGAAAGAGAAAGATACAGTGTCCGGTCATAAATCATATGCAGATCCGAATTCTATCCTTAAGAAGGTTGATGAATCGCATGGACTTCGTGTTTCAGTCCAAAGAAATGTTCACTCGAAGATAATTTCACCTCGACTGGTCCAAAGTCCAGTATCACCACTTCCAAACCATAGTCCTACACAAGGATCACCCGCTTCAGTATCCAGATTCCACAGCTCCCCTTCTTCGCTTGGGATCACTTCAATACTACACGATCATGGTACTTGTAAAGGTGAAAAGACTACTTCATCATCACCAGCCTCACCTTCAATTTCGTTTCGACCATCATTGCATCAGCAGACACCATCACTAACCAAAGAAGAAGCTTCTCCAAAAGTTTCAGAGTCGCCCACACCTGTTCGTTCAAATGGCCCTCCTTCAGCAGAAGCAGCAGTGATGTCACCATCATTGCCATTGCTGAAGCCACTTGGTATTTTGTCTCGTCCGCCTCCACCCCCACCACCACCTCCCATATCCTCTAGCTCCATTCCTTCACCAAGTTCCATCAGCAGTTCCATAGCAAATCAAGGGCCTCCTCCACCTCCACCTCCGCCTCCACCTCAACCACAAGCTCAGCGTTCTGCACGTTCATCTTTTCCTTTACCACCACCTTTACCTCCAAAGAAAGTGTTAGCTACAACTAATCCTCCACCACCACCGCCGCCACCTTTGCATTCTAATTCTCGACCAGGAGTCCCAACAAATTCTTTGGTGGTGAAATCTCCTCCTGTTCCTCCTCCACCAGCCCCTGCACCTTTGTCTCGTTCTCATAATGGGGGTTGTAATGGAAACATTCCTCCTGTCCCTGGACCACCATTGGGTTTAAAGGGGCGTGGGATTTTACAGAATCTTAGAGGTCAGGGTCAAACGAGGAAGGCCAACTTGAAACCATATCATTGGTTAAAGCTTACTAGAGCAGTACAGGGAAGTTTATGGGCTGACGCGCAGAAACCTGATGAAGCTGCAACGTATGATTATATCTTCGTTTCATCTTCTATATAAGTTTGTGATTTTCTTTATTATGCTAACTCCGACATCTTCTAATTGAATTTTGTTTTTATTTTTCAGTGCTCCAGAGTTTGATATCTCTGAGCTTGAGAAACTCTTCTCAGCAGTGAATCTTAGCTCTGACAATGAAGGTACAGGTGGGAAATCAGGTCGACGTGCCCGACCTAAAGTTGAGAAAGTGCAGCTGGTAATTGATTGCAATGAGTATTCTACTGTTCTCGAACTTCGTAAATCTTTTAATTTCCGAAGATTAATGACATGAAATTAAGATCCATTGGCAGTTTCTCTATTTTCGTCCTCTAACTTTGTCTATTAGTTTTGCAGATTGAGCTCAGACGAGCATACAACTGTGAGATTATGCTTTCCAAAGTTAAAATACCTTTGCCTGATTTGATGGTAAGCACAAATGTTTTTTCTTGCAAGATATTTTTTGGCAAGTTTTTGTCTTTATCTTAAATTCCACTGCTCATGAAATGCAAAATATAATTTGGCCTCATCTTGTTATGCTAGAGCTGTTCATACCGTAATTTCTTATCTGAATAAATCTTGGGTTACAGAGTTCTGTTCTTGCATTGGATGAGTCAGTGATAGATGTTGATCAAGTTGACAATCTAATTAAGTTTTGCCCATCAAAAGAAGAAGCAGAATTGCTTAAGGTATTTTTATTTCTGGTTCTTATCCAATAATGTTCTGCTTCTGAAAATTTTAGAAGTCTTCTTTTGTGAGTACACTGATACTACATCTCTTGCCATGGTTTTCTTACTTTCCGTAGGGCTACACTGGAAATAGGGAAACTTTGGGACGGTGTGAGCAGGTTAGTCGTGTGCTCCACTTTCATATTTAAACAATCTTCAGAGTGCACCTTTTCGAGTTTCTAGGACCATTCTCGTATTTCTTGGCTGACCAACCACCATTCCTTCTAAGCGAATAAATTATCAACATTCAACAAACCCACCAAAACAATATACAATGATCAATCTTAGAGTTGTGCACATAAATAGTCAGAACTCTTCTTAACTTACTGATTTCCTGGTATTTGTTTTGGGTCAAGAACCAAATAGCATTACCTATTTAAGTTGGTAGTGATACCTTCATAAAAATTTCACTTCCATCTCTCCATTTTGTACTGATAGCTATTTTCTGACTTTTCTGGTGATAGTTCTTTTTAGAACTGCTGAAAGTTCCTCGAGTGGAGACTAAGCTAAGGGTTTTCTCATTCAAGATTCAGTTCCAATCCCAGGTAGGAGACTCGATTGGAGTTTGTATTTTTGTAATACTTATTAGTTTCTAAAACCTGGATCAATAAATGGTTGTTATCCTTCAGGTTACTGATCTTAGAAGAGGTTTGAATACCATACATAGTGCAGCCAACGAGGCAAGTCGATATTTTATGCAAATAGTTTGTGAACCACATATATTCTTGTTGGTGATTTTCCACTCTGACTCTATTGGATGAAACACTTTCCAGGTTAGAGGGTCGGCTAAACTAAAAAGAATTATGCAAACTATACTTTCCTTGGGCAATGCATTGAACCACGGGACTGCAAGGGGTGAGCATATCTTGCCGTTAGACTACCAAATAGTGTTTATTTTAGAGAGAGGCATTGGTTCTATATTAGAGTTAAATTCACCCTCCACAATGTCAGATTTATGTGTTTCTTCTCTTTTGACAGGCTCAGCTATCGGATTTCGCCTGGATAGTCTTCTAAAACTCACTGACACTAGATCCCGCAACAGTAAGATGACTCTGATGCACTATCTCTGTAAGGTAGGAGATTTTTTCGAATGTTTACAACTCTTTTTGTTTTTGGTTTAATGTTAAATTCTCTTTGTTCTTAACTAGTATACTATATTCTTAACAATATCTTCTCACAAAATGTTCATACTTGTACTCTCAGGTACTAACCGAGAAACTTCCAGAGCTACTTGATTTTCCCAAAGACCTGGTCAGCTTGGAGGCTGCAACAAAGGTACTATTTTTTTTTTACCTCGTCGTTTAAGAAATTCACTTTGAGCCCTGGGTGTTAATCTCTCTGACAACATTCCTTGATGATAGATTCAACTAAAATACCTGGCAGAGGAGATGCAAGCAATTAGCAAAGGCTTGGAGAAAGTTGCACAAGAGTTTACTACATCTGAAACTGATGGTCAAATATCAAAACACTTTCGTATGGTAAACTAAATCAGATATTCAAAAGCTTGTTAAGTTATGATTGCTTGTGTTTATCGTATGCTTACACTTCTAATTGTTTATGCAGAACTTGAAAGAGTTTCTTAGCTTTGCTGAAGGAGAAGTAAAGTCCTTGGCTTCCCTCTATTCAACTGTTGTAAGGATTCTTTGGCTCCCTACCTTCTCCCTGTATTTATTACTTTTCTGAAGCACTTTACGTTACTGTGGTAAGGATTCTTTGGTGCCACCTCTGTTGAACTGTTTCTCATGGTATTATTAGGGTGGAAGCGCCGATGCTTTGGCATTATACTTTGGAGAAGATCCAGCTCGTGTCCCATTTGAGCAAGGTAACAATTTGATGTAGACTCACTAATATGGTTTTTTCTCTTCTTACATCTTAGTTTTAATACATCATCTCCATTTGGTTTTTGGAAGTTAGTCCTTTTTGTCCCTGACCTAAGATAAACCAAATCCTTGCATTTGATTTGAATCTGCAGTTGTATCCACTCTACAAAACTTTGTTAGAATATTTGTGCGGTCACACGAGGAAAACTGCAAGCAAGTCGAGTTTGAGAAGAAGAGAGCACAGAAGGAAGCAGAGAACGAAAAACTTAAGAAATGTGTGTACAATGAGAACTGAAACACAAAAGGATGTTGTTGTCTACTCTCGTTCGACCTCCTTGAGTTGCATTTCGCAGTCCTGGGAACCGGAAACTACATGTTGCGGCTCCTAGTTCGGGGATTTTACCCAACTTTAGAGAATCACCCCTAACTTTGGATTTAGTCTTTTAGATTAGAAGAGAGAAGAGGAAACTTTGTTCCTCTGCTAGGTAACAAGAAAAAAGCTGGAATCAGGCAATTAGGTAGTGAAGGAGATTTAGGTTTGTATTTTGATGGAAATAGTATTAGGTTGACAACTTATGCAGGAGTTTGAGTCCCTTCCTGGTTTTAATACAGAAACAGACATGTAACTTCTTGTGTATAAATTTGGGGAGGGATAAAGAGATGTGTAAATATTGAGTGAGTGTGTGTGTGTGTGTGTGTTCAACATTTATGATTTTACATCTAATGATATATTTAGGTTTTCTTATTCATCAGAAACGATTTAAAAACTTCTCTTTCCTCCCTCCGAAGTATTCTCCCTTCTCTCTCCTCAAGAAGTAGCTCAAGACATCGTTGCTTTTTGGCCGGAGATTAACGTTCGGTGGCTCCTTTAGCACCAACGTTGATTCTCCCTTTAGTTTTATTTGCTTTTGTTGTGTTTCGTTTTTAGTCTATGGGGTTGTTGCAAGTTTCTTCTTCAGAGATTCAATGGTGATTTTCTTAGCCTTCCAACCAATCAACCCACCGCCATCCATAATCGCTTTTGTGGTTGGTGTTATGGTAAAGGCAGCTTCTTCCAAGCTTTCTCCACTCGAACCAACATCGAAATCTGGGTGAGATTTGATGTTTCTTGACTCCTTCATACCGGATCTAGTCGATTACATATCGTCTTCACCGGCAGGCAACTTTTGGCGGTTTAAATTCCCTCTACCG
>NW_006238920.1:1869990-2107992 GCF_000375325.1 Capsella rubella | reverse complement strand
TAGATCAAGACCTCTAATTTTCGAAGTCTACAAATTATCAAGCGAGGACTACAAGACCAGAAGTTCAAGCCAATACATCTGTGTTCCAGAAGTCTCTAGATCAACTTCCGATCTTGAAAATAACCAGTAAATTGAAGAAGAAAGAAGCAAAGTGATAACATTCATAGTTTTAATGTTTATAAGCTTAGTGTATCCTGATTATTCGGAAAATCGTTTCGATAATTAGGTTTTGATTCCGGGAGTTTTCTTTATACTCGCCGGCTTTGTGTCCGGAGGGGTTTTTACCCTTGTCGGCTTTGTGCCCGGAAAGATTATGATCTTTGCCGGCTTGGTATAAGTTTATCGCTGTGCCTTTGTTTAGGTCTTTAGCCGTATCCTGTGTGGATCTGTAATGTTTGTCTTTTATGACATATCAATAAAATTTCTTATGGGAAAAAAAAAAAGGTTTTCTTATTCATCTTGTGTTATAACAGAACATCTGATTATATTTCAAACGCTCCACAAATTATCTTAACCAAATCGTCTAGTTAAGTTTGTAACTTTGTATGATATCATGCAGCCAGTTCTTCAATATGGTCATTAATCTCAAGCTTCTTGATGACCAATTTGTTTTGTTGCTGATCAACATCGAGAAGAATAGTGTCATCCTCTGTAAACTCTCCTGCCAAAAGTTTTGAGGAGATCTCTTTCTTCACTATCTCCTGAATCACTCTCTTCACAGGCCTTGCCCCATTGTTTGGATCAAACCCAAGCTGAGCAAGTAGATCCACCGCTTCTTTTGTGTACTCAAGATTTATTTTCTTTTGCTCCAACAGATTCTTCACTCTTCTCATCTGCACCAAATAGTAACAATACATTACATTTATACCACACACTAACCAAATAACCTAGGCTTATAAACTTATAAGAGAGGTGGATATCATTACCTGAAACTCGACGATTTTGGATAGTTCGTCTAAATCCAAGGGTTGGAAAACAATGTATTCGTCAATCCTGTTGATGAACTCTGGCTTAAAAGTTTGTCTTGCTAACTCCACAGCTTGTTGCTTCATCATCTCATACACTGCTTCTTTGCTATCTTTATTGTTGCGGAAAGTCTCGAGTATGGAGTGTGATCCGATGTTAGATGTCATTATTACAAAACAGTTTCTGAAATTTACTGTCCTTCCTTGAGAATCAGTTACTCTTCCATCATCAAGTATCTGTAGAAAGATATTGAAGACATCAGGGTGAGCTTTCTCAATCTCATCAAACAGAACCACCGAGTAAGGTCTCCTCCTAATAGCTTCAGTTAACTGTCCACCTTCTTCAAAACCAGCACAACCAGGAGGTGCACCAATGAGCCGTGAGACCGAGTTTTTCTCCATGTACTCACTCATATCTATCCTCACTATCGCGTTCTCTGTGTTGAAAAGGTATCCAGCAAGCGCGTTGGCGAGTTCTGTTTTCCCAACACCTGTTGGACCCATGAACATAAAACTTGCTATAGGACGGTTAGGATCTGATAGACCAGCCTTTGAGCAACGGATAGCATTTGCTACTGATTCTACAGCTTTGTCTTGTCCAACTACTCTCTTGTGAAGAACATCTTCCAACATGACTAGCTTTTCTTTCTCTGACTGCTGAAGGTTTGATAGTGGTATACCTGTCCACTCGCTTATAGTCTCTGCTATGTGAAGATCAGTTACCTCTTCCTGTTCATAGTCTCCGGGGTTAGTGAGATTCTTCTCAGCTTCTTCTAACTCGCGTTGGAGGGACTTAAGTGTTCCATACTTCACCTCAGCAGTACGGTTTAAACCACATTCACGTTCTGCGGATTTATCAATCTGTAAAACATAGAATATGAGACATTAAGGTTGATGAAGTGTTGTAGCCATAACATATGTTCTTATATTTTAAAGAATGAAAATTAGTAGTGTGGAAATTTTTACCTCTTCTTTGAGTGAACGTAGTTTAGTAATGAGAGACTTTTCTTCTTCCCTTTGCTTACTTAGTTCTTTCTGTTTATCTTTGAGCTTGGTCAAATCATTATCCATCTTCTCTAGAAGTTCTTTAGAAGCATCCTTTTTCAAAGAATACTTCTCAATCTCCAATTTGATCACAGCTTTGTTTATTTCATCGAGTTCAGTCGGTTTTGCAATGGTTGAAACCCTCAACTTTGAGGCAGCTTCATCCACAAGATCAATAGCTGAAAGAAACGAAGAAATTTTCATCTTTAAACACAAGAAAAACATGTCAAGAATCACAATAAGGTGCAAGTTTTGTACCTTTGTCTGGTAGAAACCGTTCGGTTACATATCGATCTGCCAAAGTTGCTGCTGAAACAAGAGAACCATCTGATATCCTAACACCATGGTGTAACTCATACCGCTTTCTTAACCCACGAAGAATCGATATAGTATCTTCAACAGATGGCTGATTACAGAACACTTTCTGAAACCTACGTACCAATGCAGGATCTTTCTCCATGTATTTGCGGTATTCGGTTAGCGTAGTTGCGCCAATGCATCTCAGTTCACCTCTTCCAAGCATTGGTTTCAAGAGGTTGCTCGCATCCATTGTATCACCTTCACAAGCTCCTACACAATGTTTATAATAACATCAGTCAATATCGTTCGATACATTTACATAACCCGATTAATATCATCGTTTACTAATGAAAGAAAGGTCACCTGCACCAACAAGAGTGTGGATTTCATCAATGAACAATATTGTCTTGCCATTGGAATCAGCTATTTCCTTTAGTATTGCTTTCAACCTTTCCTCAAACTCTCCTCGATATTGTGTTCCAGCAAGTAGTGCACCCATGTCAAGAGATATAATCTACATTACAAAATGTAACACTTTTACAATCTTTCTCTCACACTTTTGATCAGAGTAAAATGTTAGAAAATAAAAGTTACCTTGTGATCCAAGAGTAGTTGAGGGACATCTCCTTTTACAATTCGTTGGGCTAATCTGAAAAGGTTAATACATCTCAGTACAACAGTAAGTTAATGAGAGATATAAACACAAGCCTTAAGCCTTACCCTTCTGCAATAGCGGTTTTGCCTACACCGGGTTCACCAATGATAACAGGGTTGCTTTTAGTCATCCTGCATAGTATTTGGATACAATGGTTGATTTCATCCTCACGTCCAATGAGAGGAGGGAGCTTTCCTTTTCTAGCCATCTCTGTTATATCAGTTCCATACGTTTCAAGTGCTTCCTTCTTACCATCACTCTACATATACACAAAAACCAAAAACCTAGTTAATGACCTGTCTTAATAACATATAATGAACTAAAACGGACCACGAACCTGGTCTGATATATCGGAGAAGCGGCGCAGAGAAGGGAACTGGAGAGAAAGAGGAAACAGTCGGCCACGAGTAGGAGCTCGAGTGGCCGAAGTTGTACCGTCTCTAGAAACTCCGATGAAGGGATTTGGCCGGGAGAAAAAGGAGTTGGGAGAGGAATGGGAGCTGAAGTTAGCACAGGCAGAGATGGCGCGACAACGAGGGAGGAGAGAAGGTCTTGAAAAGGCATTGTGTGCCTTGATGGCTGCAGAAACTGACTTTGACAATCTTCTGGACGCCATGGAAAGATGAAGTGACGACCAAGGGAGGAGCTTGGTTTAGTGTTTTAAAAGAGGATGTTTTAGGATGCGTGGAGAAGAAGCAAGTGGATGTTTGGTGAAGAAGCAAACGAGTATGTAATAAATGTTTGCACACATGTTAAAAAGGAAACGTTTGTATAGCAGAAATAGAAAGTTTTAAACATGAATTAGGAGATTATAGGGAAAAATGTCAAAAGATTTCTAAACTTTCAAATTTGAGACGATTTTATCCAGATTTTCAAGAAGTCATTTTTAAGTCACAAAATTTATGTTTATTATTTCTGTAAAATAGTTAAATTTTGTTGATTTTGTCGATTTAAGCCTGACGTTTAAACTCTATCAAAATCGTAAAAACGGGGTAAACTATATGTGAGCTGTTTCTGTTTGTCCTAAACGACCATGTATTTTAAAACACAAAACAACGTCTTACAAGAAATCGAAGAAACTCAATTCCAAATCCTAACCCTAAAAAAATCCACAAATTCTCTCTTGTCGAATTATTGCCATAGCGCGAATCCGTGGAGGAAGAAAGCCACTTCCAATGTCGTTGTGTCGTTTAAAAAGCGTGGTTGTTTAAGCTAAACGAAACCAACACACAAATAGTTAACCCCGTCTTCGAGATTTTACCGTAAATTAAACGTCGTGGTTAAATCAGAAAGGTCAGCAGAACTTAGGTATTTTACAAAAAAAAAAGTCAACAAAAACATTGTAATTAAAATTAATTCTTGAAAGTTCGAGATTAAGTCGTCCCAAATTTAAAAATTTGTGATTTTTATGACATTTTCCCCTTATTATCATAAACCTTTTAAAAAACAATTTTTTTTTTCAAAATATTCCGATTGTGAAAGTTTTTCAGAGAAAAGAGTATAATCTATGTTGAATGTAATAGAACCGGAGCGAGAGAATTGTTGATGACAGTTTTCCATAATTTGCGATAAATAATAAATTAGAGTTAAAAAAAAAAAAAATTCTAATTGATCGTAACACCAAAGAAAATAATAATAATAAATTTGAAAGTCTGTGATTTTTCCTACATTTTTCCCATTTGAAAATAATGCAAACCAACAAAACCTGCGTCATCATATTTAGCTTCTCCTAATTGGTCTCACCTGCATTATCTTGCCAGTATTGTCATCAACCTGTTGACTTTTTTGCGTGACTTTTAAACTTGTTACGAACCTATCAAGAGTATGGATTAAACCATTCAAGATTCATACTTTTGATTCACATAAGCAGATTCTCTTAGTTTGATCCCCAAGATACACATCTCGCTCTTCATGACTCCAAGTTATATCAAAATAGACGCTAACAGAGTTTATTTAATCTTGTTTGTATAGATCAAAGCTATTATAACTTAGAAAGTAATCATGTGATCTTCTTCCATATGAGCAGTACTCTCGAGCTTTTGGACAACAAGTTTGTTATATGTTTTGTCAACATCAAGAAGAACAATGTCTTCCTCTGCAAAATCTCCTTTCAAAACTTTCAAGGTGATATCTTTCTTCACAATCTGCTCGATGATTCGCTTCACCGGTCTTGCCCCATTCTTGGGATCAAACCCAAGCTGAGCAATGAGAACCACTGCTTCCTTTGTGTACTCAAGTTTTATTTTATTCTGTTCCAACCTCTTCTTCAAACGTCTCAACTACACAACCAAAACAACAGTTACAATGGTTTGAACCAAAAAAAAAGAGATTCTGAAAACTTAAAAGTTTTTTTAATCTTTACCTGAAACTCGACGATTTTGGATATTTCACTTAAATCCAAAGGTTGAAAAACAATGAACTCATCAATTCTGTTCATAAACTCTGGCCTGAAAGATTTTCTTGCTAACTCCACAACTTGTTGTTTCATCATCTCATAAACTGCTTCTTTGCTATCTTTAATGTTGCCAAGAGTCTCAAGAATCAAGTCAGAACCTATATTAGAAGTCATTATTACGAAACAGTTTCTGAAATTTACTGTCCTCCCTTGAGAATCAGTTACTCTTCCATCATCTAGTAGTTGTAGCAAGACATTGAAGACATCAGGGTGAGCTTTCTCAATCTCATCAAACAGAACAACTGAGTAAGGGTCTCTTGCGAACAGCTTCAGTTAACTGCCCTCCTTCATCGTAACCGAGATAGCCAGGTGGTGCACCAATGAGCCGTGTGACTGAGTATTTTTTCCATGTACTCACTCATATCGATCCTCACTATCGCGTTTTCGTTGTTGAAAAGGTATCCAGCTAGAGCCTTGGCAAGCTCGGTTTTACCAACACCTGTTGGACCCATGAACATAAAACTGGCTATAGGCCGGTTAGGATCTGAAAGACCAGCCATTGAACAACGGATAGCGTCTGAAACTGATTCTACAGCCATGTCTTGACCAGCTATTCTCTCATGGAGCACTTGATCCAACATGACCAGCTTTTCCTTCTCTGATTTCTCAAGATTTGATTGTGGTATACCAGTCTTCTTGCTTACTATCTCCGCTATGTCACGATATGTTACCTCTTCTCGGATAAGCGACTGTCTAGACTCCCGGAAATTACTGAGGTTCCTCTCAGCTTCTTCTAACTCGCGTTGGAGAGAGGTAAGTGTTTGGCCTTCAGCTGTTTTCTTGCTCCCATTGCTCATTGAGGTCATCTGTTTATTCCTGAGCTTGGTCAAGTTATTCTCAATCTTCTGTTTTTGTATTTCAGAAGCTTTATCAGTATCATTTTCCATAGAAGCCTTCTGCATCTCTAGTTTGATCACAGCTCTGTCTATTTCATCAACTTTAGTTGGTTTTGAAACGGTCTCCATCTTCAGCTTTGCAGCAGCTTCGTCAACAAGATCAATAGCTGAAACAAAGAATCATTATTTTCTCTGAAAACACAAATATTTTTCCAAGAAAATTTTGTAGGTAAACACTCGTATACCTTTTTCTGGCAGAAAGCGTTCAGTGATGTAGCGGTCTGCAAGAACAGCTGCTGAAACAAGAGAACCATCTGATATCTTTACATCATGGTGTAACTCATACCTCTTTCTTAGCCCTCGAAGAATCGAGATGGTATCTTCGACTGATGGCTGATCACAGACCACTTGATGAAACCTACGTTCAAGAGCAGGGTCTTTCTCTATGTATTGGGTGTATTCGGTTAGCGTAGTTGCACCAATGCATCTCAGTTCACCTCGTCCAAGCGATGGTTTCAAGAGGTTTGCAGCATCCATTGGATCATTATTACTACTTCCTACACAAGTGTATACCAGCCAATTCTTCAATTAGTCTCCCTTTTGGATCTAACAAAAGCTAATGAACATCGTTTACTAATGAAAGAAAGGTCACCTGCACCAACAAGAGTGTGGATTTCATCAATGAACAAGACTGCATACCCATTTGAAGCAGTTACATCCTTTAGTACTTCTTTTATCCTTTCCTCTAAATTTCCTACATATGTGGCACCAGCAAGCAACAAACCCATGTCTAGAGATATCACCTACAATATAAAGCAACCAATCCAATCTTATTGAAATGATCCAAGAGATGTAGAAGTAAAACAGTTAACAAAAGAACTGAAGTGATAGTAACCTTTCGATTTAGGAGAGCTTCAGGGACATCCCCTTTTACAATTCGCTGCGCCAACCTACAAAGGTTAAGATATCTTCAATAAATTTTGTCTTAAGAAAGAGTAAGATCATAAAAGATCATATTTTGGCTTACCCTTCCACGATAGCGGTTTTCCCTACACCAGGTTCACCGACGATAATAGGATTGTTTTTCGTCTTCCTGCATAATATATGGATGCAATGCAACGACGAATTTCATCATCCCGTCCAATGACAGGATCAAGTTTTCCTTGTCTAGCCATATCAGTTAAATCATTTCCATACTTTTCAAAAGCTCTATATCTTACTTTAGGAGCTTTACCTGATATATATATATATATAAGAAATGCATATATAGGTCACTAAAACACAACATTCATGTTGAAATTTTAAAGCTCAAGAGCAACACAAGCCTTTAGGATAGAGGTATCGTTGATTCCAGCCTTAGCAAATATTTTCACAGCAAAGCCATCTTTTTTATCCAAAAGAGCTTTCATCAAGTGTTCTGATTGAACAGTTTGTTCTTTCGAAACACGAGCTACCTTCGAGAAGTCCTTTACAAACCATCTCCGTATACCCAATTGTATTAGCCTACGTTAAGAAAAGATTGTAAAACTCAGCGACCTAAGAGGATCATGTACGTACGGGCCTATACCTAAAACTTGTAATGTATTCATAGAAAAGAAACTGAAGATAGTCACAGAAACATGTATCGGACTACAAACCATAGCTGAGAAGTGGCGCTAGGCTTAAAAGTTAATGTTCGTTTTTTTTTAATGCTTATAGAAACCCTAACCTAATTTTATTGGCTGCTAAATCCGGTAATTTTAATTAAACCGGTAATTTTAATTAAAAAGGTAAAATTACCACTATGAACATATCTTAAAATCAGATGTTTTTCTTTTTTTGTAGGGATAAAGGCAAAAACATAAAACAATATTGTTCTTGTGTATTTTTCTAAGTATATTCTGTTTTTGAACAAAATAAAAAATTGTTATAATCGAATTTCACATATCAAAATACAAATATTGTTCTTATTTTCTTCCAGCCAATTAATTATATATGACTTCTCATATAAAAATCAACAATCCAAAACGATTAATTAAGTCATTCATATATAATACAAAAAAAGATTGATAAAAGAAAAACCAATTATACAACACTTTGTCTATTTCCGAAACAAAATAAAATTACATAAACATAAAAGAGAGCCATTCTTGACTGGCTTCACTTTAACCATGAAGCTCTTATTTTACCTGAAAACAGTTTAGCAACACAACATGATATTTTAGTTAAAAACCATCTAAACATTTTTAAAAACATAATTAATTTTTAAAAAAGCAAACCTTTTGTATATGGTTTTGATGTCTTCCTTCATATAAGAAGCTCCAAGAAAGTAGTCATCACTGTAGTTTCCATCAATGTTCGGAATACAAAACTGTCCATCGACAGGATATGTCTTCCCATCAAACCATATTCCAGAAATGATCTCCTTTCGAGCCGCCATTATATCTTCATCTTCTTCTGATGTATCAGCAGCCACTAGCCTATATGAGTAAACTTTGTTTTGCTGTCCTGGATGATAAGCCATCTCTATGGCTTGTCTAGCCATACAAGGGTTAGCGATAATGTCAAGCATTAAAATCCTTGTTGCACCGGTGAGATTGATCTGCTCATTACATGCTTTGATTGATGCAAAGAAGATTCTCGCCTCGTGCGAGTTGTTGAATTGATTAATTGAGACTTCTCGATCAGAGTTGCTGGTATCACCTTTAATCATGAAAGTTTCTTTGCCATCTTTCCAACCTTTAATCTTGGCCACAAGTGTTTGGAGGAATATCAATGGGATGACATATTGGCTTACTACAAGAATCTTCTCATTTGTATGATCACATAACTTCACCAAACCCAAGAAGAACTTTGTTTTTACTCCCTCAGTTCCGTCAATGTCTTTGATAATATCATCTATCTGATCCACATTTGGAGCGGGAAGACCCCTTACCCGGTCCGAGAAAGTAGATAGAACCGGGTGAAGCGTGATTCCAGTCAAGATAGAGTGTGTTTTGAACCCCTTCCTTTTGATGTTTCTTTCAATATCCCATGCCAACTTTTGGCTTGATGTCGGCTTTAAGACCACCGTAAAATCCATCATTCCCGGAACTTCAAGACGAAACTCTCCTTGATGATTGTAGATAACCTTGTTTGTCAACATTCTCAATTCAGTTAAGTAACAAATCTTGTCACCGTGATCAGTATCTTGATGAAGTAAAGCATCTTCCAGTTCATCAAACAAGGGCATCTTCAAATCCAATGAAAGTCCATCAGTGGCAGCATCAACGTTTAAGTATCTTCTGATTTTCCCCTCAGCTTGGTTGTGCTTTAGAAACTCAGGGAATGCAACATCAAGAACATTAAAAACCTCCTTCATCTTGTTTTGATATAATGTCCCAATGAGTAAAATCTTGTTAGGAGTCTTGATACGCGCAATAGACTTCAGAAACCTCATCATCTCGTTCCTCGGATCGGTTCCTTTATCAAAGATAACCAGTGAAGGAGTCTTTATGAGAGTATCTTTACAAAACAATGCAGCTTCTGTACTACTGTTGTCATCAACTATGCTGGCGAATTGCTTAGCGCCTAAGAAGAGTATCCCACGGTTCAAAACCCATTGTTGTAACACTTCTGACTGTTGAGACCGGGTAGTAGCATTGGCCGAGTAGAAATCAAGAAACAAAACACCATCGACCTTTAATTCAACAAGCTCTTGTTTCCAAAAGTTAACCATCCCTTTTGGAAGGACAAAGAGAGGTTTACTATTTGGATACTTTTTAAGGTAACCATATACGAAATTGATCATCAAGAACGTCTTTTCGGATATTGGAGCTTGAGCTACAATGCATCCGTTGGAGTCTTCGACTCCCAAATTCTTGCATAGGAAGTTAAGTATCTCAATGTGATGAGAACTCATACTACTTCTATGCGAAGGATGAGGGAAAATGCCACTTCCTAAAAAGCCATCTTTAGGAACTCTCAGACTGATATCTTTGCAGTTATTCGATCCGAATCCGGGTGGCAACGGATGATCCTGATCATATAAAAATTTGGATTGAAAAAATAGTTGATGGGATAATCAAGCAAATGTTTTAAAAATTGATAACCAAGTTGAAACCGCTAATTGAATCGGCAACCATGCTTTTCAACTCGGTTAAGAAAACCATTTGAAACCGGAAAAAACCAAGAAAACATATTTTGAAATTCTGTACCACAATTTTTTTTATATATAATGAAATATATTTTCTCCTATAAAACTTGTAATTAAAAAAATCATAACCTTTTAATATAAACTGTAAAACATTTTATACTAAAAAATTAAAGAATACTCATTAATTATTTTCTAAGTTAAAATAGAGGAATATATTTTTAACCATGTGTCTTGTTATTTAGGATTTGCTTAGATTTATTAAATTGATATTTGTTTTGATGTGTTAGATTACAAGTTATTTTTGAATTTTATGTTAAATACACATAAATAAATATATATTAGCTATGTATAAGTTATATATTTGTTTTTGAATTTATATATATATATAAAATTGAACCCGGTTTGATCCGGGAAAACTAGATTGAAACTCAAGTATTGTATTGGTAACCATATAAAAGGTATATATCAGCTTTATGACTTAATTAAAAATGGTTACTGACCTCGTCAATGATACCACATATCCAACAAACATGACCAGAACCTTGCTTCCATATCCAAGAATGCTCACAATTTTTTGGTATTTCTCCACTTGTCTACACAAAAAAAAAAAAAAAAAAAAAAAAAAAAAAACTCATTAGTATCAAAATCTCAACTTATCAAATGACAAAACGTTTTTGCTTAACTAAACAACTTGTCATTGACAAATGGTAAACCTCAAATGTGTCTGAAACTGGTTTATCTTTTGGCCACACAGTTTCATTCAGGTCGAAGATTTCAGTTTCGACCAGTTCATTTCCCTACACATAACAAAGATTAGATTACATAGTAGATGATTTATCATATATATGGTGAAATGTACACTTACATCTAAAAAGATATTGGTGTCTCCTTGACCAGTGTTACCACCACTGCTACTACCACCAATCATGAGATGTGTAAATGAGCTTCCTATTGTGTCTTTTTCAGAAGTCAGATACATGATTGGTACATCCACTAATCCATGGTTACTAGTTCCACCAGCTTCTTGATTCTCTAGTGTCACCAATTTTTTCCTTTTGCCATCAATGTTTTGATATATGTCTGAAAATATAAAAAGGTATAAACTTAATTCAGATTTGATTTATAAGAAATATGAATAAACCAACAGAAAATTAGAAAAGAAAATTCTAGCTTGTAAAACTGCTTTCTTATCTTATGAATGATTGTAGATTCATCTGTTATATTTTCTACTTTTCTGTTCAGAAATTAAAATCCATATGATTTATGGTTATTTTGAAAGACTATCTGGAATTAAAATAAAGAAATGAAAAAAAAAATTGTAAAAGAAAAGTACTCATAAATATAATTAAGACACAAGTATAACTACTGGAAAAATCAGCTTTTAGACATTGTTAAACTTCAAGTTACTTTGCAGCATAATAATAGCTTTTTTGTGTAGGCATAGAAACAAATATTCATACCTTTCTCTTCTGATAATTTCCTCTTTGAATCCATTGAAATGAAATAGAGGTTCAGAACTCAAAGCTTCTCAGTTTCTTTTTTCTTTTTTTTTTTTTATCAAAGAAGATTTATCTAAATAGAATTTCCTACCCCCAACTCACTTATTTATATCATAAATAAGGATAATTAAGATGAAAAAACTAATAAATGTTTTACCAAAAAGACAAAAAAAATATGAAATAAAATATATTCAAGGTAAAATGTTTTATAAACTTTTACACTACTTTTTACGCGCGAACATTTGAAATACCGTTAATAGTATTCTAAATACCGTTAGTACTGTCATATCCGCTTAAAGACTAACTTATTTATAAAAATAATGAAAACCAATTTTCACTTTTCTATGGCTAAAAATTCCTTTATTTTTTCCTTTCTTTTTAAATATTTTTCAGTAAAAAAAAAGTAAAAGCTTGAAGGAAGATAGTAAATTCTTTTTCCAATTAAGATACACATGAAAACAAAAATCATTTACAAATTTATTGAAGTTCTTGCTTATTTTATAATTTCGAGTTTAATGAAGACTTCTTAAATGATTATGTGTATGTTGTTGACTTGGAATTTAGAAGAAAAGAAGTGAAGACAAAATGTAACGCTTAACACAATTACACAGTTACTTACAATTTTATCTTTTCCCTAATTAAATTGGCCAATGCATGGTAAAGTTATGTGGCATAAACAATATATGAAGACAAAAATGTAATGCTTATCACATGTGGAGATATTATATAAAGACAACATGTAACGCTAATTACATTTTTATCTTTTTCTTTAATCAGCCAATGCATGGTTAAGTTAGCATGATGATTACATTTTAGTGTAACGCCTCTCTATGGCTAATGCATATCACACATATAGACATTTGTGTGTTGGCTATGTTGACTTGGAAGTTAGTAAAAAAGGAGTGAATGACAAAATGTAACGCATATCACACATATAGACATTTGTTTACAACTATGATTTTTTACATTTTAATGTAACGTCTCTTTTTTCCTAAAACATGAAATGCATGTTGACTTGGAAGTTAGAAAATGTAACGCATATAACAAACAGACAATTTATTTACAACTATATATTTTTGAAATCAGCCAATGCATGTTGTAATTACCTGGCATAAACATATGTACTGTATATGTAATTAAAATAAATGTACAAAAAATCTTAAGAAATTAATGATTTAGCATTAAAATGTACAGGTAACAAAGTTCTCTTTATTGGGTTTTTAAGTAACTAAATAGCTAAGTTTAGATTTCTACTAAAGTTAAAATAGTTCATAGTATTCATGTTTTCTGAATAGTCTAAAATTAAACCCTAAAACCGTAATTTTTAATTAACTTTAGCCTTAAATTTTAAACAAGACAAAGAAATGAATAAACTAAGCCAAAAATGCAAACTTAGTATCCAAATTGGTGTATTTACTCAATTTTGATAAAAATCGGTCTTATTTTATAATTTAGACATTTATTTTTCTCTATATAAACATATCCTATACGACATAAATAACAACAAAAACAAGTCTTCTTTCTTTCCGTCAAAACCCGCATTGAGGAGTTCTCTCATCTGTGCATTTTGGGTTGTCCAATGCTCCAGATTTTTTTTTCTTTTGAGATGGCGTATTAGTCCAGAGAGAAAAATATGTAACCAAACCGCTCTTGAGAAAAACATTGAATCAACATTGGTAAAGAGGTAATTTCCAAATTTTGATTTTACCGGAAACAAAGTCGGCTCTATCATCAGAAATTAACCGGAAACAAACCCGGCTCTTTCATTGTAAATCGTCTGATGATTACGATCATATATCTTCTCTTTTGTGTAGGTAATTCACTACCAAAGCACAAAGAAAAGGCTGGATCAAGAAAAGGCTGGATATGATGGGTAACATCAATTTCATACACTAAAGGTTAGTTTTAATTCTGACTTTTAAGTCGTAATTTGAATTATTTTTTTTTGAATGAATGTAAAATTAGATTCAACCAAAAAAGAGACCTTGTTCTTACAATATATGCAACTTTAGATTGAAATAATTGCTTATAAATCTATCATTTAGAAAAAAACAGGTAGCTTAGTATCTCTAATTTTAATTATTTTGGTTAGTGTATAAACAGTTATTATAATATTTCAATTAGATAAATTGATTAAGGTGATAACTTAAAATTAATTCAAACATCACTAAACAGTAGATCCAAAATACTCACCAGAAAATTCATACAAGCCGTTATCAATCAACTTCAACTTTTTATATGTTCATGTTTTTTTCTCTCATCAATTTGTGTCTTTTTAAGTAGTGTACTACTGTATATTTGGCAAAGTAGTTTTTTCCTTCTATCAAAAATTGAGGTTTTGAATTTTACATACATAATAAAATGGTATTCTTCTAATTCTACTTATTACCATTATTTTTTTTATGATTTACATGATTCACTTCACACCATCTAAATAATGCTTTTTGGATTCGTATCCAGAATGGCTTCGGTGTACATGTATCTTTAAAATCTGGATTTTTGGCCAAAATTAAATATCTCAGAAAATAGTACAATTTTCATAAAACAATTATAGTCTTCCCAGTTAATTAAATTTAATAATAAAGTTAATTTGATAATTAAAAATTCATATATCGTTTATTATATATATATATATATATGTGTGTATATTCATTTCTTAAAATTTTAGTATATGTGATTTAATTTTTTTAAATAGATATCAAATTCATGATTTGTTTGGTTTTGTAAATATATTGCTATATGCACCTTTTCGATATAACTGAAGCTGATAACATATTAAGGGAATGTTAGTGGTTTGGGATTTTAACGACTATTAATAAAATCATAGAGAGTGTTAATCAAATTAATTACTACTAATAATTTAATTTTTAATAATATTCGTAAAATATGTTAATTTAATTATTATTTTGTATTCTAAATTTTAATTATTATTAAGGGTAAATTAGTCAATTTTTTGCAATACAAAATTTCAAATATAAAAAAAAAAGTTAGTGTAAATTTCAAATTTCTACTTAAAATTAGGATACACCAACAACATAGTCCTTAATAAAATCATAGAGTATTAATCAAATCTAACATATATTTTCATGAAACCAAGATATTGTATATGCTTTCATAGTTGAAATCTTTCATTAATGAGATATGTCTTCCTATTAAGTATACAAGCAAATATTTACTTCCTACTTGTGGTTATGTCTTCATATGTGTAGTTTATAGGAATAAAATTTATTTTGTTGTTTTAAGTTTTGTTGAGTCATACTAGGTTAGTGATAACGTCGAGTATTACAAACCTTGTTGCTTCCGCAAGATTGATAATTGAATACTTACTTTGATGGATGCCAAATCTAATTTTGCATCAAGAAATATTATTTATTTAACACTAGTCTTCTCCGTTGCCAAGACTCGCTAATCTGGCTCTATGATAACTCGGGCTGCTACACTACCAAATCTGGTTACAACTTGGCCAGAAACCTCTCCCCTGCTTCACTTCAGCCCCCTAATACCTTTGATTGGTATAAAAACATTTGGAATGTGAAAGTAGGCCCCAAGATTCATAACTTCTTGTGGAAAGCAGCAAGTGGAGCCCTCTCCCTAGGCAATAATCTGGCCACTAGAGGACTCATGGCTAATGTAAACTGCAGGCGATGTGGGGAAAGAGAGACAGAGCTTCATCTTTTTCAGAGCTGCCCCTTTGCCAAGTCAGTTTGGGAAGCCACCCCCCTGGTTCTTGCTATGACAGAGGACACAGCTGTTACTTTTCGCAGTCTCCTCTCAACCACGCTCAAGGCCACTCCTCTACCGCCCACAGGCTTATCCTTGACACCCCTTTCTCCTTGGATCTTTTGGAACCTCTGGAAAGCGCGAAACTGCCTCATCTTTGAGGATCGCCTCTTCCCCAGCCAGGACATCGTGGTAAAGTCTATCCGAGAAGCAAAAGAATGGCAAGATGCCCAGATTATATCCACAAAGCTTCCATCGCCCAGCATCATTCGCCCACCTCCCCAGACTTCTGACCCTCAAGCTTTCCGCTGCTTTGTCGACGCAGCTTGGTGCCCACAGTCGCAGACCTGTGGACAGGGATGGGTCCTGTATGATCCAACGGGACACACTCCACGTCGTTTTTCAACGACCCGACCTTTTGTCACTTCGGCCCTCGTCGCAGAAGCCCTTGCTATGAGAAGTTCCCTGAATTGCCTTAAGCCACTACAACAGACGGGTGCAGTAGGCAAAATCGAATTTTACTCGGACTCCAAAATCCTCATCTCTGCAATCAACAAGCAAGCAAGCTCTAAGGAGCTCAAAGCTATCCTCCAGGACATCACTTCATTAAGTGATTCTTTTGACTCAGTTTCTTTCAACTTTATCCCTCGTTCGGATAATATTGTAGCTGATTCTGTTGCTAAAGCTGCCCTTTGTGCAGTACTTTCTCCCTCCCCTCGTGGAGTGTAACTCTTTCTCACGTTTTATTGCAATCAAAGTTTGTCCAAAAAAAAAAAAAATTGGCCCGAGCAAAGAGGCTTGTATAACCTCTTTGAAATCACCTCAACACTCCTCTTATATGTATAAACCGTATCACTTCAAAAAAAAATCCATAAAGAATTGTTGATACGCCATATGTGATATCAACTTCTTCATCCATCTCATCCTCATTGCAAGAGATGTAGACATTGTACTCTTATGTCAAAAACTTCCCTTATGTTTTTTTTTTTGATATAATGTCCTAGTGAGTAAAACCTTATGCGGCGTCTTGATACGCGCAACAAACTTAAGGAAACTTATCGTCTCATTCATTGGTTCAGTTCTTCTATTGAAGATAACAAGCGAACAAATATTTAAGAGAATATCCCTACAAAAATAATAAGCTTCTGTACCACTGTTATCAGAGACTATATCTGAGATTGCATGGCATTTAAGAAGATAATACTTTGGTTCTAACTCCATTGATTTAAAACTTCTAACTGTTGAAATCGAGTATCAGCCTAAGTTGAGTATAAATTAAGAAACATGACATCATTGCCCTTCAATTTAACAAACTCCTTTTCTCAATTAGTTAACCATCCATTTTGGAAGCACAAATAGAATTTTACTATTTGTTGCTTTTACAGGTAACCATATATGAACCTGATCATGAGGAAATGTTTTTTAGATATTGAAGCTTGCATAGAAAAATTGAGTATCTCTATATGATGAAAATTCATAAAGTTTTATGAAGTCCCATTATATGGAAATATTCAACTCTCTATGCAATAATTTGGTTGTGTAAAACCTTGAAATGTGCTTTCTAACTCAAGTTCTTATGGTATTTGAAAAGATATAGTTAGTTTTTCAGTTTCTTTTTAATTAAGGCTACCTTTCAAGGAAACTTAATAGTAACCATCTCTTTCTGCTTCCAAAACGGATGTTTAACTTTTAGAAAAAGAGCTTGTTTAGTTGTAGGTCAATGACATTATGTTGCTTTACTTCTACTCTCCCAAGGCTAATACTCGATCTCGACAATTAAAGGCTTTAAATCAATGAATTTTAACTTAGAGTATTAACTTATTAGGCGTCAAGCAAGTCTTAGATATAGTCCTTGATAACAATGGTACATAAGCTTTATATTTTTGTTAGGACATTCTCTTAAACATTCACTGATCACTTGTTATCCTCGACTAAATAACTGATCCTGATCCGAGGAATGAGATGATGAGTTTTCTTAAGGTTGTTGCACTTACCAAAACACCATGTAAGATTTTACTCACTAGGAAATTTTATCGAAACAACATAAAGGAATGTACTTGTTGCTTTCTAATTGGGATACTGTTGGTACAAGAATTAGCACCAACAACATACCAACCTAAACCAAGGACAAACCAAGTAATCTTAAAATACAATTAAATCGGGGTATCTCGAGTAAAGCCCTTTAAGAACGGGCTGTGGGTAAAATCCCATTAGGTCGCCAAACCGACTTCTGAGGTGATAGGTTTCCTAGAAGGAAAAGGAATATCAATCCCTAAATTTAAGGGGATTGAACATATCTTGTAATCTAAATCTTTTCATATAAATAGGGGGTTGTCCCCTATTGGAACATTAATACAAGAACCCTAGTGATTTCATGATATTTTGGTGGTTTGAACCTCTTTTTCTTAATAACTTTTAGGTCTTAATTCGCTATTATTGCTTGTAAATATGCATTTATCATGTAGTTTAAGGTATTTTGCATTTAGAGTCCTAAAATTGCATATGCATTGCATTTGATGTTGATTTGGGTACAAAAAGGGACATATGGATCTTAAGAGGCAAATGGAAGTCTTGGATCACAAGAAGATGTGCAAAGAAAAGCTCAAGAATTTGAGAAACCACCTGGACTAGAGTGAAGAACATCGAAAACAAGAAACTTGGGTCAAAACGGAAGTGGATTTGGAGTTACGGTTAGGAAGTTATGAAGATTTGAAAATGAGAAATGTAGTAACCAAACCGGATCCGATCCAGACCCGACCCAACCGGGTTGACCCAACTCGGACCAAGATCTCTTATGTAGCACTTTTTACATTTTTGTTTACCAAGTTTGGTTGTTCTAAGTTGAAATTGGATCTATACACTTGTAATTGAATCCTTTGGTGATTTGGATGATTAAACTTCATTTTGTTTTGCAATTCTCACCATGATTTATTCCATAATCATGTATGAGTAAACCTAATTTATGGGTCTTTAGGCTAATGGTAGATTAGAAAGTTTTGATGGTTAGAAATTGGTTCTCAAAGTTAGTAATTAAGGTATCTATCATTAGGAATAGATTTGTGGCTAGGATTTGATTGGAAAATTAAAATCCTTAGCTTAGACATTTCACGCACACAAGCTGTTTGATGAAATGCCAATTTCAATCTTAAAGAGCAAAATACATTATAGCTATTGGAAGTTGATGTCTAGAGTGTTTTGTATGGTGTTTAAGCATGAATTTAATGATCACTAATTTCTTTATTGCATTTGAGAAATCTTAGCATGATTAAGAATAATTAATGAATGAACTAGTGTCATGAAAGTGAATTAGTTTATAATTAGGGACTTAAACCATTAGATTAAAGTCTTAATTACATATATGGGAACCAAAACCTAATTGATGAGCTTCCTAGTAGCAATCTACCAAGCTAAAGAGACCCATAGACTTTTATATTCTTGCATTTTCGTTTTTGACTTTTGTGTTGACTTTTCGTTGACTTTTATAAATTGCATGTTTCTCATTCATTTTGTCTTTGCTTTATGTTTATGGATAATTGCTTAGTTTAGACACTTGTTTAAGTTGGTCAATTATCTTTAGTTATTCTATTTCTCTTGCATTTAGCTTCTTTGTTTTCATTTCACTTAGGTTGTTAGTTGAAATTAAATATCTGCATTGTTTTAGCTTAGTTTAATTCTTGTAATGTGCAAACTTTATTCTTTGTGGTTCGACTCTAAGTGCTATAATGATATGATCACTAGTGGGTTAGGATATTAATTGGTAAAATTCACTACATCACCTAGTTTGCTCTTCAAGCAATCTAATTTTTCTTCTCAATCGATTGTTTGACTTCAAAGAGAGATAATCAAGTGAATTTGTTCACATCTTCATAACAAATTCATTGTGCGAATTCTTGATTCCACAGATACTATACCCTAAATGCTTGCTTCCTAACTCAAGTTCTGATATATGAAAAGATATGTTTAAATTTTAATTGTCGTTTCATTTAAGGTTACCCTTGCAATAAACCTTAAAAGTAAACTTATATTAGTGCTTCCTAATAGATGTTTCGCTTATTAAATAGTTTCTGCGTGGATTAAAGTTCAGTGACATTCTAATAGTTCGACCTCTACTCAACGAAAATAAATACATGATTCTAGCCATTAAGGGATTTGAAGCAGTAGAGATCACAGTAAACAATTTTCAACATGTATTGGGCTGTTTTACACCTTAATTTTGATACAATGTTGATTTCAATATGGCTAAATATGTTTTCAAATAAAGTACATAAACTATCAAATTTGTGTCAAACTCAATATTGACTAGAATGATATCGATCGTCTAACATTGATTAAAATGTCCAAATTTTAAGTGGGAAAAGTGTGTAATTCGATGTAGATAGCCAAACGAAATGATGATTGCACAATCGAAGGGAACGGAACGGCGAGACAAATTTCATATAAACAACCATAAAGGTCCCCATCGAGAGAACATGTTGTATTCGAGCTAACGTTACAACTATCAATAAAGTTAACTTTGCATTTCTTTGTTATCTATTCATCGATCATCTGTTTCTAGATCCGTCAACGAGTATAAGGATCCCCCGATGTGATCCTACCCGGTATCGGAGAAGGCGGACTCGACATCCAAAGTTAGAGAAGGTGAGAATGGTCAGGAATTAGGGTCCTTTAAGAATTAGTAAGAACGACCCATCACCAAAGTTCCTATATGCATGTAATTAAGCTGGATTATGAACAAATCTACAATCTTTGGTATCCTATGAATTAGAGTTAGCTTCTTACTTCACCTATAGTCTATACATCTCCCTGATTGAGATTTGTACCAAACTTGCTTCATCAATCTGAATTGATTCAATACTCAATCTAATTCTTTGAATGTGATAAGAACCAAACCATCACACTTTTATTTTGTTTTTTTTTTTTCCAAACTTAAACATGAGAACCAAATAAAAACATAAACCAAATCCATAACCAAAAGTAAACAACAAAGAGTCAAAGACACAACAAAGCTTAATTTCTCCAGCTTCCTCCATCAGATCGTCCCTGACCACCGTAACCTCCTCCATCACCACCATAACCTCCTCCACCATAACCACCATCACGACGATCACCTCCATAACCACCACCACCACCGTATCCTCCACCTCCACCGCCACGGTTATAACCACCTTGTTGATCACGTCTACCTCCATAACCACCTCCTCCATAACCACCACCACCACCACCTCCATAACTACCACCACCAGATCCTCCATAACCACCACCTCCTCCACGGTTATAACCACCACCGTTACCACCACGACCACCAGAACCACGAGCCTGAGCTTCATTAACAGTGATGCTACGACCATCAAGCTCTTGACCATTCATCCTCTCAATCGCAGACCTCAACGATTCCTCATCTTTAAAAGTCACAAATCCAAACCCTTTTGACCTCCCTGTCTCACGATCAATGATGATCTGATCCCAAAACATAAAAAAAAACAGATAAAGTTGAGATTTTTAAATCACAAAAAACAGAACGATCCTTTTCGATGATGAAACGTACCAGATTATGAGGTTAAGTAACAGAGAAAGTAACATAGCTAGTAGTAGTAACAAGAATTGAGATAGATAAGAGTCAAGAAACAGAGTCACACGGATTCGGGTCGTTTAATTTCGGATCCGGGTCGTCTTTTAAACGGACCTTGCAGTCGAGGACATCTCCGAATTGGCTGAAACTTCTCTCCAGTGACTCTTCATTGGTAGCCCAAGCTAAGCCTCCGACGAAACACCTGTACTCGCTCTCCCCAGAAGCCATATCCTAAAAAGTTTTGATTTTTCGGGTATTACGAGGAAGAAGAAGATGATGATGACTATGTCCGAAGCTCAAGGTAAGAGAGAGAAGACGTTTCTATATAGAAGAAGCCCGTGAAACTATGGTTCGTTCGTTGACTCGGTGCTTAATCATGTGTGTTTGGTTACAGTGATAACATTATCGTCATCTTTATGTAAGATTTGTGACCAAACAGTTGTTCCACGTCATAAGAATTGGAAATAAAAATCTTGTGCTGCTGATGTGATGGTTTGGATCGGACGGTTTATTTTGTGTGTGTGTGTGGGTCTCTCAGTAAGACACGTGTTATATGATCTTGAACTGGAAAAGACACAACACTAGTAAAGTAGTAATAATGTAATATACAACAATAGGATTTGTACGTACTATTTGATTCGTGTGTTTATTTGGTATTTTGCCATGAAGGATGATTAAAAATAGTTAAGAGACGAAAAAAAAATAGTTTAGAGGACCAAGTTATTTAGAGATAGTTAGTTTGAACTTTGAATAACATTTGATTATAAAAGAAAAAAAAACATTTGATTATAGTTTCGAGTTGAAGATATATTTGAGTTTTGGTTCAGTACCATTTAGTTATTAAAAAAATAGTATATAGGTTGATAAAATAATAAATCAGTTTTATATAAAAATAAACTAAATATATATTTTTAGTGGTATTATGGATTTTGCTAATTTTAAAATAAACAATTAGTATAAATTTGTCATTTTTAAGATTTAAAATATAATTTTATATAAAATATTTGTTTTTAAACAGGCGGCACATAGCAAGAAAACATCAAGATTGGCTTAACGAGTTCCTTGACTTAAAAGCTGACTATCTCATTTATTATACTAATTAACTTCCCGCATGTAATTAAGTGTTCTTGGAATAATTTTGTAACCTATAGATTCATTGTTTCATATAGTGAATTAATTAGTACGTAGGATTAATTAATGTTAGTACCATAAATTTGGTTTTCCGCGGTTATTAAGAGCGACTAAAGTTTCTAAAACTCTAAAATATATGGAATCTATAACTTATGAGTTTAAATGAACCTATGGGTTGATTTATGCAACTATAAAGATAGTCTTGGGTCGTGGTTCTTTTATCAACCATAACACTTTTTTGTTACTTGTTGTCAACAAATATTTGATTAGGTTTGATAACTCACACGAACCTATGAAAACAAAGGTTATCATGAATTTATATTAAGTGTGTTTTTTGTTTAATTAATTGTTTCTTTTATTTGTAGGTTTTGTTTATCTCCATAATTAATATATATACTTATGTTGTATTATATAAATTTAGAACCGCTTCACGCATATGGAATTATTATTTTTTGTTAGTATCCTCCATCAATATATTTCAATTTCAGTACAATATTGGTAAATTAAAATATTTGAAAAAATCAAAAATATTATTTTAGTCAGTAAGTTTATGTATTTTTAAAATACTTAAAATATAACATTAAAACATATTTAAATAATAGTTCGTAAGTTTATGTATTTTTTAATATTTTAATAAAAAGATATCCTTATATTAATCAAAAATATTAATTTTAGTCATTAAAATGTGTTTGGTATTAAGTTTTAGAACAATATGTATAATGTTAGTAAATATATTAGGTTTAGTCAGTAAGTTGGCGGAATGATCGATGTTCAAAATCTCTAATTTACTAATCACTTTAAACTTCTTTTTTTCTCATAAGAAAACCATCCAATATAATATACAACTTACTGCTTTCTAAACAGGAGTCGATTGCGGACAGCAAATTCTGCGATTTCCATAAGTCATTTAATACCATCACTACTTATTTCATATGTCAAATACCCTACAAGTAACTTATATTTTTTGCAAGTGTTTGCAAAATTGAGTCTTTTGAAGCTCTATTCATATTGTGGTGAATCTATAGTGGAAGAGATGGCTAGGAAAATGTAGTTGAAGTATGATAAGTATTGAAATTAGTATAATATCATTCTAGCTATGGAATTTATCTTAGATCATAGGTTCAAGGTGCAAATCATTTAATAATTAAATCTGCTTTTGATAAAATGGATCCAAGTACTTCTAAAGAAAATTCTGAAATTATTGTGCAAAATTTGAATGATCTTTATAAAGAACACATGGATAAAGCTTGGACTTCTTCCTCCTTGTCAACAACACAAACTCCATTTGATCTTCTTAATGAATCACCACTAGAGAATGATCTGAATCATGTAAGTATTTTTCTCCATTTATCTTTGATATCATAATCATCAAATTTTTCTATTTAGTGTCTTTTTGATACATGATGTTTTGAAGCTTGAGAGGAGCATACAACCTGATTGTAACAATACATAGTCGAATTTGTAAAAAAAAAAAATGGATGATCCAAGGCTAGATTTTCTGAGTTAGAAGGTAAAAAAATAGTCCATATTTTGTTCAATTAACTTTCAATGCTTTGTTCATTTATATGTTCAAATTATATGCGACATTGAAGAAAATTTTGATGATGGAGTTGAGGATACTCCATCAGTAGCATCAAATAGTTAGGAGTATGAGGCTAAGTGATATTGATGATAAGGTAAAAAAAAAATTGAATTGAAATTGTTACTTAAAAATAGAGATGCATTTATGAATTTTTTATTTCTCTGTTGAATCATTTCTATCATTCAACCCACTTCCAATAAAAGTTTCTACTTTGAGTTTTTTTAAAATTCTTATTACTTTATTACTTTCATCAAAGTTCCTTTGGCCAAAAAATCACATTTTGTGTTGTGTATCAGAGTTAAACAGTGTTGCTTAATTGAAGTTATGTTTGTTGTCTATCTAACCAAATATCCAATACAATATATACATAAACACTGCAACAACATTTCATAGATGAAAAACAAAACTAATACAAAAAAAAGATTCATGTGTCCTTCTGAATCAGAAGAGATGAAACATCATTATTACCACTCGTCGGAGTTTGTTCATTCCGACGCCTGCGCTTCCCATAACCACTATTAACAGCCACTTCTTGCCATCCTCCAAACGTCAAGTTATTAGAGAATGTATCCTTCACACTCTCCATCACTTCCCTCTCGACCGGAGACATTCTCTCTAGCGAAATCCCTGAAGCAGCTTCCTCAAATTCCCTCATACAAGCAATCTACACAAACACAACCAATGTAAATCGATTTGCAGGTTTTAGTTATAAAACGTTTAACCACATGATAAAGATTCATCCTTTTCTTTACCATATTCATGACTTGGGACTCGAGAAATGCTTCTCGATAGAGTTTGGTGATACTGATCCGAGCATACCATTCCATGTACGCTCCATCATCTACTTCATTGCCACCTCCAGGACAGTCCATGATGTGATCCCCACGTTCAGCCCATTCCTCACATGCTAGACTCATTGATGTATCCAAGTCATCGAGTCGCCTGTTCTTTCTGTCACGGCGTTTCACTTTCTGAGGTATTGGCTGGCGTTTCCCAAACTGCCTCAGACACCTATCTGGGAAATGTAGCTCTATTTTCTCGAAGCATACAAGAGTCGTTTTGGATCTCCCTAGGATCAGCTTGGCTTTAATATGTGGTGGGATCAAGTTCTCAAATCTTTCATATGGGCACCAAGTGATCTGCATTTTCACAACCAACGATTAACATGAAGATAAATAAACAAATTCTTAAAGATGAAGTGAAGGCTGAAGGGTTTACCTTGCTTGGATCTAGATCATCCAGTTCTCTGCGGTACTCAGATAAGTCGGTTTTGGATCTGCTGCCTTTACCTTTCCACAGAAGGGCAAGCGGAAAACTCGCTTCGGATTTCTCTGGTCTACCGATATTCAGATGAAAATAACTCCAACACTATAAACATGAGACAATTATATGTTACTTTTCCTAAAGATATTGGATTCTTACATGACCAAAACAACAAAACTAACACATAGCAGCCAACCTGTAGCAATGTCAAGCAGCCGCAAATGTTGCTCTGAGACTTAAGCGACGCGTTACCAAGCGCTCTGTAAAGACAAGCCAATGCAGCAGCTCCCCAAGCATATCTACCAGCTTGATCAAAATCCTCAAACAAAGGCAAATACTTAACAGAGACTTTATCACCATCAGTGGTAGCAAAGATAGTACTACCAATAAGATACAACAAATAAGCTCGAGTATGACATTTAACAACATCAAAAGAAGCATCTTCAGGGCACTCAGAGAAAGTTCTTTTAAGCCAATTAAGCTTAACCCTCGAACAATTAACTTCTTTGTTCGCAGCAGATGGTAACTTCCCTAAAAGCCTACCACACATATCCATAGCAACCTCATCACCAACTTTAGAACCAACAATTGGATCTCCATCAATCTCAAGTCCAAGAACTAAAGCAACTTCATCTAATGTTATAGTCATTTCTCCTAAAGGAAGGTGAAAAGTGTTTGTTTCTCTTCTCCAACGCTCAACAAGTGCAGAGATTAGTGAATTGTTTAGACTCATTGGACCAATCTTGCGGAAGAATCCGAAACCAGCTTTGTCCACGAGCTTGATTTGTTCATCAGTGAGTTTCCATTGATGAAGTAATGAAGTGTGTTCTTGACAACGAAGAAGACCTCGTTCCTAAAGTAAAGATGGGAACTTTAGATGAACCCTAAATTCAAAATTTGAAATTTCGAGGAAGAAGATAAGGGAATGAGAAAAAAAAACCTGTCCTTCCCAGACAGCAGAAGAAACATGGAGATCTTGTTCGTAGAGAACAGATGGATCAACTGGTCCGACATCGATGTCCATGGCGAATCCTAAACTCTCAAATTCAGAGACGAATTAGTAATGCGTAAACAAATTTGTGAAATTTCTCAAAAACACGAATCCAATTTCTCAACAACGCACCTTTGGTTCATCAACTGAAACTAACCTCTGATGAAGACGTACCCTAGTTGGCTCGGTTCAAATTTTTCTGTACCGGTGATTTTGGTTTGGTTATGTTTAACCGGTTATGTAAACCATATAATTGATATGTCAACTGAACGAGGAGTTCAGGTTTCAATCCTTACTCTATGTGACTCTATCTAACACACTCTAAATAACTTGATGACAATTCGATTTGCTAGAAAAAAAACTCAATTTGTGAGTCACAACATATACTATTGAGGCAAAAACACAAGGAAAGATCATGTGGTGATTTGTAGGATCAGTAAACAAGTCTTTAAGTCTCTCGGACGTAGCTAATCGGCCGTCGGGTATTAGTAGGCTCATGGGTCTAGTGAGAGGACGTGAGGTCTATTAAGAAAGGTGGGCCCATGGACTGGTGGTGAACATGTGGCCCACTAGAAAAATGTCAATCAGGGTGTTACGTATTGAGTATTGAATCTTGAGGTTACAAGCTGTTTCGAACCGATTTAATAGGTTACAATTGGGAAATGGCGTCGTCTTGATTGGTAACGTACTCAAAACTGTAATAAAGAAGCTATAAACTAGAGCAGTAAGTTTGTTACGAAACAGTACAAAACTGTAAAAAGAGCGGTACAAGAAAGGTATATAAAAGAGTTGAGCAGATCGTCCATCACCATACCTAACTTCGATTGAACTGGCGCGCAAGTTGAGTTGAATTAAGAGCCAAGAAAGTTTACAATCTCCACATTTGACTTCTGATAACTTCCACAAG
Source organism: Capsella rubella (assembly GCF_000375325.1). Taxonomy (NCBI): domain Eukaryota; kingdom Viridiplantae; phylum Streptophyta; class Magnoliopsida; order Brassicales; family Brassicaceae; genus Capsella; species Capsella rubella. Next base: position 2,080,961 of record NW_006238920.1, on the reverse strand, counting down.
TATATAAAACACATTACTGCTTAGTAACATCTCAACCGACACTCTCAGAACACTCAGGTAATCACAAGTCCTTGTCCTTGATTCTATACCGTTTGAAAAATCAGTGTATCATTTTGGATACTTTGATTTGATGTAAATATACACACTGAATACTTTTTTTATCTCCTAACCTAATAAATATCACCCCAAAACCCGAATGAGCAATAAAACAGAACATACAAAATATATATTCTACAGAACTTTCATGTTCTTGATTGCTCTATAAATCTCCCTGATATAGCAGCCGCAAGAGCTGCAGTGAACTTAGGATCTTTAGTCAAAGAAGAGGCCATTTGTTGCACCAGGACGTCTTGAATCGTTCCTCTCCCTTTCTTTTCCTCAACTGGTTCAAGCCCTCCTTGAACTAGATCAAGCTTCACTGTCCTAGACACACTTGCATTTGGTCCTGGATGGTTATGTGTCCCTTCGTAAGTAGCAACCACGAAAGATGGATCTTCTGCACTTCGTTGCACCTGAACAAGCACACATACCACTGAGGACCACAAACTAGAGAAAATACCAAAGAAAAGTTTCAAACAGAGCATGTAAATTTACCTTCTTTTTGACCAGACAAGACGGTGAAAACGAACATCTGAAGTAAGCTCGAGGAGATGGATTATCTCGCGTAATCTTTTGCCCGTATTTCCTCCATTGATATCCATCTTTCACAGTCTACAAGTAAGTATATCCACAAAACATTCATTAATCAATCGATTCACTCAAAAGAAATTAACAAGATCAAGACTACGAATTATGAAAAACAGTACCAAATCGTCTTTAAAACGAACGTCTATAGCCACAAACAATAGAACAATACTTGTTGTAGAGAGTATGATACTCAAGAAAACACTTACCAAGCTTGTGTCAGACTTCTCAGCATGGAAGTAAGCGGTTGAAACAGTTGATTTCTCAACTGTTCCGCCGCAACTGATTCCAATTGGGGAGCTTACAAACTCATCTCTGTCTTGTTTTCGTTTCCTTTCGTTACAAAAGTTAACATTTTCACGACTCTGCAACTCCTTAAAAAGATTCTGTAACTCAGAATACTTCTCAGAGACTCTAGCTAGCGTTTCAGTCAGCTTCTTGTTCTCCGAATTAACCCGGGTTAACTCCTCTTGTAACATACATGTCTTCAGTTCAAAATTTCACAAACCATAAAACAAAAATCAGCATTTACCAAACTAAATCCCTAAAAAGATCAAAGATTTGATTTTTCCCAACATTAAACATCCACTGATATAACTATGCAACGTCTAAATCATATAACTTGATCAACCTAATCGTATTAATCCTAATGTTTTGAGATGCACACCAAGTGTTCGATGAAAAGAAACTAACCTCATCTTTCACAAACCATTTTCTCATCACATCTTCAGAACCTGAATCCGAGGGTTCCCTTTTCTAATATCAACAAAAAAAAAGTAAGCATACCGGAGAAATTAAAACTCCGATTGAATTCAAAATTAAAACTTACCGGAAGTTTACCGGAGAAATGAAGATCGAATGGGTTGGTGTTAAGATCATAGTCCATAGATTTTGGTATATACCAAAACTATTAATGTTACGTGAGGAAGAAACTAAAGAGTATAATAGCGAAGACCAAATTCATGTTTGGTGAAAGATTTGGTCTTTCTCCTTTGTGTTTATATAGGAGCTAGTGGAGGAGAGTGTGTAATGTGTAATCTTCTTATCAATTATTTAAGAGCTTGACCATTTGTGTGGTATGTGAGGAAAGTCCATACATTTTTCTTTCTTTTTGAAAAATTTCTAACAAGTTATACATAAAAACCATCATAGTCCTAAGTTAATTTTTGTTATAAGAAATATGGGTTTTATATTGGTTAATAAAACATGTTAAAATGATATTAAGAAAATTATATGATCTAAATAAAATTATTATGTCTATAGTGCTTGTGATAATGATGTATTTTATAGGAATGTTAAAACTATTTTACCATTTATCTTTTCTTTTTTTTTTCTGATAGACCAAAAATACAAATAGCATAAAGGACCGATAATATACAAAACCTGTTCACTCAATTAGTGTAGATATTATGTTCGCCAAATTGAAGCAGTTTATGACCAAAAAAAACATCAATGTTCTATTTTAGCGATCATGTATTTCATCGCCCACATCAAAGTTTTCATCTCTATTCTTTGTTATATAAAATTGTCTTTCTACAAATTAATTATAATTTATACAAAAATTTAAGTTAATGTTTAGGTGTTTTTAATTTAGAGATACTATGTTTTAAAGATGCTATGTTTTAAATGTCTCTACCAAGACAGTTTTTTTGATAAAAGTTTCTTAAGTTTCATAACATCAAATATTAAACTATTTATATTTTATAATTTTTAATTTTTAAATATTGTTAAAATACTCTTTTTCATGTATACAACAAAGATGCTCTAATAAACTATGGAAACTCGGCAAACTAAATTATGGAAAGAACAAAAATTGTGAAATAAAATTAAACTAATTTCTTTTTTTGTAATAAAAAATTAAACTAAAATGGTCAGACCATAAAAGCAGAATTATAAATAAATAAAATACAAATTGTAGGAAAACTCTTTATCAAAATACTAGTAGTATTTAACAAGTATTGACGAAAAAAAAAAAAAAAAAAAAAAAAGAGAAACAAGTTGTATATAATACGTTGGCTTGCTTCGAAACACTTGTCCTAGTTTAGATTTAGGTGCTAAATCACAATCGAATTGTTATAGTTTTGTTGTCATCATCGGACAAAACAATTAAAACATCGGTCTAAAATTCAACAATTTCGGCTGTTGGATGTCCCATGTCGATGAAAATTTACATTAACTTGCATTGTAAGGTCTTATCAGTTTTTGTTTTTTTGTTTTTGTTGTTGTGTCCTCTTTAAAAAAACTTAGAACTTTTTGCTTGACTTTGACCCATCGTGTCATTGACTATGACCTTGTGACCGACCGGCATATTCCATTTTTTATGTTTATGTAATCCTTTCACACACACACATTGTATTAACTAGGTTAGCTAGGTAATAAGAACTAAGATTTCTAAGTGAGATTACGATTCCAATATTTAATATTTCATTTCATTTCATTAAGTTAGAAAGATACTCACTAGAAGGTGTAGAAAACCAAGTTTAGGAATAGATTTTGACCTAATTCACAGATAAAAAATGATACGGATAATAGCAGAACCCACACGTACGATTTCACACGTGAAGTCAAGTGTGAAATTGCAATTAATACGGGAATGGTAGAGATTTAAAGATTATCTTTTGCCGTTAGAAGCAGAGTATGACGAGTTTATAGAGCATTTGTTTAGCTCATTTTTCTGTATCATCGCATTTTGATCTTTTAAGAACTCTCTCTCTCTCATTAGACTTGGAGATTGTTGCTTTTCTCTTTTCTTGAGAACCAGTGAGTAATCTTTCCGTGTTTTATAAACATCGATTGATTAACGTTTGTGTTGAAGTGTTTGAGTTCTTGTGATTTGATTTTGATTTGTAAAGTTTTCTATATTAGAAAATTATATTCTATTGATCTATTCTAGTAATAAAAGTATATTTATCCTTCACTCGAAACAGCAGTAAGCTCTACCATAATCGTGTACTAAGAATATTACAAAAAAGAACTAACCCAAATTCGATCCACTCTGGAAACAAAAACTATTGTTGTGTGGCAAGTCTGTCAATTGGACCAAGGCCCAGTTGGTTTACCTGTTAGTCAGAAATGCAGGCGGTCTGACTATCTCCGGCATTAGTCGGCAAATATTCCAAACTCGGGATAGATAGTGTGGCGGCCTTTCGGGGAATAGTCCACTCTGAAGCACTTGATCAGCTGACAGGGTTTATCACAAAAAAAAAAAGAATATTACAAGAACCTAGCCCTGGGCATTCGGGTACTCGGTTCGGGTTCGGGTAAAAACCGTTCGGGTTCGGGTTTCTCGGGTAGAGGAGTTTAGGACCCAATAGGGTAAACATAAAAATTCGGTTCGGTTTCGGTTCGGGTCCATTCGGGTTGGGGTCGGTTCGGGTATAAATTTTCAGAACCGTTAAAAATCCGAGAAAATTTCGGGTACACAAATACCCGAAAATTTACCCGAATACCCGAAAATTTTCGGGTAAATTTTCGGGTTTTCGGACAAATACCCAAATTTTTGGGTAAATACCCAGATTTTCGGATAAAATTTCAGAATTTTTTTAATAAATACCGGGATTTTCGGGTAAAAAATCAGAATTTCGGGTATAAATTCGGATATTTGAATAGATAACTCGGGTATTCGGATCCTAAATTATTTTTATACATTTATATTTCGGGTATTTTCGGGTTCGGGTTCGGTTCGGGTTCGGGTTTTCGGGTAGAGGAGTTTAGGACCCAATAGGGTAAATCTAAAATTTCGGATTCGGATTCGGGTTTAATTTTTCGGATCGGTTCCGGTTCGGATTTTCGGTTCCGGTTTTTTTGCCCAGGCCTACAAGAACCCGACTATTTTTGGATGAAGAATACCAAATATAGAGCCTTTGAGTCCATACTCAATTTCACAGAATTTGACACAAAATTTTAATTTAATTGTAAATAATAATAAGATTTCAAAAACATGATAACACGTTCCACTTAACGAGTCTTGTGTGGCTTAGAAACTTTCTTCTTTCGCTTCTTGACAGATTTGGGTGTTTTATTCTTCCTAGACTCTCTTTTCTCCTCTTTCACTTTCTTCTTGTGCTCTTTCCTTGCAGCTTTCTTGTCTTCAGGACCCAATTCTTCTTCACTTTCTTCTTCGCTTCCTTCTTCGTCTTCTTCTTCTTCTTCTTCCTCTTCCTCTGCTTCAGCATTAACTTCTGTTTGCGGCTGCTCTTCTACTTTAGGAAGAGCATCCTTGAGCCCCGTGATCGTTTGGTATAGCATGTCTCCAGTGTCCTGCCCGCTTGTTATCTTCGCTACATCAGCTTCCGGGTTGTCCACAGCATCTAGAGATTTCGGTATGTATGACTGCGATCATAATAATAAAACCAAAAAGATAAGATGATTCTGCAGACAGTTTCACACATCAGTTCTTACGACTGAACATACTTCACTAACCTTCATAAATACTGAATCCGCAATTTCATCCTCAACGGATATCTCTCCGCGCTCAATAACTTTTCTTTGGACCTGCTCATTGTTACACACTTCATTAATTTGACTTTACCAATACAAATGGTCCAGCTTCAAAAGTAATATTGCATATAGTAAAAAGTTATACATTACCTCTTCCAAATAGCCATCGACATTTTCCTCTGAAATTGTTGGGTCTACTATGAAGTCAAATAGCTCCCGTATTGTCATCACAGCCACACCGTGTTTCTTGAAAAAATCCTGCGCGTAAATGTCAATACAATCCACACATCAGACACTTTTTTCCAGTCAAAGTAAGCATTGTGAAAATCAGGCTACTATTCGCACTTACTGAGACATGGTCACAATCTTCCCGTAGAAAATTGAGGGCAAGAGGATGGTCCAGATCCACAGATTGAGAAACATCAATAATATAAAGGTGCCCCTGAAAAAGGCAAGATAATCATATAAATATATTTAGCTTCTCTATATTTTTCAAAACTTGTTTTTGTTCCCTTTCAATGCCAGGAAAGGTCAAATACGTGAGCCATGAAAAGCCAGAGATCTTTTATAAACAAAATAACACAAAACTCACCTCAAAATAAAGTATGTTATACTCACTCAGATCCCCATGCACCAATTTGCACTTCTGATATAATACTCGCATTTGAATTATCAACTGAAAGACAAACAAGAAAGTGTCAGTGAATTACCAATACGGCAGCTACAAGACCATAAAGAAAACAGGTATAAGTAAAGTACTACAATAAGATACTCAGGACCTTCTAAAAGAGAAAGTCAGACGTACCTCTAGATAACACTCGCGTAACTTGTCTAATGATAATGCAGCATCCTTGAGACGCGGTGCAGCCCAACCATCCCTTCCTGCAAAGATAGTTAAATACAAAAATCTTAGTCTATTTGACTTGGTAGCTGAAAATTCTTTACGTCATCATTTCTCTATATAATGAAATATGCTGTTTTAGAGTAAAGAGAAGAGTTGCCTGGAATCAGTGACCAAAAAGAAAGATAATGAATTAGAGCGAACCTATAAACTCCATGACAAGAACATGAAGGCGTAGAAGTATAACAGCTGGACACCTAATTCCTGCTGCATGAAGCCTGCCAACGATACACAGTTTATAAACCAACCAAGGAATTAAAAATTGTTGTAATATATAGATAGAAAAGAATTAGAACATATCCCCCTTTTATTTGGAGGACAAGATATGTCAACCAACATTAACAAGATTTCATATGGCTTAGTAAAGCACAGATGACTGCCAAAATTACTTAATTTAATTATACTTCAGTACTATTATTAAATACACACCCACGACAAATTGTAGGTATTACCTCTTGAGATTTCTCTGTTCTTTTTCTGCCCACGTTTTCACCATCTTCCTTGGATTGTGGCGACAGTACCCATATCTAAATCGGTAATCACCTTGAACATATCGATCTCGATCCCTGAAATCATCAAAGTTGAAAATGTGGTCAAAAACAAAATCGTCTAGCTTTTGAAGAAACGATAAACAGCATTTATTACTGTATAAGCTCACTTGAAAACCAGAACGGATGTCTTGTACACTTTTATTGCAAGTTCTGAACCATCAGATTTTGTGGCATGATAAACATTAGCCTGTAAGAATATAATAAAAGAGAGCCCTGTTAACAAAGTAATCCAAAACACATCATCTTCTTGACTGTTAGCAATTAACTAAACCACTGAATACGAGAGTAGTGAATGGTGACATACTTCTTTTCCTGTCGAAATACAACCATTAACATCATTGAACACACCCCGATTAAGCATTCTAAACAAAACCATACGGGTCCTTGGATCAAGAGCCTAGAACAAAGAGAAAACAACATCAGCACACTCCATTAAACACTTGATAAATGAACAAACCTGACATTCTTGTGTAACAATTAAACCTCACCTGTTCAACTGTTGCCCGGTCCGCTTTATCAGTATTTCTGCTTCTACCAATTTCTGTATCCCTCAGACTACCACGAATCGCAGTTGTCACAGAGTTCGACATCCCAACTTGAACTCTTCCTTCCCATCCCTGCATCCACATTTATCTCAAATCAATTTCCATCTACATTACCTCATAAAACCACATAGTTCTCCACCTTACAAATACAAAAAAGCTCCCTGAACACAAATCCTATAAAGCAGAGACTACAAGCAATTCAGAAGCTTTCTCAAATCCTAATGTCCAATATCAAAATCAATAAACCAAATAACAATTATGGCGCAGGAGAAAGCAAAATATCAAATTTCAAATACTACAAACATCAATTGATAATAAAGTCGATAACTTTCGAATTTTTATACCTCCAAAGGAGAAGCACGAACATGACCAGTAAGCTTCTGCGCCTTATTTGATATAGGCTGAAGAGAACTCGAATTAGGTCGTGAACCATGTCCACCGTGAGCATTAGGACGACGAGCATGGAGAGAGAATCCACCACCGATTAGCTCGTCATCGTCTTTACCGTCTAGCCAATCAAGAGCTTCAGCGATATCGGAATCTGACGAAAGCGAGAGATCATCTTCATCATCTTCTTCAAATTCTTCTTCGTGTACAATAACCGGAGCTGAAATCGGTGGCGGTGGCTCTGCTGCTGCTACTACTGATACTTCCTCCATCGATTTCTTCAGAGAGGCGGCGAAATATTACCGGCGAGAGAATCAGAGGAAGAAGAGTATAAAACCCTTTTCTCGTTACTACGACGTCGTTTTATATGATTTCGGTTTACTAGATCGGTTCGATTTGGATTTTTTACGATTTCGGTTCGGTTTTTTTATAATTAACGTCTTGTTGTTCTTAACGTTAACGTATGAACTTCGTGTTGTTTTCGTTGCTCGCTTTTTTTTTCGTTGCTCGCTTCTTTGGGTTAGAAGAGGCGGGAGAAGACTAAACCCTAAAGGAAGAAGATTGAAGAAAGCGAGAGAAGAAGATGAGTCATCATCATCATCAAGCTGTTGATAATCTGGTTAATGTTTTAGCGAGAGCTTCTCATGATCTTAATCTTGTTCACTCCAAGCTCGACAAGGAGTTTCAGCAGATTTATCCCGAGAATGTAAGCAAAATTCGATTCTTGATTCAAAGTATTGAACTTTGAATCCAAGCTCGATTTAATCTTATGAATTTTGTTGTAGGCGAATCCGATGAAGCTGATTCAGAGAATGAAGAAGTTGCAGGAAGATGTGACTGGTCTTAAAGACCAATGCTTAGAGCTATTGTCTGCTAAACAGGTTCGTATCTCGTTATGGTGTTAGCAGTGGAACTAAGCCTCGGTGTTAGATCGATGAACGATTCATTCTTAGTGGTTACAAGTTGTGAAGTCCCTATAATTAACAAAAGATTGGATTTTTATTGATTCCAATGAAGAAAGGTTTGATTTTTGCTGTAGAGAGTTTCAATAAAGGGGGTTTAGATCTTTGTGATTTGAACCAAAGGATGAGTTTTTATTGACTGTAATGAGAAATGGTAAGTTTTGTTGTATGGAGTTTTCTATTCCTGTCATCAATGGTCAGATCTGCTAAGGCTTTTGCAAAGTTAGGCATTTAAGACAGAGCTTGATTGTTTATAGAAGTGATTGTTGAGTTGTTGTTATAACAGGATTTGATTGATAAGGCACAGACAACACTTGTTGGAAATTGCAACCTTATTCAGAAAATGAATGCATCCTTGGGAGAATCAACAAATGGTGATGCGGATGATGCATTGGCTGATTTTAACCAGGTTCGTCTTCCTTTTCTTTATTGGGAATACAATGCTTATCATTGAGAAGATGGCAAGAATTATTACTTATGCAAATAAATTGCTTGTGTAAAGTTTTAACCTTCCAAGTCAAATCCGATATCTAATACTCAGCATATCTGTATTGTATACCTTAGAAATCAAGTTCATATAAGCATACTGATACAAAGAGGCTTTTTAGACTTTCCATAATCCCTTTGCTTTTTCATTTTTTGCTTTTAAGCAGATTATCGACGAGTGGACAACACAAGTTAGATCGAGAACAGGTAACCAGAACATAGCCATTGAATGTCACTGAAACATTAACATTTCTGTTTATAAAGAAACTTTGGGACATGTATTGCAATTGCTGCTGATCGACTTGTTGTGTGTTTTGTGGTTATATTTCTAAATGATGCTTCTTTTGTTTCTGATGCAGTGGGGGATATAGGGGAGGCAGATAAAGAAGACATCAATAAGATGCTTTTCTCAGCTATTGTTCATACCAATTGAGTATGTTCCTGTTCATGGTAATGTTTAGATCTACACAACCACTGCATATATTCCAAACTGTGCTCTAGATTTTTGTATCTATGTATTTCCTTGTGCTTAAAACTTGAGTTTTATCTTGGTTGCAAAATCTAATATGAAATACGATTGCACACACAAAAGTTTATTGCTTTTAAAGACAAGAGAGTACAAAGCAAGAAAAGAAGCCAAACCTTACAGTAAAGAGTAAACAAGCAAAGGGATAAAAAGTCCACACAGAAAACAGCCATCCAATAAGATCGTGTGATGATGATGATGATATGATTGAGCCAAACGAAATCTGAAGTTTTGAAGTACCTAAGCAATTGCATAAGCTTCAGACCGTCGACTTAGTTTAGAAAGGTGCTAAGGTACTCATACGCCTCCATTCCTTGTATTTCAACTCTTCGGAAAGTATTTGTAACAATGTTGTAGTAGAAAAGGTGAAACGGGTGGGAAGGATAGTAAGACGAAAACACAACTTCATTTGTTCGAGTCATTCCACTAATGAATAACGAGGCTTCTCCAATCGTATCCTCAAATGAAGCAGGAAACTCGTATATATGATGAGCCCATGCCTGTGTTTCGTGATCTAGATACCACAGCGTAAAACTTTTACTTGTATTATCAACATGAAGGGTGATATCAGACTGCAGTATACCTAATATACCGTTGTAATCTACAAAAGTCCCAAGCTCCAATGCTTCAATCATTGTTTCCATGATGGCTGGAAGAGCGCTGAACACTTCAGATCTCACGTCAAAGGAAACTATCATATGTTCACCGGTAGACTTATCGATAGCTGGATAATACAAAATACTACTGATGCATATCCCTTTTTTTCGTGCAAAATGGGGCACGCTACAAGGGATAGTTCTCCATGCGTTGCCAGGTCCAAAATTTAGAACTTGATGATCATCAAAATTCCTTCCGCTTCGCCAAGTCATCGACAAAACCTTCAACTGATCATTGACCTCATCATACCCATAATAGCTGTGCATACGAATCCTTGTAGTGTTCATTCTTGAAGTGTTCATTCTTGGTAAGTTTGAGGATTCTTGAGTACTAGGTTTACATATCATTTGCACATGCTTGATACTTCCATTTACAAGCCGCTGATATATAAAACAAACAAATCCTCTGATAGAATTAATATATACTTTACTGTCTGGTATAGAACTCAAGGGGAGATGCATAAGTTGATTGGTAGCCACAGGAGGCGCGTCCTCTGCAAGATGTTGAGGCTGAGGCATGGAGAAAAAGGACACATCATTGTTTACTTCTACGCGGCAAGTGAACAGAAACTGTGAAACAAAACCTTGAACTCAGATTCAATTAAGTAAGGTAAAGCAAAACAAAAGAAATGAGCAAAGAGAAACAAACAAAACCTGGCGAACCTGAGCCATGGCTTTTGCTACTGAAGAACAAGTAGGGGAATGAGAAGTAGCTGATGAAATTGAAAGGCCATCCAAAGCTGTATATATATATACTACAGTGCCACTACTAATAGAGAAACGAAGCATGAAGCAGCCTTTGCTTTAACAAACATGAAGCAGCCTCTGCTTTAACAAACCTACCTACCACAAGCATCATTGCAAGCACTATTAACATACTCCGGTCTCTTTTGGAAACTTTTATAACATTCTTTTCACTCTTTTTACAAATAAAAGGTAATGTATTGCCATTCTTAAAACATTCAAAGATGATTTGTTTTCTGTAAGTCAAGTTTTGAGTACCTTTAAAACATTTTCTTTTACATGTATTCTTCCATGTTTTCAATGATATATAACTTTTACACTAAACAATCAATTTTGCTAGTGTTGAACCCACTCATTGTGGTTTAGAAACGGTTCGGGTCGGTTTGGTTTAGATATAATCATATAATTTGCTTATTCTAAGACTCTTATCCATTGCAAATAAATTGTTTGTGTACATTTTATTCACTGCAATTCTAGCTGATCAAGAACTTCTTCTGCTGTTGTACTTTGTGTTTATTTATAAATGCTGCTTCTTGTTTCTGATACTGTGGGAGTCATAAAAGGGAGATAAAGAAGACATCATCAATAACATAACATGCTTTTTTTCTTGTACTGTTCATACCAATTGAGGATGTTCATGTTTATTTTCTGATCAACCTCTCCATATATAATCGATATTGTGATCTAAGATGACAAAATTGTACAATACTCTTTAAACAATAGCAAAAAGTTATTTACTATACAATAACTTACATTAGCTAATCCTCTATTGTGCTTAAAGCATGGTTTATATCTTGGTTGCTTGTTTGGCTTCAAAGAGAGAGAGCCATTGGCTTAAAATTTAGATGAAGGACGAAGCTTTCTCACCAGCCATTTCCTACGTAACGAGACGTCCAAAGCCAAGAATGTCTTTGCTTTCCTCTCATCTTCCAAAAGATCACAAGCATCCAGCAGAAGCTCATCGTCCATATCAGGCAAAGCTTGCAATGCATCAATGGCATTTCCTATTCTTGAGTAAATTTCGTGCTGCGGAATAGGCTTTGTGCAACCATCATCATCACCTTCTGCCTCACACAGAGGATTCCTCGTCTCTAGTCCTGTCTTCTGAGCTTTATGTACAATTAGCCCCAACGGTGGAGTTACTGGGTTAGGTCGCTTATTTTGCTGCTTGTGTGGCAAACTAAAGTCATTGACTATCTCATGGTCATAGTTTTCCAACTCAATCATGAGATTCTCACAATTGAAACTATCTTGGGAGAGATGTTCATGTAGCTTGCACAAATTGCCGTAACTATCCAAGGTTTTACCTTTATATATAGTTGCATCTGGATGATCCTGAAACATCAGACACTAATTGCTTAGAATCATACCTTTTAAATATTCCTACAGTGGTATCCTTAACATATAAAACTTTATACTAATAAGACAGCAAAGACACAACCCCAAGAGTTTCATATCTCAAAATAAAATAAAAGAGAGTGCCATTAGATAGCCTTACTTTGATATATGCTTCCCAATATTCATCTTCAGCAACAATGGTTTGCTTCTCCTCATCCCAAGTAAATCCTTCGACATTGAGGATATTGTTGATGTCGTCACACTCTTTCATCATTAATATGAGACGATTCTCCAGCACAAACATGTCAGTCTCTATACCAAACTTTGCATTGAAAGATTCTGCCATGACTGCCCAAGCTTGCTCTGTAAATGTCTCACCAATCTTATTACCTCTATCAACCTGTTCTAGCATAAGATCGATAAGACAGCGGTCCATGAAATGTGTCCATTCTATACAAGGACCGGTATTGCTACACAGGTAATCATTTTTCTCATTGCTGGCATAAATCACCATCTGGAAACTTTGAGTTTCCCCTAGAGTATCTTTAAATCCATCTGTGCTTCCACTTTCTGAAAAGGATTCATGTAAACAGTGTTAAATACCAAAGTATCATTTGTTAATCACTTCTGCATCACTAGTTTCGCATACACAGCTCTATGAATCAAAAGGAGATAGAGAGCACAAGTATGAGTTTTCTTTTTCCAAAACGAATCTCAAAGGCAATGCTATAGGAGAAGCTTACCAATCATCCGCACATTTTCTGCCGGACTGGGATCAAAAGATTGAGCCAAGCGTGTGTATCTCCCATCCGACGTTTCCTTCCCAAATATGAAGCAAAGATTTGGATAGCTTGGAATAGTTTTAACACGATATGATCTAGCTTCTGGATGTGCCTACACATGCTTTATTTGTAAGCATAACCATATTAACTGATATCTTAAAAGGAAAAAAGAATGTGGCATGCCTGTATATAGGTATTCCAAATGCCATCATCTGCAATCACCATATCTCTCTTTGTATCCCATGAGAACCCATTTTGCTCGAGAAGAAACTTAATGTCGTTGTACAACCTCCTTAAGTGTTTGTACCGATTCTTCAGAACGTCTTTGCTGTGTTGAGACATGAATTTGGCATTGAATGCTGTAACCATTTCATTCCAAGCACTTGATATGAAAGTCTGCCCAACTCTGTTCCCATTTTTCACTTGGTCTACTAATAAGTCAATAAGATAGTAGTCCATTGGTGGAGTCCAAAATGTCCTTGTGCGTTCAGAATTGTGCACTTGGCTGGCCTTAGTCCCACCTGCAGAAGCAAGATTTATCACTCTAGGCATTTTTTCACTAATCCAAAAAATTTAAACTGGATAAGATTTAACTCACTTGTTTGGGCAGCCGAACCATCATCTCTGTGATCTTTGCCTTGAACTGGATGTGGTATAACCCCTTGCTCAGCTGGACAGGCAAATATGGTGTCCAAATCGTTGTAGCTCGGTAAAGATTTCATCCTATACGTTCTAGCAAGTGGATGCTCCTGCCTCATCAAATCTTGATTCAAACTAATGGACTGAAGATTCAAACCTTATTCAAAATAGAGATATATTAGCCTAAAGAATTAAAACCTTGATGTAAGAATCCCAAACAGCATCATCTGCAGCTATCATTAACCGAGTTCCATCCCACGAAAACCCGTCTTCTTTCAAAATAGCTTCCATATCCTTGTAGTATTTCAACAACTTGTTGTACCGATGCCTCAAAACTCTTTTCCCATATTGACCACTAAATTTAGCATTGAACAAAGCAAGCATATCTGTCCATGCTTGTTTACTGAAACCATTACCAGTTTTGTTACCTTTACTGATTTGATCAAGCATAACCTCAACAAAGTATTGGTCCATAACCGGAGTCCACTCAGTTTTCGAGCTTTCTTTACTCGATAAAACAACACTTCCACTACTCTCACCTACACAAAAAAACACACACATTGTATAATCCAACAACTAAGTATACATAAAAGAACAGTTTAAAGTAAGAACAAAGACACACCAATGTTGACTCCATTAATCTCATCTTCAACCTCAAAATCATGACTTGATCTACTATATCTCCCATCAGCAACAGTATACCCATAAATCAAACACAAATCATTATAATTCAACACAGGTTTCGTCTTGTACACACGAGCTTCAGGATGAGCCTGTGAACATCACAAAACCACAAAATCAAAACCAAAAAATGTATAAAGATTTGATTTTTATGTTATTGTTCAGACCTTGAACATCACAAAAACACAAAATCATATCAAACAACCAAACCCAAAATCAAAACTGTCGAAAAATCTGATTTTGTTAACGACCTTGAGATACAAACTCCATAAACTCTCATCACCAGTAACAATCTGATGAGTCTGATCCCAAACAAAACCACCATGATCAAGAAGACTCTTCACATCATTATACTGCTTCCAAAGATTCGTGTACCGGCTCTTCAACACATCTTTATCGTACTGAGAACCGAACTTTGAATTGAAAACACAAACCATGTCGGTCCAAGCTTGTTTGCTAAAAGTGTGACCTGTTCTGTTTCCTCTGTTCAAATGCTCTAACATAAGATCTATGAAGAACCGTTCCATTGTCGGAGTCCAATACGTTCTTGTTCGATCATTGCAAGTGACTTGACCAACACTACTCATCTTTCACACAAACGAAGAACGATATATATAAGTAAAGGTTACAGTTGCGCGCGGCGGAGAGATGAAATTGGGCGGAGTTTGGGAGAGAGAGTAAACCTAATCCTGAATTGTGTTTCTGTTTGGCTCCACTGTTTCGTCTCTCTCTCTCTATTTTACTTCTCTCTGCTTTTGTCTTTATGGGCCATTCTTTACCTTAAAAGGGCCTTTTTGGATCCAAATAAACATTTTTGTTTGGAGAAAAATCTTAGTGTTAATTACAAATATTATAATTTGATATCTTACTAATCTTACTAGGTCCTGACCCGCGCTACAGCGTGGAGGAAAGTTGTCGGTTTTGATTTTTAAAAATATTTTATGTGAATCGAATAAAATGTTCTTTGGTTTTGAAAATGTAAGTAATTATTTAGGGATTATATAAAACCTATTTTTAAAAAGATTAAAGATTTGTGTGGTTTTAGGCTAACGTGTTATTGTAGGATTATTAAAAATGGGAATGTGGGATAATTGGTTATTGGTGTTTCATTGTTATTCATTTATCAAGATAGTGACGTTTAAAAAAAAAACTTTTAGAACGTTACTAATTGTGTGTATTATTTATTTGCAATTTATGAAATTTCTGTTTTCGGAAAACTTTATTCATGAAGGTTATATTATGGTTTTGTTTGTGAACCGTACGTGGTTCTGATAACCATTCTATTTTGTTTACGGTTCTATTTATTCACTGATTGGCTTACATTGGGCTTGAAGGAATTTTCATAATAGTAACTAATATGTGAAATATTACAATTAAATCTGGGCTTTTGGGCCATTATTAAATATGGAGATAAGGTCCACTACCAAATTCTTGCTCCTGTGTCGTATTGTCTGATTCTCAATCTAATCATTTTCCACTAACTCCTTTTCCTCCACCGTTTCTCTTTATTAAGATGTAAGTAATAGAGTAATAATAATATTATGTTTATGTATCTATTTTAGACTCGAAACACGGTGGTAAGTTTTTATGGGCTTTACCCATTATGAAACCTATTAGATAACAATGAAAATAATCGAAATAAAGGCCTATAAAGCTGGTGACCAAAAAAAAAAAAAAGGCCTATAAAGCTATAAACGCAGTAATTAATGAAAGGATCCAGTAATGAAGTCGGGTTTTGTTTTTGTTTTTGACCCGACTCAGAAATCTTTTTGTACTTCTATTTTACTATAGTAGGGATTTGAGAAATTGTACAGATGAATTCTCTATATAAGTTATGAGAGTTATTACAATATTTACTATAGTAAGAATTCTTTTTTTGCAAAAAATACATATATTAAACATTTTTTTTTGTCATCACTTATATTTAACATATGTTGGTTGTTTTGGCATCAAATAAAATCAAAACTATAAATAAAATTAAATATTTTAAAATAAATAACAATTTCAATATGTTAAATTATTTAGAGATATATAATTTTATTTTTATCAATTAAAAAAATTTCCAATGCGAATTTGTTATATATGTATCATTATGAAAACTATAATTTTATTTTATTATATTTTGGTAATGTAATAACCAAATTTGGAGATCTAATGTGTGTTGATTTGTTATGTTTTAGTACTTTTTGTTATCGTCTTTAAATTTATTAATGATTGCAGATTATTAGAATGGATACAAATATCTACCATGGGCAATTCCTTGCGACCCTATTAGTCATGGTAACGGTTAGTAATAAGATTTGAGCCGTTGTACTGTGGCAGAGAATAACGTTTCACTATTGACAACATTCTTTTGCTGATCTTGAACGCTATCATTCTCCATGCTGATTTTGGACATCATCTTCTTTTTTAACAGCTAAAATTACGGCGAACGACTCTAATTGCGCATCACGGGAGATCTCCTGTAAATTTATCGTTATTAATCTGCAGAAATATTAATAAATCGCGTTACTTGGGGCTCGAACCCCAGACGTCTTGGTATAGAAGCCAACACTATTGATCAACACTATTGGACCAAAGGGCTTATACAATTTTTCTTTCTGTTTTGTGCTATTTTTTTTTACCTTTTTTCAATTTAAGAATCATATATTAGATGTTTCTAGAGTCTATTAGTTTTTGTTGATCTAACCAGAGAATGGCAAGAAGTGCAAACTCCTCTTTTTAGGGAGGTGTGGTTGCATGCAGTTTTACCCTCACCTGGATTCAGCAACTCTCCTTTCATGGTCATTGTTAACACGGATGCGGCTTGGAATAGAGATTCAAAATCTGCTGGGCTTGGTTGGTTGGTCACTTCCCCTTTGGGACTGCTCATCTTAAGACACTCAGTCTTCTCTGATTTTGTGTCTTCATCTTATTGCAAAATGTCTTGCAATCCGTGCAACCTTATGTAATGCTTTGGAGCTCAAGTTTCAGGATTTAGTGTTACTTTCTAATTGCCAGGTCCAAGTAAAGGCTATTTGCTCTCGGTCTTCGCTGTTGGAAGTTCATGGTATTCTTTTAGATATCTTCTTTTGTTCGTTAAGTTTAAGCACTTTTTGTGCAAGTTTATCCCAAGGTCAGCCAATTGTGAGGCTGATTCTCTGGCCAAAGTGGCCTTTTCGGCGCTAGTATAATTGTTCTGAAAAGTTTAATATATTAACGGGTTGATAAAAAAAATATTAACTATGATACCTTTTAACGAAAAGCATTACCAATTTTTTAAAAAAATATTGATAATTTTAGTTGTTTTTCTCCCATAATTGTTTGGATAACTTTTTCTGGTGGATTTCACCATCACATATTAGTTCTATGTACTAATAAACTATGTCTTTCATAAAACTGAAGGACATTTATCTTGTAGAAGAATTATATATATATAAATTTTTAGTTGCTCGATTACAATATATTTATTAGGATTTCCCTTTAACTTTTACAGTAATTATCTTCTCAATTTTAGATATTTCCAGGACCTCCATAATTTAGTTTATTTATCATATGTGGCTCTGAAAATGTACCATCTATCAGGTTATAACCACGAGTGTTATCTGAAAATGCCTCTCTATCTATATTCTCAACAATCTTGAAACTTTCATCAACTATAGTTCTATTAAATATAATGGCATCATACCCTGTCCGTGCTACTGGAAAATGACCATTTCCCATCTGAGGACTCGGCATACTGGCACTATATACTTCTCCTCCCCACTCGATATTAGTGGCCGAACTCTCCTGAAATATTTTTTCTGGCCAATACCCAATATCGTGTCCTCCAAACTTGAGCCACCAGTTACCATTTGCCTTATCCTTTAATCAATAGTTACATCAAATCTAAGACATTCCCAGGTTTAATAATGTTATATCATTTATTAGTAAAAAACAAAGCATTTGCTCCAAACAATCTCCTAACTTGCCATCTTTTACTATTTTACTTTTTTTTTTTTTTCTATTTTACTTTCTACCTCCCAAAACTATTGATTAGATTAATTTCACAAAGTCAAATATAATATGCAATCAAACATGTCTACAATACAATATATTTTATAAATTATGATAAATAATATATCAAATAGAAATTATGCTAAAAACTAGGTTTGAAGATAGATGTTCAAATTATATTGTGTATTACATTTGATTTTATGAGATTTGCCTACTTTTTTGGTAGATAGAAGGTGAAATTTCAAAACTTTTGACTTGAGAAGTTTTTTTTTTTGTAGATAATTCAGTAACACTTTGAAGCATAAACTTGTTTACTTATAAGTAAATAATAAACAAGATAAACTAAAAAATATTTATAGATAAAAAAAATCTTGAAACATAAAGAAAGAAACTAATATAACCCACATACCTTGAATATACCATATTCACAATATACACCTACTGGAGAACCACGAATCGCAGGAGGGCCTAAATCCATACCCAGAGAAATGTCCGGACGGACCATAATGATCCCAACTGAACACATGTTGTTATAACATTGGTTTTCACCTATCTGTATAATTTTATAAAGCTTTATATGCATATGGTAAATATTTATATGTATATGATATTAGTTATTTTAGAAAAAAATATGGGATAAATAATAGACAATTCATGTGTACATTACTAGTAGTTTTACCTTCGCATACACAAAAGTTCGAGTTCTTTTATCAGAATACAACTTTGGGTTTACCTGAAATGTAAATAAATTTAAAATAAACATATTAAAGATAGCCATTTTGGTGGAACCTTTTCAAAATACCTTATCTATACATTTTCAAAAATACACCTGTTTAAATATGAAAATTATAAAATTTTATATTGTTTATAAGGTACTTCTAGATAACAACTACTACTGGGATATTCGATCTAAATTTATAAGATTTTAAAAGGTTTTAAATTGTTTTTACAAGGTTTACAAGATTTTAAAAGGATTTGAAAAGTTTTTAAAAGGTATTTATAAGATATTTGTATGGTGTTTATGAAAAATATATAAAATTTTAAACTCATATAATTTGTATATACATTTATAAGATTACTCACATATTGGATAGATGTTAACCTTTTCAATCGCTTTTCTTTATAAAGTTTGAAAAGAGGGTATTTTTAAAAAGTGGTATTTGGAAAAGAGTATTTTTGAATTTAATAAAGTATATATTTATCATAATTTCTTTATGCTGATAAAATCTAGAGCATATTTTACAACTCAAATCAAATATAAGATATGATAAAATAAAATAAAAAATGATATGATAACCATCTTACAGTCCAACCAGCTTGAATAAAATCATCTCCAATCTGAATGTGCATACGAGCTGAACTGTACTGTTCAAATTCAACTTTAGGATCATTTACTGTCATTATCATTGCTGCTCCATAGTAACTCTTTCCTTTTGTCTTTGTACGAGACACTGCAAACTAATATTCATCACCATATACATAATTAACATTTATTTTATCAGTTTGATGGTAAATATATATATGATTTGACATTGGTTTAGAATATAACAAAGATTAAACCACTTACATGATGTTGATTAGCATTAACATTATATTGGCTATAAGTGAAATTCCAAGAACCTTGAGGCCTAAATTTATCAGAGAACATATTAAGTCTCAAGAGTTCATCTTTTGAAATTCTCTTTATGGGTACAGTACCAATGGGACATCCTATGCCATTTTCCCACAAGTAACCAAATTTTTCATTATTTGATCTTGATTTTTGTAGGATTGGTGACTCCTGCATCTATATTTTAAATACTTTTTTTAATTAGTGATTGTTACAATAATCAAATTCACATATATTAGATATAAATTAATATATACCTTGTAATGGGATATGTGATTTTTCATCAATGGATGGTCAAACGCTGGTTGCTTATAAAAATCCACACATCCATATAAATCGCCTTGTGTAGTCTATCATCCATAATAAAATAGATTAGTGAATCTTTTGTAAACTTCATTGTTAGGATTTAAGAACATGCATATATTTGTATAAAAAAAATTATATAGACCTTAATAATTTGCATTGCAGGTTTGTTGATGACTTTAAGTTGTTCTTCAATTTCAAATTCGCTGAAATTTTTAAATATTTTAGCATCCACAAAATGATTACTGAGACTTGTGATATCGCCAAAATATACGATACAACCCAACAAAAATAACATCTTCAAATAACTTAATTTCATATTCCCTAAAAGAGAGTTGGGGTGAAAATGTAAGAGTAAATATATAGTTATAATTTATCATAATGACTATATATAATAATAAAATATATGAGACAAAATAAACATAAAGCACATTAATGATTACTAGATACATGCAACTTTTTAGTTTAAATTAATAACTAAATATGAATTTTCTAATTAAATTAATAAGTACATGTGACTTTTATGTGAATTTGTTAGATATATGCAACTTTAATTTTTATCTCATTTACTTCAATATAATTATATATATGGGTATATTGAAATTAACAAGACAAAAAGAAACTTAAATGCATTGATAGTCTAATTGATACTTATGACTTTTTTCATCAAAGTGTAATGATCAAAGGGAAAAATGTCAAAAAAATCATGAACTTTCAACGTTTAAATCCCTAACTTCTGAAATGCCATTTAAATATTATATGCTTAGAGCAACATTATTGATAGTATTTTAACTTATATTATATATTAAGATATTGTATTTGTATGTAATGTATGTATCTCTACAATCTAAGATGATCTCTGCGTGTGTTGATGATTAATATTCCAGGGGATAAATATTGGAGGCTATTAGCTTTTCCCATGAACAAGACCGATCGAGAGAGATGAAACAGAATTTGGGAAAAGATAATTTCTTCATTCAAGTATAAAATGAGATACAAACTAAGATTAAATACAAGTGAAACTAAACCACTATGCTAACCAAACTATACAAGAGACTAAACCAACTATATACATTCTCTAATAGAGACTTCATAGTCTATTAGTAGACTTTGCTGTGGCCGCAGCGCAAAATCATGAGCCCCCAATCATAGTCGCAAAAGGAAGATACCGAGTTCTTCTATCAAGTCCCATATCGAAAGATTGAAAAACAACATAGCTACATATATACAAGAGAAGAGTCATTAACTATCGCCGAGCTTTGTAACGTAAGCTTGTAATCCAAGTGGAGGCTTAAATGGTAATGGAACGTTGTTTCAGTACCTTTGGTCGGGCTCTGGATTAGGGTATATACTGATCTGCCCAATCCAAGTCAGAAGTTGAGTCATGTGGCTTAGGCGAAGGCTTGAGCCAAATGGGTTCTTAGAGTGGGGGGCAATGCGTGCTAGGCTGGTTTCACAGAACAGCGAACACCTCCCGTTTCTGGCAGTGGATGGACTACGGGTTAGATCCTTCCCAGTCCAATGTGGCCTTATGGTCTGATCACAATTGAACCATTACCTTTTTTTTCCGTTATTCGCTTCCTTGGTAGGGAAGTAATCAGATATTATAATCACAAAACACTATTCTAGAGATTGATACTACGGATGAGATTCACAATGTATATTCTGAATTACTTGAAATCAAAAGGCTCTGTTTCTGTGCTTTCAAAGTTCAAACACAAGTGATCAATGAATTTGGAAGTTTCTTATTAAATATGAAAATCTTTACAATAATCAAACCCAAAGATTTTCAAATTCAAGTTATTAATTACAGTCACCAATCCAAGTAGTAAAAATAGCATTAATCCATATTCTCCGACAGCAACCGAACCAGTTCAAGCATCAGTTTGGCTTCTTCCTTCACTGACACTATTTTCCTTTCTTATGTAGTATCTGTATATATACAAGCTACCTATAAACAAAAAGAATACAAAAATTTTAGCAAATCTTGAATTAGAGTATCCTGCATCTGTTTACAATTAGTTCAATCTCGTCTTTTCATATCGCCAAGAACATCAACAATGAATATGTCGAATCAAAGACTCTCTTGGAGCATAAATCAAACTTTATATTAGTGATATAGAAAAAGCCACTTTATATACACTATATGAAGATTGCTAGACGAAATAGTCTCGTTTCTTGATACAAATTTCTCAGCTGGGCATTTCATCAAACACCATAAGCGCATTGTAATAAAAAAAGTTTTAGACTAACCAGCAAGACCGAGATTGAAGTACAACAAAGTTCGCCGGAAGGATTTTGTCGGTTTCCATCCGGATTTGATCTGATGTTTTTGTCCAAAGGAAGATTTGTCCATTACAAAAACCCTGATTTTGATGTTAATCACTTAATCTCACAGTTGTTTGATTTCTTTTACTTGTGGAAATGGAAAACTTGATTTTGCCTAAACGTAAATTGCGACACAGACCGACACAAACCGATAAAATTTGGGCCGAAACGCAATCTTACAAATTAGGCCCATTTAACAAAATACGTAAAGCCCAATTTAGTTCTTAACTCGCAAAAACTACTCGTCTTCTAGAACTCTTTTAGTTTTTGCTTTGTTCCTTTTGTTCTTTGATCTTGTAGTGTGTGGTTTGGACGATCTATTAGCTTTAACTAATGCGGTTACATAGACAATTATCTCCCAAGTGTTTGTAAAGATATGAAAGACTCCAAACCAATCTTTCCCATTGAATACATGAGACTCTTTAACTCCAAATAACCACAACAAGAGTAACCTTAGAACAAGAGCTTGTAGAAAGACCCATATAGCTTAAGTTTCAACCTAAAAGACACACTACACAAGTAACTGAGTAAGATTGGCAAATCCCTAACCAAAACATATCAACCTTCATATGATTATTTGAGCAATACAGAGCAAAAAAATTCAATTTAAGGATGTGAAAGACACCAATCTCCCATCAAATACATGAGAGAGCAACCTAACAAGACCATATTAGATTACATAACAGAACTAGACCAAACAAGAGCAAACATCCATCATTGTTGGCTCCTAAAAGACACACTATACAACTAATGTTTTCCTCAAAGATCTAACTGAGTAAAATTGGCAAATCCCTAACCTATACATACCAATCTTCATATGATTATGAGCAATACA
This sequence comes from Capsella rubella, assembly GCF_000375325.1. NCBI lineage: Eukaryota > Viridiplantae > Streptophyta > Magnoliopsida > Brassicales > Brassicaceae > Capsella > Capsella rubella. The sequence goes on along the minus strand of NW_006238920.1, from coordinate 2,057,589 downwards.
GATTACAGAGAAACAAATTCAAATCAAAGATGTGAAAGACACCAATCTCCCATCAAATACATCCAAACTCATCTTCAGACCCCAATCAATCACAACATGAGCAACCTAAATAGATCATCTAAGATTACAGAACAGAACTAGACCAAACAAGAGCAAACTTCCATCATTATTGGCTCCTAAAAGACACACTACACAACTAATGTGTTCCTCAAAGATCTATTTGAGTAAAATTGGCAAATCCCTAACCTAAACATACCAATCTTCATATGATTATGGGCAATACAGTTTACAGAGAAACAAATTCAAATCAAAGATGTGAAAGACACCAATCTCCCACAAATACATCCCAAACTCATCTCCAGACTCAAAACAATCACAACATGAGCAACCTAAAGAGATCATCTAAGATTACAGAACAGAACGAGACCAAACAAGAGCAAACTTCCATCATTCTTGGTTCCTAATAGACACACTACGCAGCTTGGTAAAGTTGGAAAACCCCTAACCTAAACACATCAATGTTCATATGATTATGAGCAATACAGGGAAGCAAATTCAAATCAAATTTATGAAAGCCACAAATCTCCCATCAAATACATGAGACTCATCTCCAAATACAACAAGAGCAACCTAACGAGACCATATAAGATTACACAACAGAACGAGACTAACAAGATCTAATAGAGTAAAATTGGCAAATCCATAACCTAAACATACCAATCTTCATATGATTATGAGAAACACAGAGACACAAATTCAAATCAAATATATGAAAGACAACAATCTCCCATCAAATAGATCAGACTAATCTTCAAGTACAACAAGAGCAACCTAACAAGACCATATAGATTACAGAACAGAACGAGACCAATAAGATCTAATTGAGTAAAATTGGCAAATCCTTAACCTAAACATACCAATATGTTCATATGATTATGAGCAATAAAGAGAAACAAATTCAAAAGACGAAATCACCAATTTATTCCAATTAGACATACTTGGTACTTATGTATCCATTGTATCAAACCCGATCAGATCCAAACACGAAACCAAAAACACACAAATCCTCACACACACCGATAGTTACATTTCATAATCCAATTCCAGATCTAAGAGACAACACGGCCAACGACGGGATACTTAGCTACAAACTTCGTCTCCCAATCATTAAGAGTGTTCATCTCTTTCTCAGTAAGACCTTCAAGAGAAGGAGAGATGTCTTCTTCGTTCTTACTCATCTTACCCAAGGCTCTGCTCGCGTCTTTCCCGGCGAACATTGAGTAATCGCCTTCGGGGCCGTAAAAGGATTTTCCGGTAGTGACGTCGAATACGCGGCCTTTGATTGCGACGTAGATCGGTTTTGATCCGTCGGTTCCGTTGTACTGGCTTAGCTGCTCAGCGGTGAACTCCATTTTTGGTTTTTCTCAAGCTCAGATCGAATGTTTCTGGAAAGAACCAAATAAAAAGTTATAAAGGTTGAGAGATACTTATACCAGAATCTATATACAGTAAAACCTCTATAAATTAATAATGTTGTGATCATGAAAATCTATTAATTTATAAATGTATTAATTTATCGATAAATTAATAATTATTAATTTATAAAGAGATTTTCCTAATTTGAAAGTTTTTTTCAAAAAAATATTTAAAAATGAGATTTAATCATGATAATTAGTATTTTATATAATTAATTACAAAGAAAATAATAATTATTATGTCTTTAAAGAGAATGCTAACAGTTTTTAATATAGTAAAATATTAGAAATAAAGTCTAACAAAAACTAATGTGTCTATATATACATATATTTTGAAAATTTTATCTAATTATTAATTTATAATATTATTGGGACCATATATTTACAAAGGATTTTCAAAAAAATTATTATCTTATTAATTTATCGAAATATGTCTAAAATTACACTGGTCCCAACTTGGGAACGGAGAAATTTATTAATTTATAGAGATTATTAATTTATCGAGTATTAATTTATAGAGGTTTTACTGTATATAAAGTTAACTTTTTCTCTCTTCTCCTTATGCCACATCAGCTGCCATATTATCATTCATCTTAATTTTTTACATTAATTTAGAATTACAACACTTTAGTTTTTAATTTTTTTTCTACCTCATACTTAGCCTTTATTTTATTTTTTATATTCAATAGTGGTTTTAAGAAAATAAATAATATAGTAAAATACATTTATGTCCAAAATAAATAAAACAAGTATCTATTTATAAAGTAAAGATCAATTTTTTGATTAATGGGGCTAAATACAAAAACAAAATACAAAACAAGGATATTTATATTATACATATAGATATACCACTAAATTGATGTCATCCGAAGCCACATCAAACGAGAACACAACCGATTTTATGCATAACAAGTAGAAAAAAAAACTAAAAAGTAAAATGAAAACACTTGGATAAATAAATAAGTGGATTCACCCGAATAATTTGGCTTACGAGAATTGAAGGCTTTTGAAATGAAAGGTTATAAGAGCTACTATTTGACATAAATCAAAGTTAAACGAATAACAATAAACATTTCATATACTAAATTAATACAATGACAACATTAAAAACAAAAAAATAAACAAAAAACAAAGAAAAATCAAAATATAAATTTTAAAATATAAAAAACAATTATAAAACTCCCGCGCGCAGCGTGGGTCAACAACTAGTAACTTTATATTTCTTTCCTCATTTTAAATCTTATCAAAATCGGGAATATTTATATATGTCAATATAGGAATAAATTTAGGATAAATTGCAAAATACTGTACCACTATTTCGGAATTTTATTAAATGAATATTTTCATTAGAGTAAATTTTATATTAAAAATAATAAAATTATCTTTATTTAAAAAATCGTGCACTTAAAAAGTCGGTAATTCAATAATGTGTAACCCAATATGCTAGTTACTATGAAGCAAAATATTATTCTTGAAAATATCGACTTTTAGGCTGATTTTGCATAATTTTAATAGTTTTTCTTGCCGAGCATATAATTCCCTAACTACATTGGCCAATATTTTGAATAAGAAAAATTATATATGTTAGCATCTCTAACATCTATAACATAGCTAAAAGAAAAAAGAATCTTTAAAATTAAGTGTCACAAAGTATTGCAACAATAACTTATGACATATTTTAGTTAATTTGGTTTTTGTTAATATGCAAAATTGTAACTAAAATATCTAATCTCTCTTAATTAGAATTTGTATATTGGTGTCATAAATAAATATATGAATTTTTCGTCAAATAAATACTCATTCCATTTGTATGTTTTTCAGTTTTAGGATTTTTTTTTTTTTAAAAAGGTTGTTTTCTAATTTTCTATGTATTATTAATTAAAATTTGCAAGTTTCAAACTAACTACTATTGGTTTAAATTTATAAAATAAACTGTAAATCACATAAAGATGAAATTATAATCAAATTTTTTAATTTTTTTAACATATGTAAAATCTATTATAGAAATATCAATTAATAATGTAGAAAGTATATGATTTGTTTTGTTTATAATGGCATAAATATATAATACCAAAAATTTTGGATAAATATTAGAGTTTGTCAGTTTGTAGATACAGTTTAGCTAAGATCTAGCTCTGTCCGAAACTTGCACATACATGATCTTCAACTCTATCGATCGCTTTTTACTTTTTTCACCACGGTAAAAGAGTTAAACATGTATGACATGTTCTCAAATATTTATGACATATTATAGATATTCTTACATTTTGGCATTTTAGAAATGTCTTTTTCCTTCAAAATATGATATTTTAGACAAAATTCTCTTTTATAATTGCGTAAAACTTTATTCCTAACACTAAGTTTCTAAACAAACAAAAAAAGTCTTTCGAATCCTTGTACACTTAACTGTAAAAATACATGTTTAATAGATTGTAAAATAATATAGCAAATCTAAATTTAATATAACTTTTCTAATATTTGTATAATATTCTGTAATTTTATTTAAAATCAATTTGCAAAGCGTTCTTGTTCTGGCGCTGTTGTTGCCCTCGCCGTATCCGAAAGCAAAGTGTTCTTGTTCTCCAATTTTGGTTTTTGCTTGTCGGGTCATGAATTCTTGGTTACCGGTTTGGAGAGATTGGCTCTCATATTGATAGGAAGAGGTAGATGTTATCAGCTCGGGTTGGCCGTAGGCAGCCTTGATAAGTCTCATTCGCTGGTTTGTTGCCGAGAAGAGGTCGTTTTTGCGTTCTTCGGTTCTAGTTCATTTTCGGTCCTAAGTCAGTTTAGTTTTGTTGAGTGTTAGGGTTTAATCTCTTTCGATTTCAGTTTTAAGTTTGTGTTGTATCTCAAGTTGTTAGTTTCGCTCCCGGGCAGAGCCGCCCCAAGTCACAAGCTAATGAAGCATGTGCTTGCGGCCCTCTTACATTTATTTATTTTTCAGCCCTTAATTTACTAATAATCTCTTATAGCTCTATTGGTTTAGTAGTAGATAGTGGAATAAGAGTTAGTGTGTTCGATATTCCATACTTCAAAAAAACATTTTGGCCTTTTTTTTGGTTTTTAGCTTGTAGCTCTAAAATATTTTGCGACGGCTCTGCTCCCAGGAAAATCTAGTTTTCCTCCGGCTTTTTTTCGGGGATATCTTTGTCGTCCGCCGGCTGTCATCTCCCTCTTTTGGGCGTTTGTATTCTACCATGTTTACACCTCAAGTTTATCAATGAAATTTTTAGTCGACAAAAAAAAAAATTAAAATCAATTTATTTATATTACCACCGGTCGATGCCTTTGAATTTGAATCAGTTATTTTAACAAACCGGACTTTGATGTGCCCACTAAACCAATTTCGCTCTTTCGAGACTTTTCTCCTCCTCTAGTCTTTCCAATTTTGGTAAGCGCCGCAAACAAAAGCAAAATTTGCAAACACAAATTTGTAAAACTCGAAATTCAACTTTGAAGAAGAAGAAGAAGGAAATGACGATTTGCATGTGTTGCGATTCACACCTAGTAACGAAACCAATTTCGAATCCATGGAGTTTTCCGAGGAGAACGAAGCTAGGTTTTGTACAGATCCGTCGCCGCTTTCCCGATATTACCGTCAAGGCTTCGGCGGTGGATTCACCTGAGAGTTCTTCAAATTTCGCTAAGCGTATGGATCAAGCTTGGATTATCTCACAGGTTTCGTTTTCTCTCCGAGATTTGTTTAGTATTGCTCTCTATACTTGTTAATTTTGATGCGTTTGGTTTTAGTTGAATCTGAGTAATATTTGTTGGATGTGATTTTCGGATTATGTACGATTGAAGAGCTATGTGCAGTTTTGTATGAGATTAAGAACTTGGATTTGTGATAAGTATGGTAAAATTCAGATCAAGAGGTGAATTAGAATCAGAAAGTTCTAAAGGTCTTTTGTATCTAGCTGTTCTAAAGGTTCTAAAGTTCTAAAGTTCTAAAGTTCTAAAGGTCTTCTGTAATTGCAAAGTATCTTTGGGTTTGTTTAGGGCAAAGAGAAGTGTGTATTTGTTTACAAAAGATTTTGTTCACAGTTTCATTTGGTTTGTACCTTTTGTCTTATGTTCTTGGTGATCTCTGAGGGATGAGTCTTAAACAGAGTAATCTCGCAATTGCATTGTAGTTTTGTTGTAGCTTGCTTGTACAATTCTTGAATTCTCTGCTTATTCTCTTATATTGCTTTCAAAGAATCTATCAAAAGTTAAGACTTACAAGCCTTTCTTCTATTATTTGCCGTATAGTCGAATTAAACATTGAACTTTCGTGTGTTGTTCTTTACAGTTTAATAGATCGTTTTTTTGTATCTATGTGTCTCAAGATTTGCTTTTTTCACTGCAGCAACCAAGTCCTGTTGGATGTTCGTCGTGCAATGCAAAGGGTCATGTTGAATGCAAATGGTGTGCGGGGACAGGATTCTTCATACTAGGTGATAACATGCTTTGCCAAGTACCCTCAAGGAATACTTCTTGCGTGATCTGCTCTGGACAGGTTTGTAATAATCCAACTCAATAAGCATATAGACCAGTATGTATCTTCCGGGTTATAGATCTTCTAAGGTTATGAACTTTTGATTCGTTCATTGGTTATAGGGCTCTGCTTGCTGTAGGGATTGCAAAGGAACTGGGTTTCGTGCCAAGTGGTTAGAACAGCCTACAGTGCCGTCGTAGCTGATGAATACGTGAGGGTTTTCCAAATCTTTGATGATTGTTTATGGAGCTAGAATGTGTATATCACTTTATATATATATTGATTCGAGTTGAATCTGAAGTAGATATGCATATATCTTTATACATGTGTCGTGTATATATGTTCATTTATTCTTTGTGCAATAGTAGTAGCAAAGCATCGTCTTCGTATTTCTTTTGACCTTTCCATGTGCTAAACGTAAACCATATGTGCAGCTTCGTTACCGTCGTTGGATATGGTATGGCTGTAAATAAGTTGTTAAAACGAAATTCAAACGAAATCGAATTTTGATTCTCTGTTCCTGGATAATGGGTTACTTACTTCGAAAGCCGAAGTTACGAAACTTTTAAAAATGTTGAAAAGGAAAAATACAAATTGAATTCTGGTAGTAACAAATTGAGTTCGTGATAGAAAAATACATAACAATTGAAAGCTGACTTGGTCGAAAATATATGGTAGAAATTTGAAATTAATAACATAATTAATGTATTTATTTTTTTGTATGATTTTCATATTTATATTTGCTTCTATATTATGTTTGTTTAAAACTCATGTTTTGTTTAAAACTTTATAAATGAAATAATTTAAAAATTATGTCTTTTTAAAAAATAATTGAAAATATATATTTAAAGAACCACATGACTCTTTCCAACTACAAATTTAAAAACTCCAACATCATTTATTTACTTCCAATTTTACAAAATTAATAATATAAATATTATCAAGAACTCCAAATGGATCTCTCTTTGTGGTATTATATTTTTAACTGTGCTGATGTATCACACTACATAAATACCTGAATATATTTTCACCTATAAACTTAGAAACCCATATTAAGGCCCATTGGAGATTAAACCCCATAAAATGCCCATTAGGTTTTATTTTTGCTGGCATCGTCCCCATATTTTTAAGAGCTAGTGAGAGAATTTCGTCACACAGAAGGAGAAAAAAAAAAAAAAAAAATGCCGGCGGCGAAGCAGAGAACTCCGAAGGTTAACCGCAACCCTGACCTAATCAGGGGTGTCGGCAAATACTCAAGATCTCAGATGTACCACAAGAGAGGTCTCTGGGCTATCAAAGCCAAAAATGGCGGTGTTTTCCCCCGTCACGATGCTACTTCTAAGGTCGTTGCTCCGGTGGAGAAGCCTGCCAAGTTTTATCCTGCTGAAGATGTTAAGAAGCCACTCGCCAACAAACGCAAGCCTAAGCCTACCAAGCTTAAGTAAATCATAATCCATTTCACTTCCTTCGTGTTAGAATGGTTTTAGATCTTGTGAGAATGGTTTAATGTAGGGTTCATGTAGATTCTGTAAACAATCATGTTACACTTTGATTTATGTATGTGTATTAGTCAAAATACTTATATGGTTTTTGCATATGTGTATGTGTTGCAGATCTAGCATCACTCCAGGAACTGTGTTGATCATTCTTGCTGGTAGGTTTAAGGGGAAGAGAGTTGTCTTCCTCAAGCAACTTTCTTCTGGTTTGCTTCTTGTTACAGGTGTGAGTTCTTATCTCTTGGAATAGTCTTGGTTCGATTTGCTTTGGTTGTTGTTCAATTTGGAAACTTTGTTGATACATAATGTGTTGCAACGTTTTTCTTGGTTCGATTTGTTTTGGCTGTTGTTGTTGTTCGATTTGGAAACTTTGTTGATACATAATGTGTTGTAACGTTCTTCTTGGTTTGTTTTGTTTTGGCTGTTGTTGTTGTTCAATTCGCAAACTTTGTTGATACATGAATGTGTTTGTTGATGATTTTCATCATTTCAGGACCATTCAAGATCAATGGTGTTCCATTGAGACGGGTTAACCAAGCTTACGTGATTGGAACCTCAACAAAGGTTGATATTTCTGGAGTTGACACTGAGAAATTTGATGATAAGTATTTTGGAAAGGTTGCGGAGAAGAAGAAGAAGAAGACAGAAGGCGAGTTCTTCGAAGGAGAGAAAGAAGTATGTAAACAAACACAATACATCTTGTTCGTTTAGTATTGGATTATGTATTGACAGCGATTGTTTTTGTCTTCAGGAGAAGAAAGAAATCCCGAAAGAGAAGAAAGAAGATCAGAAAACCATTGATGCTGCTGTGATCAAATCTATTGAAGCAGTCCCTGAGCTCAAGATTTACCTTGGTGCCAGGTTCTCTTTGAGTCAAGGAATGAAACCACATGAGCTTGTTTTCTAGATTTCATTTTGTTTCTCTTCAAGAATATCAACAGCAGATTTTGTCATAATAGAAGCAAATTCACCAAAACTAGTATCACCATCTCCATTTGTATCTGCGTCTTTAATCTTCTCTGTTAGTTCTTTATACGTCAATGGTTTGGCCTATCTTTGCCATCGCTCCAGCAAGCTCGTAAAAGAAAATGTCGTAGTAATTGTTTGGAATTGATTAGTATCTCTTCGTTCAGAATAAGGAAGAATTGTGCCAACAAGCTCAAATTACATCGTTGAATAGATTTGAAGAAAAGAGAACACTCCCCACAACACCATGACTATAGTCAAGAAAACAAACTTCGAATAAATCGATTAGAGATATTGATGATGATCAAGACGAGTAATCCTCAAATTATGCTTGCAATAGTTATGCCTACTACTTCTTCTACTATATTGCGCATTGTACTTCTTAGATACATGCTTTGATACCAAATTATTTAAATATCTACAAATTAAAGTCTTACTTAGGTCGATCAGTGTTTATCTGTAGCAAGAATTTGGTGTTAATGTGTATGATTTGAAGTTGATAATAAGAAAATGCTTAAAAAATTATTTAACTTTCATCTTCTTATGATGTTACATTTTTTGTGTAGTTGGGAATTATTAATCATTTATAGTTTTTAATATGTCAATTTTTTAATCTATAATTTTATATTTTAAAAATATTTTACTATGTTTTCTTCATATTTTTTTTTACGTTTTCCATGGTTTTTGCTTACTTCTAATCATTATTTATTCTGATTATTCAAGTTATGTCTAGAACACTGAAATATTGAAAAAAAAATGTAGTCACATTGAAATCCATTCAAAATATTAATTTGATGTTTTGGATATATTTGATAGAATTTTATCAAATTAATTAATCAATTTAATACTTCATTGAAATTTTAATTCAAAAATGAAAAGAACAAGAACGATGGAGATGAGTTCGTCTCGAGAATTCTTGATATAATATAGACTACAAGAGGGTAGTAGAAACGTGACAATATCATATCTCAATTACCTCCAAACATCAAATTACTATCTATTGTATCTTTGGATTAATCATCATAGTGGAATAATCTTAAAGAGTGAATGGATCCTTGGGCAGCTGTCCCTCTGTCCACCATACTTAAGATTTTGTATTTCGTCATAACTAAAAAATGGCAATGCTAAAAAGTACATTACAATTGTTTATGACTCATTATACAACACATATCTATTTCAAATTGTTATTTTGTTCAAGATCATGAATCTGATAAATCAAAGCAATTAAATTACTGGGAAAATGTCATTAATTCATGAACTTTCAAATTTACGCCACTTTAAATCCACTTACTTTCTATGTAACCATTCCAAACATGAGCTTGTCGTTAACTTAGTTTTATAACATCATCTTTCGTTAACCGCGCCAAAATGAATTTCATATCTTTAATTTATCCGTAGAAATTTTTTGTATGTTAATAGTATGATTTAAAGCAAGTGCACTGGTTATACGTCCCACCAAATTTTTTTTTTTTCAGTTTTTTTTTTATTTTTTTTTAAAAAATAGAAAACCAATTGCGGGTCACCACGTGTCAGTGGGGCCCGCAAAAAGTGGACAACAACAAACATGACCGTCCAGATTGAGAGTACGTCCCCCTTTCTTTTCTCATTTTTTATATTTTTTTTTACTTTAAATTATGTAGAACGATGGAATAAGCTGCCATTGCACTTGCTCTTAGGGAAAGTTTATGGTTTAAATGTGGTTTTTGGGAAGATTCATGTTTCAAATAAAACCTTGATGTATTAAATAGTCTTAGGGAAAGTTCATGGTTTAAAATGTGGTTTTTTGGGAAGGTTCATGTGTCAAATAAAACCTTGATGTTATGAATTAATTGGTCTTAGGGAAAATTAAAGTTCATGGTTTAAATGTCGTTTTTCGCAAGGTTCATGGTTCAAATAAAACCTTGATGTCAGAATTAGGGATATTTATAAGCCCTAATCGTATATTTTTCTTTCACTCGCCACCTCTGTTGGCAATAGCTATGAATCACTTAGCCAAACCACAGTCGAAAAAAAGGAAAACGAATCAACCTCCTCCATCATCGTTTTTGTCTCTACCAGATGTCATCATCCTAAACTGTTTATCTCGCATATCAAAATCATACTACCCTAAACTCTCCTTAGTCTCCAAAACCTTTCGTTCTCTCCTCCTATCCACTGATCTTAACCTAGCTCGGTTTCATCACAAAACACAAGAACGTAGCTTCCATGTCTGCTTAAAGTTTCCCGACCGTCCGCATCCCTCTTGGTACACACTATGGATAGACAAGGAGGAGAAGAAGAAGTCTACTTTGGTACAAGTACCCTCGTCCTATACTTCTAGTGCAGCACTGTTCTTGGTTAATGGTGGTTCTTATGATTATGCATTCAGACAAGCCTATCCTCCCTCTAAGGTCATGTTGGTTCGTAATAAAGATTCTTGCATATGGCGTTATGCTCCTAAGATGACTGTAGCTCGAGCTAATCCCATTGCGTGTGTCTTCAGGAGGAAGATATATGTAATGGGAGGTTGTGCTGATGATGAATCTGTGAGTTGGGGTGAGGTTTTTGATATAAATACTCAAACTTGGGAACCTTTACCAGACCCTGGCCCTGAGCTACGCTTCTCTACAATGATCAGAGAGATTCAGATCATCCAAGGGAAGATTCACGTTAAGAGCAATGAGAGCAAGGACTCTATCTATGATCCCAATAATGGTAATTGGAACGGTGTAGAGAAAGTTGTTGTGAGTGAGAGTACGTGTGTGGTAGATTATGTCTTGTACTCTTGTCGTAAGAACAGTTGTTTGTGGTATGACAATCGATGTAAGGATTGGAGACTTGTCAAGGGTTTGTCTTCACTGAATCGAACTTGTCGTAGTGGTTTAATTGAAACAGTTAAACTCGGTGGGAAAATGTTACTCTTGTGGGACAAGTCTACAAAGCCTGGCCGTGGTATTTCTGAAGAGAAGCATATTTGCGGTGCACTGATCGCGTTCGAAAGGCGCAAATATGGTCAGGTTTGGGGAAAGGTTGAGTGGTCTAATGCTTTGCTTACGGTTCCTAGTTCATATAGCTTCTTGCGTTCTACTGTAATACGGACTTGATCAATTATGTATTCAAAAAATATGTATTCAACTAGATAAAGATTTGTTCTTTTCACATTAATCCATTTATCATATGGTTTTTATGTTGCCAAGGAAACAAAAGTAATTTCAAAAAGAAAAAAATAAGCTAGCAAGATACTAGCCTACAAGTTTATTTGATTCACTTTTCTTCCCTATTGAAAACCCATAAAAAAAAAAAATGAAAACAATTTTTGTAATCAGAAACAATTATTCCCATTGGCAAAACTATAAATACTTGAAAGACCAGAAGACATGTTCATGTAAGGATGAGGAGCTGTGGCTACTTTGTTGTCCAAGAAACCATAAACATCTTCTTTCACCTCAGTATAGGGAGCCATATTTGCCACAACAGTCTTCCTCAACTCTTCCAATGCATTTTTCATTTCTTGTAACTGAAACATATTCATCTCCTCTACTGGCTTTTCCCACCAATTGGTCGCGGACCGCCTCACGCTAGCTTTTCGTATTTCTTCCATTGCTTGACCTTTCTTCTTCTCTTCCTCTACCTCGCTCAAAACCTGCGTTAACTGCATGTTCAGCTCGCAGCCGGCCGCAGGGTTTCCTTGCGGTTGTTGTTGCGTCGTCTGAGCTAAAGACATGTTGTTTCGGGACATGTACCGATCCAGTACTGATTCGACACTCGGATGGCCGAAAGAGAACGGCTTTTTCGCAGGCGAAAACACGATGATCCCAATCTCTGCACCACACAAGGTGCAAAGCTCACTAGCTTTCTTGAAAAGACCGGCTCTACGTTTCGAGAACGTGACTTGCCTGTGGCTCTCTTTCTTTATCTTAACCATTGGGATCTTTTGTCTTCCGATGCTCTCTTTCTTCTTGGACATCATACCTTTTTTTTAATGGTGGGTGTTTAGTTTTCTTTCTTTGTAGGTAAATTTGGTGGAGATGATGGTTGCTTATATATACATGGTTGAGTCTAGTGTAGCATTATTATGAGATCAACTTGCAAAGTTGGTGATTTATTTTTATTTTTGTAACATCCATTTTGTAATTACTGGTTTTGTCTTTAATTAGATAATAAAATACTAAGATTTGTGTAAGTTATAAATCTTAATTTGGTATTGCAAGGATATATATTTCTCTACTTTTTTTTTATAATTATCTTTTGTATTATAAAAAAATAAATGATTGTCCTAATGAGTGATTCTTTTATGTTACAAATAAAAATGTTGTCCTAATGAGTGAGACCAGCGTGGCATTACTAGGGGATCAGCTTGCAAAGTTGGTAATTGTTTTTTTTTTCTTTTCTTTTTTTGTAACATACATTTGTAGTTACTAGTTTTGTCTTTAATTTTTAGGATAGATAATAAAATACCAAGATTTGTGTAAGTTATAATTATTTCAATTTGATGCAATGATTTTTTTCCTTACTTTTATTATTGGCTTGTGTATAAATGGATGATATATTGTCCTAATGAGTGGGGTTTTTATGTTACACAAAAGGTTGCAAATCAAAACGTATGTGTACACATGTTAAAGTATTATGCAAATAAAAATATATTTTTTTTGTCAATAAAAATATTGTTTTAAGTTATTAATGTTGATGTTTACTTGTTTTTCTTTTGATACACAAATTCATATTTTAATCTAGAAAGTATGACAACAATAGTTTATCTTAAGTTTTAACTTCTTTAAAAAACTCATTTTTAATTGGAGTCTATGGGTCTGAATGTTGAATGCGTATTTGACTGTACGTAAGAATCGGTTTTAATATACGGTACGGTTCAATTGCGGTATTTAAAAATTTTTTTTGCAGAAAATGCAGTATGCTATGCTTTTGCATCCCTTTGAGGTTTATGATTAGGGATTGGTAAAATATCCGATAGATTCGCTTTGATCCGTTATTTAATTCAATTTGATTTAAACAATTCAGATATGTGTAATCTTATGAAGCGAACAAATTATTAAAAGTTTACATGTATAGCAAGATGTTTAGATATATAAATCGACATGTAGTTTAACGCCTCAGTTTTCACAATGTATCCAAATCAAACCCATGTAAAGGCCTTTTATTTGAATATATAAATAAGCTTATGTTTTCCCAAATGAAAAAAAAAACTTATATAAGTTGCACGAGACATGGTCAATGACCTCGAAAAAGAAACTCTACTCAGAGAATAAAAAAATAGAAATAAATAAAGGAAAATAACAAAATCAAAGTATCATTTATTCGCATAATTGAAAAAAACATATAAATCTTCTGAAAATTTTAAAAATAATATATCATTCCCCTTTTTTGGATCTCCTTTTGATTTTTAAGTTATATTTCTTATAACGTAATTTAATTCTGCAAAATCAAAACCCTAAAATTTTTCCACAGCTTATAAAAACACTTTTGTCTCGTTTGTATTCTCTACATTTTCCACTTCTCCTCTATTCGATACATGTTTCCATACCACCTTATAAACGTAACAAAAAATTTTGCCACCCCCTTGAAGGTATTTTACATAAATCATTCTAATCCCTTGACATGGAGGTCCTCCACAGACAATATGCACAATTTCTTGGGTGTTGTACTATTTATTGTGTGGAGGGCTTTCAAGTTAAAGAATTTGGATGATTAGTGTAGTAGTTAGAATTATATGGCATAATGATGTGAGATCTATCATTCTTCCAAATCTTGGTAAGAATTAACTTGCTTCCACCCCAATTTACAAAGTGTTCATTTGGTGGCAGCTTCATGAGTTGGTAAAGGATAAGGATGCATGCGAATTTTCCTAACCAAAATTTGGAATGGATGCTAACTGCTTATATCATTCCCTCATGAAGCATATAAAGAGCATACATGTTTTATCTTAAGATCTATTTAGACGATCCTTAATAAGGGGGAAAAACACAAAATACTCTGATTTCAAGCTATTATATATGTAAAATCAGTTTGCCATCTTACCAGTCCATCAAGTCTTAAGAAAATAGCTTAGTTAAGAGCAAGTACATTGGTGTACCCACACCAAAGTCCCACATAATTTAGGATTAAAAAAAATCAAAAATGAAAAAAAGGGAGGGACGTACTCAAAAACGGAACGGTCCCGTGTGTTGTTGTCCACTTTTCGCGGGCCCCACTAACACGTGGCGGTCCGCGATTAGTTGTTTTTTTTGTTTTTTTGTTTTTGTTTTTAAATCGTAAAAGAAAAAAAAAATTTGGGACCAAAGCAAATTCCACCAATGTAAATGACCTTATTCAAAGTTTGCCTCACACTATTAGAAATTATTCTGACTTTTAGAAATAGATAACACCTAAAGTCATAAACAACCCCAAATATGACAGTAGCAAAAACGAGTTGTATTACGTAATTTTGGGTTTGGTTGATAAAGTTTTACATGGTTCATTTGTAGAAAACACAAAAATTATGACCTATGAGATTATGCCATCTGAGAAAATAATGACTATCACCTATTAAATTAGTTATATAAGTTATAAACTATAACTTAGATAGTTGTCACTCTAAGCTATTTTTCATTTTATTTTTCTATTTACAAACTTAATCTAAGAATCATTTAAACTTTCTATAACTTATTTTCTTATTCCATTTTTTCATCTAATAAATCTTAGGTGGCCTATTAGCCTTTTATTATCTATATTTTCTCCTTGCCTAACTAATCTAGCTTACCATAAATTTTTAACAGCTTGAATCTATCTTGTGTTTATTTTTTTGGGGGGCAAACGAATCGATCTTGTCTTTAATCTACTGTTTTTGTAGAGATATATATGATGAAGATAATATGAACAATCCCTATATTAGTAAAAGAGAAGTACAAAAAATGCTTCCGGGTCGGGTCAATTTAAGAAAATTACCCGAAATTTATAATTGGATCTTTTAAAGTTGGATAAATTAATGGGTTTGGATACATACATCGGATACTTTCTAAATCTAATTTTAGGATTGTATTATTTCCATAACTAATTATAGGATTTACTAATATTTCTCTAATTAATTTAATAAAATCTATTTAAAAAATCTTATTCTTCTTTCACTTTTATTTAATATTATTTTTAATTTTTTGATATTATACTATATAATATAAAAATTTAAAAAAATTTAACTTTTTTTGCATATGTTGCAATTTGAATTTTTCAAAACGGGCATGTAATACTCAACTACACTCGGTTAAATATTTTGGACAATGGTTTAAAATCATTATAAGTATGACCAATATTAAAACCATTGTTACATGAGCATATTTAAAATTTCAAATAGTTTCAAAATATCATAAGTAAAAGGTTCAAATATATAAAAATTTAAAAATTTAAAATATTGAAATATTTTTTTGAAGACATAAATGTAATTTTGGAGACATAATTTTTATTGATAAAATATATTATATATCAAACTATGTAAATTTTAGATAGTTCACGGGTCGTTTGTTAAAATCACAATTATAATGATAAAGCGAGTTACGAATAATGTTTTTTTACGAAATGAATTAGGTTACGGGTTGGACCTTCAAAAAATATATTGTATATGTAATTTTTACGTATATTCCTACTTTTACTACAAAAATGGTCAAAATGAATAATTTATCGACAAATATTATTTTCATACTGTTAAATTTTCACCGTGTTTTTAATTGTATCAAAACTCAGTATATGATTATTTACTCGCTTTTTCTTTATTATTTTATTTAAACTTATTATACAAATATATGATTTATCATAATCGACTGCACTGTAACAAAATTAAAATATAACATATTGTAATCCGTTAAAAGTTATATATATGTAATTATTTCCCCCGCGCTGTAGCGCGGGTCCGAACCTAGTGGTTTCAGAAGAGAAGAGAAAAACACAAAAACTTGCAGTCGCATATATATTGGAACATTTAATGGTTCATTGATTTGTAAATGCATATAGGATATAAAAGTTCTTACTGATTTTGAAATTAAAACATATGAATTATGAAATAACATATTTTACTCACGGATACAAACCTCTTAATATTTCTTCTCAAATTCATTTGAGATCTATTGTGAATTATCTATTGTGAATTTTGAAATTGTTAAACAAATAGTACATGATTTTAACTAGTATGTAGAAATCACTGAATGCTACATAACATATGTAGGTTACGGGTTGGACCTTCAAAAAATATATTGTATATTATTGAAACAAACGAAACTAAACCAAACACAAACCGAATACGAATACCGAACTCAAACCGACCCCAAAGATAAACCGAAAAATAAATCGTAATTGTCCGGTTCAATTTCCGAGTCGGTTAGTTACTGACGGTAACATACATAACCCAAGAATTTTTCCTCTTCTTCTTCTTCTTCCTCTCTCGCTTTCTCGAAAGAATCATCTTCCAATGGCGAACGAAGAAGACAAAGCCCTTGAAGACCTTCTTGACATTCAGATAAAGGAACAAAAGGAATCTCTTTTCGCCATTAACGAAGCCCTAGCTTCTGACCCATCTAATCCAGAACTCCTCTCGGTAAAATCTCTTCTCTGAAAATCAAATCCCTAGATATCTGGAGAACTAAGATTACTACGATTCAGTACCAATACTCCCCAAAAAATCAAAAATTTGGATTGTTCTTTGTCTAGAAATTATAGATTATGGTATCAATTAGTCCAATGCTGTTTGTTCCAGAGTAGTTAAAGGTGAAAGAATGAGTTGGATACTTACTTTCATGTGTGTGGTTTTGTGTTTCTTAAGGTCCATGAAGAGCTTCTCGAAGCAATCAAGGAGGCAGAGGAAGGGCTTTTTCAGTTAAAACGTGCTAGGTTATTGCAGGAAGCTGATATAGTGCTAAATGGTCTGATTCATGATGCTGGTGGAGTTGAAGCTGAGGATAAAACTGAAATGGAACCAGAGAAAATTGAAGAGAAGAAGGATTTGGATGGATCGAAATGTAGGTTTCGACATACTGATGGTCGTTGGTATAATGGTCGGATTATTGGGTTTGAAGGCTCTGATACTGCCAAGATCTCTTTCCTTACACCTACATCTGAGAGTATGACGGTGAGAAATTTGTAGTCTTTACTCTGATTTCTTATGTTTTGTTGACAAATCCTTTTACAAAACTATGTTATCCACATGATCAATTGGTTAGTTTTTAATTACAAGAATTCTTATTAAGAACATGGTAGTTTGTGTTTGTGTTACAATAGTCATAGGAATCGGGTTTCGGAAAGCTAGGGTGGCTAGAGTTTACTAAAATCCTAAGTTGTGCTTGTCTATGTAGCTTAAATAGGTTTTACTGCAGGCATTTAATAATGGATGTGAAAGACTAGTTTTGAGATTGTTACTGTTGGCATTTGGTTCAATTGCTGTTTTGTGTCTGAGATACTAACGCTGCACCGGTCGATTGCAGATGTGCAAGTTTTTCATGGAACAGAGGTGCCGGTTTGGCAGTTCGTGTCGTTCATCACATGGTATGTTTCAACTTTCAAGTATAATTAGATGATAATAATATTTGTCGCTGTTGTTTATGTGTTGTATGTTCATAGTGTCCCTACATTAAATTTGCCGAAGTCGGGAATGTAGCCAATTTGTCATTCTGGTGACTAACTGCAAGATATCAATGCAGGACTAGATGTGCCGTTATCTTCTCTGAAGAACTACGAACAGACTGAGTGGAAAGAATCGATTGTAGGCTCTACGATTTGGGCGGTTTCTGGTAGTAAATACAACATATGGAGGAAGGCTGAACTTGAATCATGGGATGATGAGTTACAAGTTGGCAGAGTTGTTTTCAGAGATGATGGAAGCTCCGCAAAGCTAGGATCTAATTCTATGGCATTGTCAGAGTACGCTCAGATGACTGATGATGACGGGGAAGAGGAGGAGGAGGACGAAGAAGGGAGTGCTTCAGATTCTGAAGAATCTGTTTCAAGTGATTGTGATGAAGAGTCTCCACAAGGCATAGGCTTTCTAGAAAACCCAAATCAACCAAGAGGCATCCAAACTGACACCGCCTTATTTGCTAAGTGGGAGAATCACACAAGGGGAATAGCTTCGAAGATGATGGCAAGTATGGGCTACCGTGAAGGGATGGGTCTTGGTGCCTCTGGCCAAGGGATATTAAATCCTGTCTTAGTAAAAGTACTCCCAGCAAAGCGGTCGCTGGATTATGCTCTTGAACATATCAAAAACGGAGAAGGTAAATGCGAGAAACAGAAGAAGAAAAGGAGCAGAGGTGGGAAAAGGAAGCGTGGGAAAAAGTTTGCAGAAGCAGCGAGAGCAGCAAAACAAGAAGAGGAATCGAAGCCAGATATGTTTAGCTTAATCAACGAACGAATGAATTATACACGCCAGGAGAAAGTAAAGAGCATAGAGTCTGGAAAAATGAAACAAAACAATGGTCCAATAGACAGGAAAGATCTGGTTGCATACGAAGACGAAGTCAAGGACTTGAAGTCGGAGCTATGGAAACTAGAACAGATGGTGAACAGAAACAAGAAAGATAAAGTAGTTTCAGAAGCTGCAACGAGAAGATTGAAAGAAATCCGAAAGGCATTGGCAAGTACATTAGCAGCTCAAGCAGCTGCCTCCATTGCAGTAGAAAGCAAAGAAAAAGAGAAGAGATGGCTCAAGTTTTAGAACATAGAACCTTGTATCAGTTTAACAGAAATTTCATGGTTAAACTGTATCATTTATGACAAACACAGGAACCTTTGAATTATAATTGCGTTTACAAGCAAAATGGTATTCCATGGAATACATGATGTTGGAAGAAGAGGAGACATCACAATATGCATTTTCATAATCTTCTGTGTGTTCTAATGAAGTTATTGGTGTTTAGTTCTATAGCTCTTAAGCAAGCATAAGCCACGGCTGAACACAACGCTGCTGAACCTAACAGGACAGCCTTCCACTGTCTACTAACCACAAGAATGGCCAAAGTCGTCAAAACCAGTGCCGTGGCAGAGAGGATATTTTTCCAGAGCTCAAAAGATTTGATTACTTTGCTGCAGCTTCTACAATGGATAATATGTCTGAAGTACCGGTTAGCCAAATTGGGAGCGTGCATAGTTCCTATTCCTCCTTTTGCAGGGTAAGAAGCCGAAAGAGCTGCAATGAGCCCTGCTGGGGCGTGTTCCACTACTGGAGGAACCTTGGGGAGAGATATGGTCCTATGCCCGAAATGATAAGGCATCCCATGACCAACTTTGTCCATCCATTTTCTATACTCAGCAACCCATGTATCAGATGACTTAAGATTTAAATACAAATCCTTAGTTGGTACTTTCTCCTTCATCAGAACCTCGTTTTGAGACGATAGGAACCCCATGTCTTGTTCAAATACCTTGCAGGCGTTCTGATGCCAAAACCATTGAGGTAACACTGAAACCAAAGGTGATCTTTTCGTGACCCCAAACCTAACAATAAGCATAGACTTCCCTTGCCCTGTAGGTCTACAAAGAAACAGCCCTGAAAAGTAATTCTTCACACCGTCCTTCCCTTCAAATTCTCGATTGTTCTGCAGAACACATGGAGCATCAAACCGAAGTAAATTACTCCCTTTACCGCCTTCTTTCTCCCGTCCCCAAGTCCCTGCGAAACCCCGGTTAGTCCGCTCAGTGACCTCAAAAACCAGAGGCTGAGCATCTTCTCTTTTAGCAGTGAAGTCAGTTCTATCATGAGAAATAGGGACATGAGCCGGATCCATCAGATTCTCTAGAAGAATGGAATGGTCATAAGGAAGCTCATGAGTCGTCGATATGTCGAAAAAACCCGGTCTAGCAAAATGCTCAAACCAAGGAAGCTTTTCAGGGTTTGGAGGTGTCTTTGTTGACATCCACACCCATACAACTCCTTGTGAATCCTTCACCTCATACGTCTTCACACAAGCCACCTTTGGAATCTTGGCACTCGCAGGAAGCTGTCATAAAAAAAAAAAAAAACCACTAAGTAAAAACACAAAACCTCCAAAGTCTTTTTAATAGCAAAATCAGTGCACCTGAGGAATCTTGACACATTTGCCATCTCCTTCAAATTGCCAACCATGATACAGACATTCCAATCTCCCATCAATTAATTGTCCTTCAGACAACTTAGCCAACCTAAAACGACAAAAAAAAACTCACACAAGTGAAAAAAAAAAAAACTTTTGTCTTTTTCTACATTTCCAACAAGTAACTAAAGATTCATTCTGTAGAGATCAGACAAAACATGTGGTTGTGGTTTTGCTAAATCAATCTCTTACCGATGAGGACAACGATCCTCGTAACAACGAAGTGTTCCTTCACCGTCTTTATACAAAACTATTTGACGATCATACACGGTGAGGCCAAGCGGCGCATCGTCGGGAACATTCTTGGTGAGATACAAAGGGTACCACTCCTCTGTCCAATCATAATCAACCACCTCAACACGTTTCTCTTCTTCAGGGTTTAAAAGAACCTCTCCTCCTCCTCCTCCTCCTTCTGTCTGATCAGCTACGGCAGTTCCGGGGGCGGCGGAACGGCGGAGGAGATGGAATCGGGGTTTCGTTGGGGCGGTGCATGTTGTTGTTCTCTGGTTGTGGATTATGGGTGTTGTTAATTTAGTGAAGAGGATAGGAGAAGTAGCTGTGAGTTGAAGAGAAGAGCTTAGGAAAGGAACAGCCATGGCGGAGTCTTTGTTAAAGTAATCGATGACTTCTCTGCTAAATAGATCGTAATAAGGTTTGCTTGTACAACCGTTGGACCTCGTTCCACCACATATACGAGAAGTAGACAATTTAGACAAAAACGATGTCGGTTCGTGTGTTTTTAGACAAAACGATGTCGCTTTGCGTGTTTTAAATATTCATGGATATGAAATTCAGATTTTTTCTTTAAAATTGAGAAATTATTTGGAGTATCAACAATTCATTTGCATATGCAAAGTTACAAACTTTGAATATTACATAATACATATTGAAAAACAAAAATACGCAAACCGGCGTCGTTTTGGGTGGAATATGTGTGATAAAAATTTACACTTTGAAATAATAGCATTGATTTTAATCTTTCATTAGGGGATAACTTGTGGTATCGCACGGATGACATTTCATTTTTAATTTTATAAAACAGCATAATTTATATAAATTCATATAAGACTTTGTTGAACCAATTTAACCTAGTGATCTAATGACCTGCAAGGTAATCTGATTCACAATCTTGTTTGAGTTTACAAAACATTACATACAATTTTGAATTTGACATGTATATTTTGTTCGTATGTTTTTGTGTAATTGAGTATATATATATATATATATATATATATATATTTTAAACAAATGTGTTTAGAAAGATCTTTAATAGTTGAAAATATAATTGCAAAAAGGTTCTGAGCAATTGTTAAGATTTTTGATTTATAATAACTGTAACGTTTTTTGATATTTTTGAATTTTTAGTTTTTATAATATTTAAAACTTTTTAAAAGCTAAATTTTTGAAAAGATTCATTATTTATAATATTTTCAGAATTTAAAAATTTAAAAATTATAATAGTTTGAAACTTTTTAAAAAGTTTAATTTGCTCAAATAAAGAATGAGATTAAACCGAATAAAACTTTTAAATTTTGGGTGCTTGAGAATCAAACTTCCTGCTTATTCATATAGTTGGACACATGGGTCTTGTTTATAGGGGGATTTGCACAACTAACCTTTTTATGATACTCTTTTCTACGGATCGACGACCTATTTCCCCCCGATAACTATCACATCGTATTAGAACTACACAAAACTTTAATCTCGTCTTCAAGCTACCCGAATCGATAGTTCTATTCCTATTTCTCCCCAAATCGATAGTTCTCATCTAATTTTCCAATTTTCTGGGTTTGAACGGGTTACGAACCAAACCCAATTAAAACCAACGTAATCCTGGTATAAAACCAAATTTTAAACCCGACTCGACCCTTTATCCGATCCAATATTGTCTTCTTCACCCGGTTCTTCAAGCAGCAAATCCAACTTCTACATAATCAAAATTTGATTTAATTCGATTTAAGACCAGCTTCGATAAGATCGATTGTGAAGTTGTTGTCAAAGAAGAAGAATAACATAGGACTCGATTTAGCGGCAGCTTTCTCTGCTTTCACGTTATCCAAATCAATCAAATCCATTGAGAGAGAGATAAGGATTGGAGAAAAAAGGGAAAGAGATGAAGAACAAAATGGAGCAAACTTCTTCTCTCACATCTCCGACGATTATTCATCTCTCATCTCCGAAAAGCTTCGACGGCCGCTACTCCTTTCTCCATCATCTTTTGTCTCATGATCAAGCTTTGGGACCGTTAAACTCTCACCATCTGTTTCTTCTTCTTCAGCTTTGTCATTCTCCTTCTTTATCGTTGATTAGTGGTGGTGGAGATGATGGTGAGATTGAACACGGCGCCCCATAGATCCCAATCTTTAAGCACTTTCCCAGGATCCTTCCTATAAGAATTAGGAAATACCACATGCTTCAATCGCCTGGGAGTCACTAAATGGAGAAGAAGAAGTTGTAATTGAAGGATGAAGATCGAGTTTTTTCTTCTTTTTTTTTTCGTCTGGGAGTCACTAAATGGAGAAGAAGAAGGAGGAAGGAAGTGATCTTCTTTGTTTTAATTTTTAGGTTTTTCTTTAACATTAAATAAAAGGTTTAATCATGTTTGACTAAATTAAAATTGAAACCGGGTTGAGATAAAATTTAATTTGGTTAATAAGATTTGTTAATTGGTTAAGAAAATATTAAACCAACAGTAAACCAATTGTTAACCATATAAACCCAGATTTTTGGAAATGTAGGATGAGAAGTTCTGTGTAGTTCTAATACGATGTAATAGTTATCGGAGGGAAATAGGTCATCAATCCCTTTTTCTACAAGTACCCTCTCTATCCATTTTCAAAAACACCGTCTTTAATATACAAAAGACTAAAATTACCCTCCTTTATTATAACCCATGATGAAGAAAGGAATATTCTTTCCAACAAAAAGAATATTCCTTCCGAAAAATTTCCCGCCAAAAAATTTCCGCAAAAAAATTTCCCGCCAAAAAAAATTTCCCCCAAATTTTTTCCGCAATTCCTTAAAAAATCTTTTTAAAAACCTTGTAAATATTTTTAAAATCCCTTAAAAATCCTTTAAAAACCCTTGTAAATCTTTTAAATGTCATCCACAACCTTTCAAAACTTGAGTTAACCTTTTAAAATCATTGTTAATCATTTTATGACATTTATAAACACTTGTAAATCTCTTTAAACCTCTTATAACCGTGATAAATCATTTATTAAAAAACTTTTATAAACATCTAAAACCCTTTAAAAACCCTTGTAAATCCTTGAAAACCATCTTAAAGAACTTGTAATACATTTAAAACTTTTGTAAACCCTTTAAAAACCTTTATAAACTTCTAAAACCCTTTAAACCCCCTTGTAAATCCTTTTTTAAAACCTTTAAAAATCCTTGTAAATTTTTATAATCCCTTAAAAATCCTTGTAAATCCTTTTAAAACTGTTATAAACTTAGAAAAACATTTAAAAACCATTTTAAATCATTTAAAAACCATTTAAAAACCTTTGTAGGCTTCTAAACCCCTTTTAAAACCATTACAAATCTTTTTAAAACCATTTAAAAACTCTTGTAAATCCCTTTAAATACCCTTGTAAACCCTTTAAAAAATCTTGTTAACCCTTTAAAAAATTTGGCAGGAAAATTTTGTAATTTTTTTTTTGCGGGAAAATTTTTTCGGAAAAATTTTTGGAGGGAAAATTTTCTCGGAATTTTTTTTGGCGGGAAGGTTTTTGGCGGGAAATTTTTTGGAAGAAATATTCCTTCCTTTGGGAAAGAATATTCTTTCAAATAAGGGTAAAATGACCATTAAAATTTAAGAGAGGGCAAAAATGAAAATGGCAAAAAAAGGTATTTTTAAAAGAGGGTATCATAAAAAGGTTATTGGTATCAATTGCTCTTGTTTATAAGGGTTTTGAACAATTCTCTAAAATTTTCTATATAATGTGGGACGATGTATATTCACCTTTTTCTTTTTAAAATTAGCAATATACATCTGTTTACAAAAAGTTCAAATTGTAAAATATGCGGCAAAAAATCTATTTTTTATATATATGTTTTATGTAACAAAATATAAATAAGATCATATAAAGGTGAAATGAGAATAATAAATTTTGTTAATATGTTAGATTAAATTAGGTTGAGATTTATTAGGGAGATCAACATTACAAATGGAAATGATATAATATGCTGTAAAAATATCCGATTTATTATCTATATCCAATTAAATATCAAAAATTGAAGTATCAATTTATTTTAGTTAAAAACTTTGGTTATTTTCTAATGTGTACTTCAGCTTTAATAGTATATATATGTATATTTTACCCCATATTTTAGAAAAATGTTGATCACTTATATATATTATATCGATTTTTCTTTTAACGGAGTATTTTATTCATTTTTTTTAATTCTTATAATTATGTAAAATATGTAATCTTATAATTATGTAAAATATGTAAAATCAGTGAGAATGAACACATGTCAACATCTTATCATTCCAATTGACATGCATAATGATGATCATCATCATATACACTTTATTTCTATATACTACTTATTTTAATTTTCTCCTTTGTTGCGTATATATGAATCATCTACATTCTAGGCTATGGGGTTTATCAAGTAGTATTGATCATGCTTCTTTATATGTAATGTATTTAGAGAAAAAAAACAGCTTTTGCATTTTATTTTTTTTAGTATTTTCGAAATGGAGACGAGATCTCTAGCAATAGAGCTTTAACGTCTCCAAGATTCTGATGGAAACCACATTACATCTCACGGAAAAAATGGTTTCATAACCTAACATGTTAATATATATTTACATTTAGTAATTACAAAGTTAGTGAGTAGATAAGCTTGAATGTTTTGTATATAGGTAAATATACATTTTATATACTATTGCACAAGCTCTAAACCTAACAATGTAAATATTTTTGCTAGTTTTATTTTCACAGATAAATAATAATCTTGAGCAAGCAATTATGACTATATACCTACAAAAAAAAAATTGTTCTTTGGAACTTAGCTGATCTTTGATTTTGTACATGGTAAGTACAGTGAATTCCCTTAAATGATTAGCATGAGTTCAAAAAAAGAAATATCTGAAAGGTACAAAAAAACAAAACTAGCCTGTTTTTGTCACAAAACAAATCATATAGTACTATTTTAGGTTCATATTCCTGTAAATTCTCCTGCTTTCAACTTCTGGCAATAACACCAAAAAACACAAACCTTGTTTTTGCATATTGATGATGACTCCAATGGATGCATGATGCATTTAGAGAGTTAAAAGATGAGACTGTCATTAAATTCTCCTGACTCAACCACATCACTTACTCAGTTCTCTCTTTCTCCCTCTGACACGAACACACATGCAATTACAGTTATCATTTATCACAACAACTACCACTTCTCTCTCTCTTTCTCTCTTAAGCAACTTCACTTACCTCTCTTGAGATTGACACATTTTTAAAAAATGGCGTTGCAATTTTCTTCATGCAGACCAAAACCTACCTTGTTCTTTATTCTTCTTTGTCTTCCTCTACTTTTGCTTGTTTCTTCCTCATTAGCTGACCTCTCTTTCAACTTCTATGCTGGTTCTTGTCCTGGAGCTGAGTTAATCGTGAGGAACACTGTTAGATCTGCTGCTTCCTCTGATCCATCAGTTCTTGGGAAGCTTTTACGTCTCATCTTCCATGATTGCTTCGTTCAGGTATATTATATTACATTGCTTCAAGAACCACCTCTTTCTTGCGTGACAAGGCTTTTCCCACTTAATTTTTGTCTGTCGTTGCTGCTGTCTTAGGGTTGTGATGGCTCAGTGTTGATTCGAGGGAACGGTACAGAGCGAAGCGACCCTGGAAACGCGTCTTTAGGAGGATTCGCTGTTATTGAAAACGTTAAAAATGTTCTCGAAATCTTTTGTCCGGGCACAGTTTCTTGCGCTGATCTCCTTGTTCTTGCTGCTAGAGATGCAGTAGAAGCAGTAAGAAGCTCTGTTTCTTGAATTTTAAAAACTCTGTTTCTTGTTGAAAGCTCTGTTTCTTGATGTTTTAAAAACTCTGTTTCTTGTTGAAAGCTCTGTTTCTTGATTTTTAAAAACTCTGTTTCTTGTTGTTGTCAATACTATTTTCCGGACAGCTTGGAGGACCAGTAGTTCCAATACCGACAGGGAGAAGAGACGGGACGGTCTCAATGGCAGCAAATGTGAGACCAAACATCATCGATACCGATTTCACAGTTGACAAGATGATCAATATCTTTTCCTCTAAAGGCTTATCTATTCAAGATCTAGTCGTTCTCTCTGGTACCTTCTGTTTCTTGATATTCTATAGAGAAGAGTTTCTTTTTCTTTCTAAAACAATTTTGGATTATGTTACGGTCTCAGGAGCGCACACGATTGGAGCTGCGCATTGTAACACATTCAACAGCAGGTTTAAGCTTGGTCCCAAAGGCAACTTAGAGCTCATAGACTCATCTCTTGATAACTCCTATGCGCAAACACTTTTGAACAAGTGTTCATCTTCGTTGGATCCTACAACCACGGTCGTGGATAACGATCCAGAGACATCGTCCACGTTCGATAACCAGTACTACAAGAATCTGATAGCTCACAAGGGTTTGTTTCAGACGGATTCAGCTCTCATGGAAGATGATCGGACGAGGAAGATTGTTGAGATTCTTGCGAATGATCAGGAGAGTTTCTTTGAGAGATGGACTGAGTCGTTTATGAAGATGAGTGTGATGGGTGTGAGAGTTGGTGAGGAAGGTGAGATCAGACGCTCTTGTTCTGCTGTTAATTAAACAGAGACTAGACCGATCATGTGGTCTTCTCATTAGAAGTGCAAAACTGGAAAATAGTGTAATAATTTTATTTATTTATTTATTTTCAGCTCAAATGTAGACATATATACGAATTTACAAGCTTTAAAATTAAGTACCAAAGAGTTGCACTGCACAATTAAAGTAAATTTTAACTGTTGAACTGAAAATTTGTTGTTAAAAATAGTTAATTTATAGATGATCAAAGATTAACTTGTATTTACACAATTTGACATGCAATATAGAAAATAACGATTTTTCTAAACGAAAATTTGTATTATAATCGACCATGAATACCTTGGCAGTGTTTGAAGTAACAATATTTATATTTTATGAATGGAGAGTAATTATGGAAATAATTTGTTTTTAACGATATGAGTAGTTTGGAAATAAATGTTAACTATAGTTTGTACGTATTTCAGAAATAAATGGTGGACTTCCAATTTTTTTACAAAATATGCCACTGTATTTAATAAAATACTGTTAAAAGAAATAGAAAATAATTGGAAAGATAAAAATGGAAATACATAGATATTTAGAAGATTTGAAATTATAGTTCCCCTAGCATATTTGTTTGATATATCTTTTTTTTAATTATTTTGCATCATAATATAACACATAAAATTAATAAAATATATTTTTCTGCATATTTTTTGATTCAAAAATTTAAATAGGACATATATCACTCAATTAATATAAAAATTATATGTTTAACATCTCAAATCCGCTAAAAATGTAAAGAGAATGATTCATAGTCAAATTATAAATAAGATCAAAATGAATTTGAAAATTCATAAAACTTTAAGAGAATGATTTAGAGTCATATTATACATAAGATCAAAATCAATTTTAATCCGAGAGGCAGAAATTTTAACTTAATAGATATATGAACTTTAAGTTTGTATATTATTTACTTTGATATTAGATGAATTGTATCGTTTTATCGTTTATAGTCAATTTAAAAAAATAAAATAAAATTAAAATATTATAAATTATATATTTAGTTTAAATAAAAAAAAGTATAAAATAACACATATAAAATATGTTATAAGACGGGTTTAAATCAATACTAACTAAATCGACAATAATCTGATATTTTGATACGGGTTAAATCTTCATTTCACTATTTTTTAACAATATCAATATAAGACATATAGAATCAAACTAATTTAGTTAAAATTTGTATTATAAAATATTAATAATTATAAAACCAATTCCAACAAAATCTGTAAATTCAAAAAAAAAACATGAATTTAAAAAATGTTTTTCCGTGATGTATTTTGGGTTAAAATCTAGTAATATATATATACTAGAATATGTTATTTATACTAGTAATATTTTACATGTACGTACAATTTTTAATGGATTAGAATATGTTATATATTTTTTTTCATTGCAGTTCAGTCAATTACAATGAATCATATAATTTGTGTAATGAGTTTGAATAAAATAGTAGAAAAAGCGAGTAAGTGGTTACATAATGAGATTTGATACAGTAGAAGAAAAAAAAAGACAGAGAAAATTTAAAAAACACGATGGAATATTTATCAACAAATAATTCAGCTTGACCATTCTTGTAATAGAAAGAGAAATATACGTAAAAGTTATAAAAGATTTGCATTCATAAAAATTACATACTCACAATATATGTTTTGAAGGACCAACTCGTAAGAGATTACATTCGTAAAATTATTATTCATTATGCCCTTTACCATATAATTGTGAGTTTAACAAAATAACCTGTGAATTAGTTGTGATTTAATCAATATATGAATAGTATATTTTGTTAATAACCCTTTGTATGTACCATTGTAAAAATTTGATCTAGTTATGTTCTTTAAAACCGGTAAAAATAAAGTATTTTGCATATAATTTGAAATGATATTTATGTAACATTTTGTATTAATATTATAACTGATGTATCTAAACTTAAAAAAAGTTTAAAATTATTAATATTTAAATAGAAAAAATTAATATTGATGGCTTATATTGCATGACGGGTTGTATGATGAGACGGATTCAAATCAGTTTTATTAAAACTTAAAATATCATTAATCTGATACTCTCACGAGTTAAATCCTTATTTTACTATTCTTAACAATGCCAATATAAAATATGTCAAATAAACTAATTTAGTTGTAATCTTAATAGTTATTAAATAAACTACAATAGATTCAATAAAATTCAAAAGGAAATAAAACTTTAAAAGTAAATAAATAAAGGTTTGCCCCGCTGTGTACATCGGATTAAAATGTAGTATAAGTTATAATATATTCATATGTTATATGCGTCTTTAGAACATGCATATGATAATGGTATTTTCTAGATAAAATATTTTCAGACAGAGAGTTTATTTAACTTAAGAATCATGAATATTAAGCAATGGATGACTTAAGAATGATGAAATTTTTTGTATTTTAATATATTATCATCTTTTGTAGGAACTAGTTGTAACAACCCGTCATGTGGGATCATCCGCCATGTGGGATCATCCGCCATGTGGCACACCCTGCGACTGAAGAAGAAAGCTACACCATTTTCAGTCGAAATGGTTGAAAAGCTCTAAGACATTTTTTATTATAGCACTCTGATTGTTGGTTTCCTTTATGGCTATGAAAAGAAAGACATCTCTTGTATAGTGATGGTACCTCAATGGTAAATTCATCAACAGCTTCAAGTTGCTTCACCTATCTTTGAAGACCAAATTCCATACTACTTGAATTAAATTGGTTTCATTATTCATACGTAAACAAATAGAAGGACCTAGCACTTTGACAACATTAGACGTTATCTTCCACTACTCACACCATTTGGAGGAAATTTCATGATTGTCATTTTATACGGAGATAGGGGATCCAAACTGTTCAATCAACCATGTGATAAATACCCTAAGAATGCTAGGTTTCATGTCAGTATTATTTTTGTGCACTGAAAAATTCTTCCTTTATAATCTAGGACTACTTGGGAATGATTTGTTTTATATTTTCTAAGATATGTTTGATTATACCAATTCGTACTCTCACAAAACAACAATTAAAATTACAACCTAAAGTTTCAAATTTTGTACAAAGTACCACTATTGCAAAAAAAAAAAACACTATTAAATTTTGCTGACATGAATGACACTTGCGAAATATATCTTCATATTCTTAAAATAAAATACTACTAAATAAATAAAGTTTTAAAAATACACTAAATTTTTTTTAAAAAATTCTAAATTACACTAAAATCAGTAAAATAAAACAAATTAAGGAAACAATATTTGTAGACTTTTTATTTAAAATTCATTAGATTTATATTTTATAATTAAAGAAATTATATGTCGGTTTGTATTTATAAAGGAAGATTAAGGTTAGGCAAAAAAAAGAGGAAGATTAAGGTTTAATATTTATATATAAATAAATGTAATTCTATTTCAGTTTGGGTTTATAAATAAACATTAGGGTTTAAATTTTACAATTTAAGAAATTTTATTTATCGGTTGAGTTTATAAAAGAGAATTAGAGTTTAGATTTTACAATTAAACAAATTATATGTTGATTGGGTTTATAAAAGAGGATTAGAGATTAAATTTTACAATTAAAACAAAATTATATATATTGGTTTGTGTTTATTAAAGAGTGGTTAGGATTGAAATTTTACAATTAAACAAAATTATATATCGGTGTCGGTATATAAAAAAATGCTTATATGTATACAAATTTTGTTCAATAATTTTTGTATTTTTATTTTTAATAAAATATAATATGACATAATATAATACTCTAATTTTATTGGTTAAACCCAAAGGAAGCGGTAAATACATAGAAGTGAACCCTAGTATTGTCCTTCATACAACCCATATTTTAACAATCAAAACTCAACTTTTAACTCATTCAAGTTTAGTTATACGATAAAATCAAGTTTAGTTATATCGTAATTTAAATTTAACGATTATGAAATACTGATAAAGTTCGTTAAATTTGTAAACAATGTTCCGTGTGATTGGCTCATTTGAGTCGATCTTTTAGTTTGAAGATGACAAAAAAAAGAAATACTGATAAAGTACAAAAACATTTTAACAAAAATCGTTTACTTATAGAGATGGTAAATCAAAATTTATTAGTTCAACTTGAAATAAACTACTGTAATATTATGAAAATTAATTGTTTTTAACAACAACAATATTGTAATTAACTTAGCCCCCTGATTAAATAAGGGTAACATTATAACTTTATAATCTTTCTATTAACCGTTACGTTACTACCACGTTTCCTTAACCGGAAACTTCAGAAACTCGGAACAACGCCGAAACCGCCATAAACTCCGCCGTCTCCACCACCATCGTCACCTCTCGACTCAGTACGCTTAGCAAAACGTCCTTTAATCCTCGGCCTCATCTCAGCGTAAGCTTTACGCGACGCATACCTAATCGTCTTCTCAAACTTCCTATTCTTCCTCTTCTCTCTATACCTCAAAACCCTCGCTTCCCTCTCCGCCGGTGATAACTGCACTACTGGCATCGTCACCGTCGCCGTAGCCGTCGCCGTCGTAGCTCCTCCTCCACTTTCAGGAACCAACGCTACATCTAAAGATCTCGACAAATCCTAAAAAAAAAAAAAAAACTCAACTCAGATCTAAAATTCATTTTTCCAGATCTGAAAAATTTCAAGAGATACAGAGATGATTCGTACAGATTGATTGATGAAACTGAATCCTTTAGAAGCAGAGATGTCGATATTGAAGTAATCGTTATTGAGAAACACTAATTTGTTGTTAATAGGAACGACTCCATCGTTACCGGAGCTATTCTCCTCCGAAGTAACCTCAATCTTCGGATACTCAAGATCGGTAAAAAAATTAGAGATCTCAGTTTCTCCTCCTTCTTTAGGTAAAAGCCAAGAAGCAGCTTCACCGTCATCATCATCGTCGTCGTTGACGAAGGAGGAAGCTGATTTAACAGATCCAGAAACGGAGTCGTGAAAAGGAGTGATCGGGATACGTTCATGGCGGCTAGAGAGAGGATTCGCTGAGTGGATATCACGGTCGCACGTGACGCAGAGAGCTGCGGCGTCGGCTTTGCACGTGACGTGAGCAGGAGCTTGTTCGCAGACTTCGCATAGGTAGACACGTTCGTGACGAGAAGCGAGTTTGTTAGCTGTGTGGATCTTGGAATCGCATGGTCCGCAGAGAAACGCTGCGTCTGCTCGGCAGAATAGTGTCGCTGCCGTTGATTTGCACGAGTCGCATAGTCTCGACGACGCCATTTGAGTTTTTTTTTTTCTTTTTCTCTCTTCTACTGTTTTTTTGATTATTTTAATAATTGAATTTTGAGTCCGCTTTTTTTTTCTAGAAATTGACTCTTGGTGGTGCTGTGGAAATGGCGATTGGATTGGACGCGCTGAGATGGGTCATGGAGATCTGAGAGTAACGAATAAAGAGATGACACGTGTTAGTGAACCTTAGCCGAATAGTGAGACATTGCGGAGAGGTGGACCTAGACTCCTAGTAATGTGATGTGAAGTGATTTTCTTGGGACTTTCATAATTTTTTTCGGAATTTTTTTCTTACTTCTTTTTTTGTCGGCAAGTGAATTCGGATTTAAACGTTTGTGTCTTTTACTGTTACCGAACCAAAATTTTCGAATTAAACCGGTTTTTGGTCAGTTTTGGGCTTTTGGCTATGGGGTGTCAGTTCTAGTAAGGATGAATAGATCAGCTCATCCGCATGACATTTGTTGATAAATAGGTTCAATTTTGTACTTTTCAAAGTTACTTAGATTATATTAATTTTTCTTTTAAAAAGACAACCAAACTGAAAGATTTGTACGGGTATTTCTCATGTATTCATAGATTTTGGTATTTCTTATTATTATTATTTTTTTTCCTCTATAACCGTTGTCGCAACTTCGAAAATGTTATAAACTTATAGGGTTGTTACCAAAAAAAATAATGATGCACCTACTAACCGAACCAATATTTAAACAATATAACTAGAGATATATGTTTTATTAGACAAAATCAACTAAAGTTTACAATTGACAATTTTATCATTCGAAATTTCATACAAACATAAGCAAATAATGTAAAAAGAGAAGTCGTCGGAGCAGACAAATAAAAAAAATCCGGATTTTTAAAACAAAAACGGTTGAGCTATACTTACTGATCCAAGTCGACGAAACACACCACTCGGACCATTATCAGTGTTTAGTCTGGAATCAATTCAATTGCTTGTTAAAAGGTGATATATCCCTTACGGATCTCAATTAAAAATCGTATATTTTTTTTTTTTTCAAAAGGAAACAAAACAACAACAAAAAGAAAGGAGACAATATTAAGTGAACATGTCATTGATATTAACTCATAAGATGAAGAACTAAGATAAACCATACTAAACAAACCAATAAGTATAAATGATTCGAAGATACACTCTTTGAGGGGATGACCAATTGGTATATGGAAGATGCTTTTAGCCACTGCCCGACTTCAATGTATTACTCAACCTGAAGATCAAGATGGAGAAAGTCTAATATTTGAGAACAAACGCACAAAGAAATGGGTTTGGTTTCAGTAGATAGGACCAATCTATGATTTGGTTCGGTTTCAGAATGTGCTTACCAGTCCAATCCCTCGAAAAGTCCCTCGCCTTTCACAGCACAAGTTTTGAAGATTGCCCATTGACGACTCTTTATCTTATGTAACTCCAGAGCTTCTGTAACAGCCGCATCATCGAGTGCACCAGGAAGATCCTGTTTAGTCGTTTTAAGAAAAACCAGACCAGATTATTTATAGATTTGTTTCAGTAGACATGTTTAACACATGCAAAAAAACGTAAGCTTTTATAGCTATAGAAAACCAATGCAAACAGTCAAAGTTTATTAGAAGCGCTAAACATTTAGATACTACTAACCTGCTTGTTTGCAAATATCAGAACCACCGCACCTTTCAATTCCTCTTCCTATAAAAATCAATTGAAAGAGAGTAAGATTCAAATGCTGACAGTGGCAGAGGTACACTTTGTTGAATAATGAACAGTTTAAGGATAGATAATAAGATCTATAAAGCGACATGATAACTTGTTCTTTCCACCCAGTACGAACCTAGATACTTCAATTTTTGAGTCACCTATTAGAATCCTGTTTGACAATTTACAAATACTTGATACACAAAATTGAACAAATACTGTATTTCTTAATAGCTACCAATATACGTTGCGAGAAGTACATCAGGAAAAGGTTATCCTATATTAATTATGGATGGAAGAAGTCTATCATGAAAATAATACAGCAGTGTATGAAGAGGAAGACTCAGAAGTGGTTTACCTCCAAAATTGCATGAAACTCCTCTTTCGCAACCCCGATTCTATCCGTATCACTCGAGTCAACAACATAGATCACTGCTTGCGTATTCGGAAAATAGCATCGCCAGTATGGCCTGTCAAAATATCCAATAGTATTTTATTCAAAAACACAAAGAGTATAATCTTGATGTAACCATTTCTGTTCTTTGTGACTTCACACAGTACATGCAATGAAATTGAGAAAAGAGATCACTTATCTACCTTATGCTTGTTTGTCCACCTGCCACAGGAATACATTGTTTAGCCAAATCAATTTAGTTGTAAATAGCAACCATACCATATGTAAGTAATTAAACAGCAAGACAAACATACATTTTATGCAAAACAATCAACACACTACATAGTACATACCAAGAAATGTGTTACTTATCATCAAGCCATCACCTTTTTATATAATACAGAACACTTTGTCTGCCTCTTCAAGATCACTCAAGAAAAGGAGTCATAACATTAACAATACTAGTTCAATCTACCAAAACTACTTATCACTATGAAAGATATATAACCTAGGGACTCCAAACCAAGTAAATTTCTGATCATAGGTTCTGATAATTAACTCAAAGAGAAACATTCCAATTATTCAAATGCATCACTAAGGATCTGGTAACATGGAGCTAGTCAACTTAGAAAGAACACTAAGTAACTCAGACAATCTCACACTGAGTTCATCAGGTAAATGGTTGGATCTCATCTCACACTAAAATCCTACCTAGAACCTCAAAATTCGAAGTTTAACGCATCAAGGAAATTAACGGATTCAAAAAAATTCTAAGAAACATACCTAAATCCCAGACCTGAAACTTGATATTGTTGTACTGAACAGTCTCAACGTTAAATCCAATAGCTGCAAGATCAGATCACAAAACCACAAAAAATCAAAATCCGAAACCACATCAACTAGATCCACAATTTAAACAACATTAAGAGTGATAAATACATACTCGGAATCGTAGAGACAACTTCCCCCATCTGAAGCCGATCTGGAATCACATAGATTCAAAATCAAAATCAACACAACTCAGAAAAAACGATCGAATCAAAATTCAAAAACCCTAGTCAGTAAATGTAGCTATAGAGATACGAAATGCGAAAGATTAAAGGCAGTGATTTTTACAGAGGATTGTGGTTTTTCCAGCATTGTCGAGACCGAGGACGAGGATACGAGCTTCTTTGTTACCAAACACGGAAGAGAACATCCGCGTGAATAGGATTCCCATCTTCTTCTTCTTCTTCTTCTTCTTCTTCTTCGTCTTCTTCGTTCGGATCAGATCAAACGATCTAAGAGAGGTTCTTCTTCTTCTCTTGGATCATTCGACCTCTCAGATCTTTCTTCTTCTTTAAGAGTTTATGCGATGACTGAAAAAAAAAAAAAAAAAGGAAAAACAATCCCGAGAAGGACGAGAAAATATACGTTTTTCTTATTTCATTTTCATTTTTTTTTAATTCTCTTTCGTTGTTTCTGATTCAGTCAGAGGCTTTGTTTGGGCCTTTTTAGTATCAACTCAGCCCATTATAATCTAATCGTCTAATTGGGCCTTCACTTCATTAAAAATTTCATGTTAACAAAGAGGGAAGTTTTTTTTTTTTGTCTTTTTATTTGGAGGAAAGTGATTGTTGTGTTCTTCATAGTTTTGCAAAGATGTATATCAAAATAAATAAGGTAAAATAGACCCTTCAAAAAAACGATTAACAGGAATATCAAAATAAATAAAACTAGTGGTATATTAACATTGAGGTTAATAAAAGAATTATATGCTAGAAGCATGCAACAATTGAAATATTATATATATATATATATATATATATATATATATATATATATATATATATATATATATATGTACCCTCTTCCAACTTCCAAATCAAGATCAACTCCAATCACAACACTAAATGTCTCATTTGTTTATTTTTTTCATCTCAAACCACAAATACTAGATTTTACACTTAAAAACATATTTTAATATTATATTATTAATTTTCAAAAATAATTTTGATAAATACTAATTATTTTTATAACTGAATGATAATAGTTACAGTTGATAAATATAGATAAAAGCAAGATAAAATTAGATAGTATTATTCAAACTCCGGTTAACTAGAAAATAGCGAGATGACAGAGGAAAGACGAACGGACTCAATAACTTTATTTATGAGCTAAAAATGTTGTTACAAAGCTTAACTAATTCTAAAGTGTATTTTGACTTTATATACAAAGACATAATCTCAACAATAAACCAACAAACATTAAACTAATAGTAAACCAGACTTAATCCATCATATTAGAATTGATCCTAAAAGCATTTTTAAGGGGAAGTGAGAGGATGTAGCTTAGGAATTTTTAATTATTATAATAATGTAAGATGTTAAGTTAAAAACCAAAGTTATAGAGTTGATTATTGGTTGAACCTCTAGAATCTTAAAAAAATAATAATTTAATAATGTAAAACAATTTTAAGATCGTGGCGACAGACAATAGTTGTGTGATGAACATTTATATTTCGTTTAATTGAACAAAACTCTTAACCAATTCCCTTAAGGGAACATTCACCAAGATAAGCATAAACCAAACGACAACTAATCTCCAATCAGAGAAGATAATCAAGTGGCAACAACAACATAGATATATGAGAAGCACACAAAGTTTTACTCCATGGATAGATAGAATCAAATCCTGCAGCTACTAAGACTACTACTACAAACGCATGATTTAGCAAACTAAGAGGTTTTCTTTGTTCTGTTTAATAACACAGAACCAAGCCATACAATTTATTTTTTTGCAAATCATTCCATGGACTTGATTTCATCACTGCGATGGTTGTGGCTGGACTTGTTCCTCCCCTTTCTGCACCTCTTTTGGGGTTTCGTTGATGTCATCACCAGCTTCGTCCTGGAAGTAATAAGATAAGACACAAGTGTTATCAACATAATCTTAGTTGCTTGTTGCAATCACTAAAAGATTGCCAACAATGAAGAGTGTATGATTCCTCTCCCATTGTATCTAATTCAGAGATTGCCTCATCAAAAGCCTACCACCATGAAAATCATATTAACTACAATCCTATAGGTAAACATTTGCAGGCTTTACTTTCTCAATCATCATAATTAATTATAATCTTATAGTTAACCACTCACCGCCAAACACGTGACATAAGCAATCCTCTCAAAAACATCTTAACATAAACCCAAATACCCCTTATCAATTCACTGTTTTATTATTTTGAGTTTTGTTTAATGCCCTAAGGCCCGACAGGTTATCTCGATAAAAATACTTTATAATAAGTACTAATTAAAAAACATATATTTGAATCACAAATGTTTTGTCAATAAATTTAATATAATTTCTATTTTTTTGGTTTGTTTGTGTCGAGCTAAGAATTATCAACTTTTACAATTAGGGCCTAGGTATGTTTTGTTCTTCAAATTGTTGCATCAACATCACACCTTCATGCTTTATGATTATAGAATACAAATACAAAAATATAGAAAAGAAAAAAGCAAATTGTTCGTATACTCCTTTTATTATTTGTATATTTGTTTATGCGGCACAAAGTTTAAGAACGAGTTTATGAATGCAATGATAGAAAAAAAAAAAAAAAAAAAGTACGAACAATTTATTACTTTGGAACTTTCTTGCGGGAGACGCGGCTACTCGGCGCCTCTAAAGACAGCTCAGCAAATGACAAATAAGTCAAAACAGAATCATTGTCTTTTGCTTTCATTACTTAACTCTTTTCACGACACGTGTCCCATTTCCCATTTTTTAATACTACAACAGAACAAACGTATAAGAATTAATTAGCTACTACTAATGGACAAATATTAAAATCAGTGGTCTCTATAGCCTATAGATTTTATTATTATATATCAAAATAAGTTGTAAAATTTGTTTTGATTGAAGATATAAATATGCAAAGATTTATAAGTTTTAATTAGACTTTTGTGTGGAGTGCACTTCACTTCAAATATCTCTATGCATTAATATAGCGTGAGAACAGAAGAAAATTTTGTCTTTGTTAATGAGAGATATTATCAAATTAAAAGCAAAGTAGTTTAATGGGGCAAGTCATCGAATTATTATAACTTTTGATTGATACCATAAAACGTGTTTTTAACTTTTGTTTAACCTAAAACAGAATTTGATGCTTTCTCTTGTGTGTTTACATCCAACTAGTTTAAACGCAGTAACTGTGATTACTGTTAATCTGTTATGCAAGTTCGAAAACGAATGTTATGTAGTTTCAAATATAAGTTATGACATCATTAACAACTATTCTATTCAAATGCAAGTAATACATACATAGAGGAGGAGACAACATTATAACAAATTCATAATGAAAAACAAAAAGTAAATAAACGAATATCTTTGGGAAAAAAAATCTCGAGAATATATACGTAAATTCAAATGAGAA
This sequence comes from Capsella rubella, assembly GCF_000375325.1. NCBI lineage: Eukaryota > Viridiplantae > Streptophyta > Magnoliopsida > Brassicales > Brassicaceae > Capsella > Capsella rubella. The sequence goes on along the minus strand of NW_006238920.1, from coordinate 2,018,526 downwards.
TATATGTATATAAAAAAAAAAATCAAATATATGAATAAAAAAAAAACACAGTGTGTATTATAGGATGAATTAATCATGTTTTCACTGATACATTTGCAAGCTTTGAATTGACGATCAATCACTTGTCTTGGAATAAGAAATTACGATTAAAAAAAACATATATTAATCATAACTCTCAAAATTTTCTCTCTTAGTAAAATTTACATTCCCAAAATTTCCCAAGTAAAATCCCCAAGCAACAACAAAAAGTTCCAAAAAAGAGAAAAAAAAATAAAAAACCAAAACAAAAAGCTCAGTGATGACTCGTTTCTTCATCTCCTTTCGTTTTATCACCCATCTTCTCCTCCTCAGCACCACCGTCCTCCTCCTTGGAAATTACAACTTTACCCTCATGACCACCGCACATACACTTATTCATCGCCGGCGTAGCAAGATACCTAGGCAAGTCATCTCCGGCCATTATGACAAGAATCTTCTCCTCATACGCCACGCTCTCAGCCTTCGCTCCTGAACGACTCTCTTTCTCCTCGTCGGCTCCTCCACTGTTGCCTTCGCCTGAGTCATCACCGGAGGTGGACAAGCGCCAGTAAGAACAAGCGAGGATAAGTAAAGCGAATGCTATGAGTCCTAACATAGCCGCAAGACCACCGAAAAGGTACGGCACCGGCGAGTGCCACGGCGATAGAGGCGGTCCGTGGCTCTCGAGTGGCTTTACTGACGTGGCATGTCTCGCTACAACATGTTTAATGCTCAATGGTCTCATATTTTCTATGTTTCACTCAGATCTTTTTTTTTTTGCTTTCCTCTCTTCTTTGTTTAGCTAACTATTTTTTTTTATGTTCTCACACTTTATGAAAGAGAAAGAGAAGAAATTAAAAGCTGGAAAGATGAATAATAATATGAAACAATGGGTGCGGTGAGGTGTTATATTTATAGGTAAGAAGTTACCTGGGGAAAACGAAAGTGAGTCACTTCGAATATTTAATTATTTGAATTAAAGTCCTTTTTATTTTACTTTTTTATAAAATTTTGTCACAGCTCACAAGTGGTTTATTGCTTTTAGTTTTGCCGCATATATTTGCATGCAATGTCAAACTTACATTTTTATATAGACACATATACATATGGTTGTTTTTTCAAAATTACACAAAACTTAAACTGGAAAAACGAGACAAAATGGCCAATCGATAGATTTATAACCATATGAACTTTGGCATCAATGATTTGCTAAAGTTCGTCTACTATTTTTTTTTTTTTTTTTTTTTGTAAAAAACAAACTTACCCCTTAATAAAATTCTTAAATTAGGATCGGTAGATTATTTCGCTGAAAAAGCTTAGCAAGAGCATCAGTTTAATGAGGAAAATTATTTTCAATGAAAAAGGTATAACTTTTTTGGGAAATAAAAAATAAAAATAAAATATCTTGTATCGAAGTGCAAGCGATTGAAGAAATTTTTTCTACGCCTATCATCGGGCATATTGAAGTTCTTTGAGAAGCGTTTGTTTCGGCAAGCAACTGTACTATGTTTGATGAGATACAATTTTTGAGTTTTTGACAACCATCCATGCATGCTAACAATATATTTTAATTCAACTAGTTCTTTATATATATTTGTGGCATCTTAATATCTTATTCTTTTAACGGAACATCAGTCGCATTGTTTATAGCAATTGCTTAATTACATAAACTGCAAATAAGTAAAAAGCTATCTAATTGACTTATATTTTTGAAAAATAACTATTGACAGAAATAATTAATATCATTAATTTTTTTTAAAAATTAAAGAACCAAACTTTTTGAAGCTATCTTACTTAGAAAATTTATACATTAAAAGATTATTTGAAGTTCTGTATAGAATTTAAAAGTTATGCAATTTTTTCAAAAAAGAAATATTGAATTTGTTTTAAAACAATTTTTGTGCAATTTTATTTTCCAACTGTTAGTCACTTGTCACACCAACTACTCTCACCAGGTATAGCTGCTCAATAGTCCATAAAAGCTGTCATCATATTTAAATGTAAGTTACAGGTGCAAATTTGTGTATCAAAATTTTAAACTATATATTATATTTTTCACATGATCGGTCCACTTAAGGACCACATTATTTTCTTTCTTTCTTTCTATTTTTCATTTGTTATATACCCATCTATACATATACTTAAGAAGGTCTGTTTTGGAGTCATCTATGTATTTTCATATTGAATTGGAAAATGAAAAAACTAACAATTATCCACTAAAATGGTAGGCACAATCAAATATTGAATCATGAAATTGAAATAGTTAGAATTTATAGACTAGTTAACAAAACTTTTGATCGATCATTACCATGAATTCACTTTAAAACAAATCAATGATCGCAAAACGTTAACTCAGTAATACACAAGTTTAACTGACCAGCTCGTTCTAAAAGTGCTTAAACAAATGCATATCAGTGTTACAAAGTACTTTATATATATATTTGTATTTTTACATTATTCTCAATATGATATAATGAAACCTCCGTGATGATTATAGAGGCCCACAAGATATTAGTGCTGAGGACACAAGGAACAGTGAAAGAGCACATTGGGTTGTTTGGTGGTAAATGACAATGTTTGCACAACAAATAATAAGAGAGACAGAAATGATTGCGAAAGGACGAGAGGGAATGATCATTGTGGGTTAAAGTCCCAACATACCAATTTGTGCTCTCGTCTTCATCTTCCATATTCTCTCAATTGGTGCGTTGGTGTGATCTAAAATGCTTCTCTGTTCTCTCTCTTGGTCATTTCATCTTTGCATATCATAAGATATGGATAAGATTACTAAATATCTTGTGTTGTTTGTGTTTTCGATTGTTTATGTTATTACCTTTGGAACAAATCATTATATCTATTGAAAGATGCATCATGGCCAAAATTTTTCACATGGTCTCCATTATTCACATAAGTGTTTCATTAACATTTAACTTTTGTAAATGAACCTAGAACCTTTGTCATATTAAACATTTTATAGATTCTCTATAGTATGTTTTGTGGTTAGGACTTATGGTTTTGAATGGCGTTTGCAGATAATGCGGACTAAATCGTCAACGTATTAGACCATTCGATTTTTTGAGGTAGACAACAACAATTCGTTATGGACCAATGTAAAAACAATTCGTAGTTGGTTCATTACGGATATTGTTTTTTCTTCTGTCAATAATTCATAAATGGTAAACAAACAAAAAAATCCAATCCACGAACGGATTTATCCTCTTTAACCTTGCAACTATTCAAACTTTATATGTCTAACACTCACTATAAAACGGTTGGTACAAAATAAAAAATTAACATAGAATACTTGAAATCACTAGTCGTTGTCATTACACAAATTCAGTGTTATTTTATATTATCTATGCAAACAAATAAGATTAGATTCGATCAACAATATCTTTGGTCCAAATTGATTTGGCACATTGTCTACAACAAGAATCATTACCGCTATTATAAAATTATTAATACATTAAAGAACTCAATTCACCCTTTTTAATATAGTAATATAAAGCACTAAGCACCATGTCCTTCTTGCATTTCAACAATTAATTATATATATTAAAAAATTAACAATTAACTATTATCAGATTAACTTATGTGGGTAACTATAGTCGCATTTGCATTTTCACCCAAAAATGAAAAGAATTGCATTTTCATTTACTAGAAAAGAAGAATTATTTCATCCGAATTAAAAGAAAAATGTAAGACATTCTTTTCCGAAACAAATGTGGTATAAAAATCCGAAATGGTGGTGAAGAAAAGTTTAATTTTTTCGCATTTACAGAAAAAAAAAAAGACATTATAAAATGTATTTGCACTATTAAAATGGATACATTCATTCATGTCCCACGTTTCGTCAGCTTCCACCTGAACCTTTCAGGCTTTCAAGCAGTGGAGGGTACAAACTTTTGCACGGTCAATCATTTTGTAGTTTTTATTTATATCTATTTTCTAAGACTTTTTGGAATTCGATTCATATATAATAATATAACTAACAAATCAGACTAAATTTGAGCTTGATACCACAAATGCATAAACAATTTGATGCCTAAGGCAATATCTTAACATGACTAAGAAGAATAGTCATGTCGCATCATGAAATCAGACTTTTTCATGACAATATTGGCGAGAATCTGATCATATATAACTTAGGTCGTATATGTGACATCTTTGCGGAAGGGCTTAAATGAACTAATTTGGATTAATAACACATAGACCCATTTATGTGGTGTTAGTTTCTTGATGCAAAGGTCAAGGGTAACACGCTCAGACATACTTTTTACTTGTGCTATATTTTTCTTTTTTGTGTAGTAAGAAGCTGAGATGTGTTTTGACAATATTAATTAGCCTCAGATGAGTTGTGTAGTAGTTTAATATCCGATCCTAACTACCAATTAATATCGAATGGTTGATATTTTAAAAGACAAAAGTGTTAACTAGATAGATGTTTGCTTCTTTTCTTTTTCTTTTTTTTTGTAAACCAGATGAGGTTTTTTTTAGTTAAAAAACTATGGATATATTGGGAGAGTTGACGGTAGGGACGTTACATGTGGTATCAGAGTCAAATCCAGACGTGTGGGGAGTAGTGGGCTCACACAGTCTGGGGTGACGGTCTTTGTCCGCGTCCTATTAGTGTGCGAGAATTGTGAGTCTATAGTTTGCGGAGAGGCCAACTATGTCACCAAAGTGCACTTATCTTTTCGGTCAAGGGTCCTGAGAGAACTCCAGGATTAGGCATGCTTAAGATGTAGTAGTCAAAAGATGGATGATCTTCCGAAAAATGGTTATCGAAACTGTATGAGTGGAGCCAAAAGATCATGTGGTGATTTATAGGATTAGTAAACAAATCTTTAAGCTTCACGGACGTAATAAGCCATATGTCGGATATGGACGAGCTTAGTGAGAAAACGTGAGGTCTATTAATAAAAATAGGTCTCCGAACTGAAAATAAAAATGGACCGACTAGAAACGTTGACGGTCGATGTGTTACAATATAACACATCTTAACCTTTCAATGTCTGTTGTACTTCTAAATGGGGTAAGAAGACAGACACAAAGGATTTAAAGTTATTTAAAATCTGAAACCTTATACTATATAGTATATACCAACATATTTTGTAAATATTTTTCTTGTTTATTAATAAATTTCACATTTGAACAAAAAAACAAAATTCATAGTTTGACGGCTATTTAGTTAAATCTCACTCTTATGATTTTCCATAATTTTTTTACGACCAGTCACCTTTGTCGTTGATGGAAGACTTTGTAACACAAGTTTCTTTCTACTAGTATATTGAGTATTCTATGTTTGATTACAAAATTTAAATCATAACATATGCGTTAAGTTCCTTATAATATATGAACGATATGGGCATTTAACTTCTTATCAATAAAATTAGGATTACATAAAGATGAGATAAAAAACATAATAATTACAAATTTTTAAGAATTAAATTGGATTGATACCTTAAACTTAGTTAGAAATTTGAAATCTATAGTAAATTAGTTCATGTGTTATACAACCTATGTGTTAACACTGGACTAAAGTAACAATTTCAGAAAATTATGTAAACAAATTGTATATATAATTAAACATGTGGAGTAATACCGTTAAATGGTTCTGTAACGTCCGTTAATGACTGTCAACTTGCAGGTTTGAATTACTAATTATAATATTTAAAATAAAACATTGTTTATAAATTAAGATACTCGATTTTTTTTTAAAAGATTTTAGGTGATGATGAATTTAAGCTCATCAAATTATCAATGATAAATTAATGATAATTTGACCGAATTCATGCAAAGTCTTAGAACCTAAGCCTTTGCATGAGTTCTAAGAAATATTAAAAAAATAAAACATAGACCTTATTAAAGATTAAAAAAAAAAAGATTTTAGGTGATGATGAATTAATTTATGCTTAGAGCCAATGCAAAAACAAATCTAGGATTGTCATTCTTGAATTATTTAATTTGTCTACTTGTTTTGTCCAAATTTGCAGTAGTTTAAGATTTACTTCTTCTAGAAAAAAAAGGAAAAGAAGCTGTCCTGAAGAACTTTCCTATCAACACGCGCATGACTCTACCACGAAGATTGGAGCTTCTAATCTCCGTCGAAGTCTCTCTCCTCTTCACTCTGAAATAGAGGCACTGGTGTGGGCGATGCAATGTATGATAGGCCATAACTACAAGATGTGATGTTTTTTACCGACTGTTCAAATTTGGTGAAGATGGTGTCTTCTCCTCATGAGTTGCCGGCATTCTCTATTTACATGGAGGACATCAAAACAGATAGTGAATAATTTTCTACTTTTTCTTTATCGCTTATTCCTCGAAACTTAAATGTAAAAAAGCGGATTCCTTAGCGCGCAATGCTCGCTCTCATCCGCATATTATCAAGTTTTCAAAAAAATGTCTGTTGAGTTGGCTCGTCTGAGTCAATTTGATTAGCTGTTTTGGATGAAAAAAAAAAAAAGAACTCTCCTATCACTCTTCATTTTAGGCTAGACCAAATCAATGACCGTCAAAATAAATCTGAGAATGCAAAGAGTACAAGTACAAGAAGCTGTGGCTTTGGGTTTGAACAATGTGTGAAGGTCATTACAAAACTTGAGTGTTTAGGTCATGTAGAGCATGTTAGGACAGAAGTTCTCAACTTAGTTTTGCCTAAGAGCGGAAGCTGATCAGGAGATACATGTCGTGAAGATGTTCAGTCATGGTTTGAAGGAAAACTATATATAGTCCTTGCAAGCATTATGATTGTCTTAACAAGTTTTATCTCCGGATCAGATTTCACGCTTAGGCTAAAGCTAAGTCAAAATCTTATGTCTTAACATGCTCTTAACATGTCCCATACACTAAAGCTTTTTAATGATCTCTACGCAATGCTATAACCCAAAACCAATACGTGTTGTATTCTTCGTTTTCGCAAATATATTTTGACATGCGAGTTCTCCCACATAGCTTCTTTAATAATAATATATTTATATGTGTGTGAAAAACTAACGACTATGTATATATAATCCCATAGGTATATAAAAAACATGGATTAAGCTTCGCCGTTGAGATGGGGTATGGACTCAAACCTGTGATCAGCAAGGTTGCGGAGGCGGCGGCGGCAAGGTGCTTGTCTCTGGTAACGACGTCGAGAAGGAATCTGAGGTGAAAATATTATAATAGAGTATGCTTACTAAATCCATTTAAAAAAAATTTGGGTTTCAGAAGATCATTTGCTAGACTTTGATCATGATGCCTCAAAAATGCAATCTTATAAATATTTGCGAAGAAGTGAACTTCAATATCGTATCAAAAACCAAAGATTTGTGAACAAGATCTGCATGCCAAATACAGAAAAATACAGTAAAAGACATAATATAATTGAAGTTACAATTAGCACACCAAAGTTCGTTAACAAACTAAATTAATATTTGATAATTTTCACTCAAAAATCCGTTTGAAAACAATGTAGGATTCTTAATTACCACAGAAACTAATTTTAAAAGCATACTCAGGTTTTTAAAAAAAAACAAGTATTTTTGCTAGATCTGAAGATATCAGATCTATTAGCTAAAATCACAAGAACAAGATACAATGGAATAGGGTTTCAAAACCAAAATAAAATTCCGTTGGAAATCCATATCTCAAACCCCGAGTCGAACAAAATTTACTCTCTAGCTACCATTTACAAAGTAGTTGATACAATCAAAGACATGGGTGATATCTTTTTTTCAATCAAATGATAGAATTTATACAACTTTGGTATCATAGAGTAATGAATATGTGGCAAGAGTCAACACATAAATCTGGCTTTTACTGGTAATATTTTAATTTTTATATATATTTTCAGAATGTAATCTATTCAGTCAAACTTTCTTCAATTTTCAATTTATATCCATAAACAAACTTTGAATAATAATTATAATTGGATTGGGGTTGTTTGAGTCTTCTATAATTTTTTTTTTTTGCAAATCCTTCCTATCACAAGCATATGTTGAAATGGAAGGTGTTGTGGATTGATATAGATGCAATAAATATTAATGGACAATTTTAATACGATTTAATATTTTTATTATTGTCAAAATGAAATATAATAGATGTCTTAAATATTTTTTTAAGCAAAACATCCACCCGAAAAACATCTTAAGCAAAACCCGGATACTCCTTCAAAATACACTATTTTATTATTTTATGGGTTTTTTTAATGATATAATACCCTTAAATTGATGAACAAAAAAAAAGTCAACTGTTAAAAAAACAACTATCATAATTCATTAGTCATAACATAACCAAGATGCTATATAAAATAAGTCTATCGAGAAGAAAATTAAGTCAACTGAAGTATGAAAAAGAATCGATAGTTGAAAAAACAGACCTTCTTAATACATCAACCTCAATATACAAATTTGACCGAACTCATGCAAAGGCTTAGAGCTTAGCCAATGCAACAACCAATATAGGATTTTCAGCTCGTAGACATATACAAACTCCAACTATACTATAAAGCATAAACAAATAGATATAACGAAACTTGATACTTTTATTCAGAATTGCATTACATTTTATGTTCTTCTTATAACTTAACTGCATACTCTACTTTAACCACTTGTAAAACAACAAAGCTGGTGGAGGACTCATATTACTATATCCATAAACACCATCTTCTACTGCTTTCCATGTACAAATTTGACATCTTTCCTCATCTCTAGTTGCGTCGTAAATGTCAAAAACACCTTTCTCTATTTGTCCATTGTGAAATCCACAAAAGTAGAGTGTAGTTTTCTTCAAATTAAGACGAAATCTCCATTCATATAGCTCACCTTTCTTGAGAAGGCGATAACCGATATCTTTATCACCAGATTTACAATGGACTCCAAGAGAATAGTCATTCTCATTTTGAATCGAGACTGTCATGATTTTCCCATATATTGAAAACAGTTCTCTATCTTGTTGTAGAGCTTGTGAGCTAATAAAAGATATCACCACTAAGAAGATGATAGTGAATTTTGAGAACATAATGGATAAGAGACTTTCTTTAGATGAGTTAAATAGCTATTTTGACTCTCAAGAATACATATATATGGAATAAGTTTATGAAAACTGTAATTTTTATTAACTATGTTGAATAAGCTAAATAAGTCAAAAGCTAGAGATCGTTGAGAAAAAGTTGAGCAAAAGAGTATATAGGCTTTTTTGAGATAACTTTCTTGATTTTATATTAATGTTATTTGGCTTTTTAAGATTTCAGAATTTCCATATAGTAATATAAGGCAACTTTAATAAAATAACTTTTATTAAATATAATCTATATCAATTTACTCTGGCTAACCTAAATTTGTTGTCGACAAAAAAAAAACCTAAATTTGTCTAAATCCATTAGAGATATTTGAGTAATTATATACTGTGTAGAAATATATTTTTTGATATATCTCCTCCTCTTAGGGTATCTACCAAATCAAAACCATATATTTTCTACATTAAAATTTATTTAAAGCATTCATTTAATTTACACCTATTTATACTATTTATTATTACTATCATTACTATAAATAGAATTAAACACCAAGCTAATTAAGTAAAGAAATGAAAATTTAAAATAGTAATTACTAGTGGAAAAATAACAATAATTAACTATTTCATTCGATATTTTAATTTTGAACTTATTATATAGTTACTAGATTCGAATCCGCACATACATACGGTGTTATATTTATCTGAATAATAATTTTTTATATCATTTATAACTCATACCTAAATTGGTTTGGTTTTATCAAATTTGTGAATGTTTGGAATAATAATGGTTTTATTCTGGTGGGAGAACACATTCACCTTTGTTGGAGTCTCTTCTTGATCCATGTTTATCTCCGTATTATCTGAAATTTTCTCGATACTTTTGGCATTAGATTACTGTATAAGAAAAGTCATGGAAGTGTTATTAAGAGAATGAAACATTTCAGTTTGAACCCTATCACTTCTAGGGGTGGAAGTTCCATGGGCTTGTCCGGTCCAAACTATTACGGACGGCCGTCCGTTTAAACTGGAACATCCTCTAACTCTTACATACAAGAATAATTGGTTTTCCTAGTTCCTCTTTTGTACCTAGATTTTTCTCACATTTTCGAGTTGTAGTTGGTGTTTGTTTTAAGATATGATCTTGTTTGCTTGGACAAGCCTTTGATATGTGTCCCTAATTCTTACACATGTTACATATTATTATACGAGTAAAAACCTGAACTTACTATCAAACTTGATACTTTTATTCAGAATTGCATTACATATTATTTTCTTCTTATAACTTAACTTTGCATACTACTTTAACCACTTGTAAACCAGTACAGCTGGTGGAGGACTTATATTACTATATCCATAAATACCATTCTTGACTGCTTTCCATGTACAAATTGTACATCTTGCCTCATCTCTAAGCGTTGTGTAAATGTCGAAAACACCTTTTTGAATTCCTCCGTCGTAAAATCCACAAAAATAGAGTGTAGTTTTTGCGAAATTATTATAAAATTTCCATTCATATATTTCACCCTTTTTGAGAAGGCGATAACCAATATCTTTATCTTTGGCTTTACAATGGACTCCAAGATAATAATCATTCTCATTTTGAATCGAGACTGTCACACGAGGTCCTGTTGCAGAAAACAGTTCTCTATCTTGCTTTAGAGCTTCTGAACTAATGAATGATATCACTACTATGAAGATAGTAAATTTTGAGCACATAATGGATATAATATTTCTTCTAAATGAGTTTATTATAGTAAAAGAGTGATGATATTTCCCTTCTCAAGAGTACATATATATATATATATATACAGTATATAATGGAATAAGTTTAGAGAAATTATCATTTTATAATTAACTATGTCGAATAACATAAATTAGTATAAAAAACACTAAAGATACTTGAGAAAAATTTGAGCCTAAGAATATCTGGGGTTTTTAATTTTCGAGAACTTTATTATGAAGATTTTGTATTGATGAGACTAAGATTTCATAACTACTATAAAGTAAGATAAGGTAGCTTTAATAAAAGAACTAAGAACTTTTATTAAATATCATCTATATTAATTTACTTACTTATAGCAACATAAAAATGTGGCTTCTATAAAATTGGGGAATGACCTGCATGATACTTGTTTTTTTCTACATTCGTCTTAAACTAAGTGAAGAGTCGGAAGAAGTTAAAAAATATTGTATTACTGTTTTGATTCTTACATACATCAAATTTATAAAATCGATTAATGGCAGAATTGTGCCTTAACCATTTGGTAAAGCTGACAATAACAAGGTACAATTACATTACCCATGCATAAAGAAATAGTAAGCTGAGATGTACTCTAAGATTTGTTATTCTCTCTTGCTTTGATATAACATATAAAAAAAAACGATGAGCCCAAACTGGTATTGTCCAAATGAGGAAGATGTCATTAGATTTGGTTTGATAGAAAAGGTATAAAGATACTTGTATCACGTGCTTTAGTTGACTATGTCACGGTTATCTTCTTGGTTTGATTCTTGAATGTTGTCCCCATTATCAGCTTGGTTGTTTTCATGAGTGTTGTTCCCATTATCTTCTTGGTTGGGTTCTTGAATGTTGTTCTCAGTAGCTGCTTGGTTGGTTTCTTGATTGTTGTTTTGAGGAGTTTGTTGGTTTGACAAACAAGAACATTTCTCCACGTTGTTGATGTATGAATCTCCATCTGGTCTGTGAAAATCTTGCCATAAACCATTAACCTTTTTATTCTTTAAGAAAAAGAAAGTGAATTTGCTGAGGGTGAAAATACACATTACTAATGCGATGACAAACAAAAGCCAGAAACTGTCTACACCAAGCTGCCTGGTTGATGTAGATGGATTTGGATCTGGGGTTGTGACTGGATCCCGGCATGTTTTGTCTTTATTTTTGAACAATGCCTGCTCAAGCTCTCTTCCTTCACGTGATTCTGCCACTTTTAGGATAGCCCTTGATACATCAGCAACCAGAGGTGATCCAATTGGAAAAACCTACGAAAAAAGGAGCTCATGATATAGACATTTGGGGTAGAAATTATCACAAATTGTTGTATGGAAACTCACGAAGCCGAATCCGTCAACGCTAAAAGGTTCTTCGACCATTTGGTAAGCGTTGCAGTATTGTCCAAGAAAGAGTCGCATGTAGGGTACTTCCATGAATGCTGCGGAGACACCACCATTTTCTGGTCCTTTCCTTAGAAGCTCGTCACACTTTTCCGCGCTGTCGAAGGGTATGAGGCTGGATTGAGTGAAACCCGATTCTTGAAGTTTTCCAAAGATGAATGATGTCCTTGGATATCCCACATTGTCTCCTTTCTCAAGCAAACTTCTCATGCTGGTTATGGTTGGATTAAGTTGTCGTGATGTCAAAAGGGATGCCAAACTAGCTGTGTAACTTTGAGTCAATATGAGCACGATAAAGTACCATGTGATAACCAGAAGCCTAGCTCCAAAACTAAACACTCTTTCTCCTATAAACCGAAGATCAATAGAGTAAGCATCAAGGGAAGTGATGTTTTTGAACAATGACTATATGTTGAGATGTAGAAACGAAAAAATTGAACTTACTTGGAGAAAAGACCATGGTAGAGAAGGAAAACCAAAAGATTGTACTAACTTGGTACTTAGCTGGTCCACGAAAGTCCGGGTTAATTCTATGTTCAATAACCCAAACTGTAAAGCCAATAAGGAAGAAGAAGAAAAAAGAAGTCATCCAGAGTTTCCACGTTAAAGGCTTCAAGAAACTAATACTATCTCTTTTCACTTGCTCTTCCACAGGGGCAATCAATCCCACACCTGATTTAATGAATGGAAATGTGAAGTCGACATAAGATGACCTATTTGCCAGTATAGTCGTATCTCCCACAACCGCGTCATATTTCTTCCACACAAATAAGAAAAACAAGATTTAAGTAGTGTCCTCACTGGGATAATCTCTATAAATGGTAATGAGTTGGGAATGCAAGGATTAACTCACCCCGAGGTAGACTTGGTAGATTAGATCGTTGTGGTCTCCGGCTGGTTTACCGCTTGGTGTTTCAAAAGGAAAGAAATCATAGGAAATGTCATAAGGCATTACTTGAGTCACAGCCTTGAAGAAAGCTATACAAAACCCTTTGACTTCTTGTAATTTCGTGGTAGGATCCCTGGTGACCTCCACAAGATCAATATAACCAGTTCTCTTTGGAACTCCAATTCGTAACCTCCTTCCGTTTGTTGGGATTTCCCATCCTTTGGGAACAGAATTAGCCTCTCCAGGCCATATAATATGTTTAAGATGATCTTGCCAAGTGAATAAAGCTCCCATACTTTGCGTCTCTTCGTCTAATTTCTTCACAATACCATTTTCTTTCGTCCAAAATCCTATTGACCGTTCTCCATTTCCTATCACATTAATAATCTCAAACACGCGGGGTTGTAGTTGCCCTTCGATAAAACAAAAATCTCCTACAAGTCCTTTGAACTGTACTCCTGAGAGTGCCTGGAGAAGTTTTGGACCGTATTGAGATAAACCAAGAGCTTCAAGTTCAGAGACATTCTTTCCAAGATCCACATTACTAAATGTCATGTTATCTGTTCCAGTTTTTTCAATGGCTATCGCCAATGCGATGGTAGCATCATAAGCCCACAATCCATAGACATTTAGGTCCATCTCCGGAAACCTCTTCCTCCAACGAGCTCTAAAATTTGTGAGGTCTTTCGATTTTCGAATATAAGTTTTAACACCCAATACTCCTTCCATAGCCTCAATACCCGTCTCATCTACCAAACTTAAATCATCAGTTACTCCACTGGTAAGGATCCAAACATACCCTGGTTTCATTAAACCAATCTTCTTACTTATAGTAAAGACTCTCGAGGCAAGAGAAGAAGGCATGTGGACTATAAATACTCTTGTGGGCATGGTCATCATCTTAGAAAGCTCTAGAGAGATTTCATTATCAGTAGCCTTGAGAGAGATAACATACCGGTATGGTATACGAACGTTAATCTCTTGTAATGCATCAGTAAGATGTGGCATTATACCTTCTCCATATGTGTTGTCGATGTAAACAAGCACGACTTCTCTCCACCCAAACAGCTTAATGATAGATTTTATGGCGTTTACTTGATAGGAGTCCTCATATGTAGCACGAAAGAAGTATGGACTGTGAAGAGAAGTAAGAAACGGGCTTGTTGCCGAGTAAGATACAATCGGTACCCGAGATTTTTGTCCAAGATCGATCATAAAATGAGCTTGCATGGATGACCATGGCCCCAAGATCGCTACCACTTGCTTGTTCCTTATCAACTTAATAGCTGTTACAAAGTAAAAACAAAGAAAATATGCTTGAGCGGGAGATATAGAAATAAACATACTGTATTTGAAAATTACAATAATTATAATTAATTCAAATAGATGGAAATAACATTACATATATTTATAGAAAACGAACTTGCTTCTAGCATTGAATCCTTGATTCATTAACAATTATGCAAATTAATGAAGGTAAATTTATAGGACATCTTCAGTGATCCATAAATAAGGCTGTTTGCCGTGATTTTAAATATTGAAAAACGAAACTAGTATTATCAATCGTGAATCTAATATGATCGAAAAATATTGTCCATCGTAAAATCATCTATATAACAGTTGTCGTAATAATTAAGTAATCCAAAACTAAAAAAATAAAAATATTTCAGGTTTGGGAAACTAAGCCTTTTGCTTAATTTAATTTAAATACTTGACCCAAAAAAATGAGAAAGTAGTCTTGAATTTAAAAAGAAATTAATTCACCGGCTTTGTCTCGTCAACGTTCGACGTGCATTAAAATCAAAACAAATTTTTTTAACCGCGACCCCTACAACTTGACCGATCTTTTACTAAATTTTTATAAACATGTTCTTCTATTATTTAGATCTAACTAATTAAATATTGTTTCATAAAAGAATTCTCCATTATTTTCGGCTATTTATAAACATATGTAAAATTATATGTACACACACATATAATGGTGAAAAAGAATTTTCCTCATATTTTGAGTCAACCCTTTTAAAATGGTGAAAAGGAATCGAAGCCTAGTGAAGAAAACTAAAAATTATAAATTTTCAAAACGTTTTGTATATACAAATACATATATACATCATTGTTATGTCACCACCATTTTAAAGATTTTGATAAAGTATAGACAAAGTACCTGCATTGGCTGCACCAACGACATCGTTTCTGGAATCCACTATATTAGGAACAAGCCTAGTCTTAAACTGTGGACGAGAAGAGTAGAAATCGGCTAGAGCCAAATTAATGCAGATCATCTCAATGTCGGAATGCATTGTCCCGACATCTGTTACAACTCCCACATTGACTTCAGTTATTCTCTTGCTCTGTCCACTGCTGAGTTCCACCAAGAACAAGAATAAGAGAAGCATCTTGTTTCTCTCTATCATTTGTTTTTCTTCGTATACCAAAACTGTTTGATGTTTTTGCTTCTTCTTATATTTTAGTTGAAATGTGTAGTATGAGAAAAGATATATATGGACTATTTGTTTGGTACGTACGAAGAATGATATAATAAACCTTTTCAACAGAAAAAATTGATTTTATATTGAGAAATAAGTAAAGATATAGTCAATGATTGAGATCTTCTTATTCTTTTGTCTTAGATAATTTCTGGAAAAAAAATCTTTAACATGAAAATTTAGTAACCAATGTAAAATAGGAATACACGATATATATCATGCTTTGGTCTCGGGTCTAAAGGGATGTAAGGGTTTCGACTCAGAACCTCTTAGTTATTCAAAAATAAAATATAAATAAATATATGTTTGGTTTAGTTCTATTTTGATGTTGGTATGAATTTGATTGCTATATAGTCATTTTAATCATATGAAAACTTGGTTTGGTATTCATATTAGTTATATTGGTTTGGATGGAAACTGTTTATAATAAATCATTTCAACAGAATAATTGATTTTATATTGAGAAATAAGTAAAGATATAGTCAATGCTTGAGATCTTCTTATTCTTTTGTCTTAGATAATTTCTGGAAAAAAAATCTTTAACATGAAAATTTAGTAACCAATGTAAAATAGGAATATATGATATATAGGTTTGGTTTACTTTTGTTTTGGTGTTGGTATGGATTTGATTGCTATAAAGGCATTTTAATCATATGAAAACTTGGTTTGGTATTCATATTAGTTATATTGGTTTGGATGGAAACTGTTTATAATAAATCATTTCAACAGAACAATTGATTTTATATTGAGAAATAAGTAAAGATATAGTCAATGCTTGAGATCTTCTTATTCTTTTGTCTTAGATAATTTCTGGAAAAAAAATCTTTAACATGAAAATTTAGTAACCAATGTAAAATAGGAATATATGATATATAGGTTTGGTTTACTTTTGTTTTGATGTTGGTATGGATTTGATTGCTATAAAGGCATTTTAATCATATCAAAACTTGGTTTGGTATTCATATTAGTTATATTGGTTTGGATGGAAACTGTTTTTTGGATGGAAATGTTGATCGCGTGGTCTCGTCCGGGCTTGGGTTGGGTGACGGTGAATACGGATGGCGCATCACATTGGAATCCCGGCTGAGCGACGTCAGGTGGGGTAATAAGGGACAGTGAGGGCCGATGGCTGGTGGGTTTTGCCCTGAACATTGGGGTTTGTACAACACTGGTCGCCGAACTCTGGGGTGTATACTATGGTCTCGTGTTGCGTGGGAGAGAGGGTGGAGACGGGTGGTGTTGGAGGTGGATTCGGAGTTGGTAGTTGGGTTTTTACAGTCAGGGGTTCGGGAGATGCTTCCGCTGGCTTTCCTGGTACGGTTGTGTCATGGCTTTATTTCAAGAGACTGGATAGTTCGGGTTAATCGGGAAGTTAACCGTCTTGCCGACAGGTTAGCAAACTATGTTTCTTCTATGCCACTTGGTTTTCAATTATTATATGTTTGTCCGGAGAGGTGTTTCCCGGTGTTGCGGGAGGATATGAGGTTTGGCTAGATTCCTCGAATGGTTTGTATGTAATTTTGTTTAAGTTTGAATAAGAAGTAGGGGACATTGTCCTCTCTTCGTTACCAAAAAAAAAGAAAACACTCTTATTTGAAGAAGACTAATTATAGATAATAGTGAACTTCGAAGTTACATGTTTGTGTAATGTAATTCAGATCTTACTTAATTAAGCAAATCTCTTAATTGTATATAAAACAATCATGTGGTAGGAGACGACTTCGTTTTGTGAGGTCAACTGGAGACGACGACTTAGCTAGCATACAATAATTGCATTATACCAACTAAACCAATATGACAATTAATGTGCGACTAAACCGATACTATAGTGCGACTGAACCAACACTCTCTCTATATTTGATAATGCATGGTGAAAGGAACATCTATGAACAAAATCATGACTTGTACGAACTCTTTTTGTCCAAGTTCGCTAACCCTTAAAATAAGTTGTAATATTTTTCTTTCAGCTTTTTGATGGAGAGCGAAGCTAATTTATGCTATATTTGTTGGAATATTGGTTTGAGAAGGAGGAAACAGAGTGAGAGATATATGCACAAATGATTTTCATCATACTTGAGGTACAAAAAAAGTGTCCAGCCATGCTTGATTGATGGTAATTAAACTTGTTCAGAACAATTTAAATTTCTTATAAGAAGTCTATATATAAATCTTAGCCAAATTTTTGCACATGTTTCAACTTACAAACGGATCTTGATTAGAACGTCAAAATTTGACGAAAAGACAACAAAAATAGATCGAGAATCCTCTTCTCAGAATTTCGCACAAGAACTCTTTAGGGTTGAGAGTCCTCCTCTCTAAACTTTAGACAAAGCTATCTTAAAACTCTTTTATTCAGTGATCAAAATTGTCTACAATCTACCTTAGATACTTACTTAAATAGAAATCATAAAATGAAAACCCTAACATAATTAAGCTGATTTGAAAATAAAATTTGAAATATAAATAAAGCCCATACGAATTAAATCCAAAACTAAAAACAATAAAGAGATCTAGTCGCGACACTGGTATCGTGATCATCGCAAAGATGCGCTGCAACAGCTTTCGACATTGTTTTTTTTTCCAAAACGAATCAAGAAGTATATGAATCAAGAAGAAGCTAAAAACCCAAAGTGATCATTGTGGAGAAATATAAAGTGGGTGATCTTTTTTGAGCGAAAAGTTTTGGTGTCAAGTAATTTCTTGATGTACAAAAATATTCTGACAAGAATATATACAAAACTTTGAGAAGGGATAAAGTATTATGTTATTGCATGATATGCATTAAAAAAAAAATATACTTTAAAAAATCTACAAAAATTCGTTTTGACAATGATAAAAATATTAGAATTGTATTAGAATGGTCCATAAATATTGATTGCATCTATATCAACTTACATCACCTTCAATTTCCGCATATGGTTGTGGGAGGAAAGCTTTGTAAATAAAATTATAGAAGACTCAAACTACCCTAATCCAATTATAATTATTATTCAAAGTTTGTTTATGGATATAAATTGAAAAATTGAAGAAAGTTTGACTGAATAGATTACATTTTGAAAATATGAAGAAAACATTAAAATATTACCAGTAAAAGGCAAATGTATGTGTTGACTCTTGCCACATATTCATCACTCTATGATATCAAACTTGTATAAATTCCATCATTTGATTGAAGAAAAGATATCACCCATGACCCTTGCCTTTGATTGATGGTAAAAACTACTTTGTAAAAGGTAGCTAGAGAGTAAATTTTGTTCAATTCGTGGTGTTTGAGATATGGGTTTCTAATGAAATTTTATTTTAGTTTTGAAACCCTATTCCATTGTATCTTGTTCTTGTTGTTTTAGTTTATAGATCTGATATCTTAAGATCTAGCAAAAATTATTTTTTTTTAAACCGGAATATATATGTTTTTTAAAATTAGTTTCTTTTGTAAGAATTCTACATCCTTTTATATATATTATTATTAAAGAAGCTATGTGGAAGAAATTCATGTCAAAATATATTCCTGAACACAAAGAATACAACACGTATTGGTTTTGGCTTTTAGCATTGCGTAGAGATCATTAAAAATCTTGAGTGTAGGGGACATGTTAAGAGCATGTTAAGACATAAGGTTTTGACTTAGCTTAGCCTAAGAGTGAAATCTGATCCGGAGATAATAGTTGTTAAGACAATCATCATGCTTGCAAGGACTATATATAGTTTTCTTTCAAACCATGACTGAACATCTTCACGACATGTATCTCCTGGTCAGCTTCCGCTCTTAGGCAAAACTAAGTTGAGAACTTATGTTCTAACATGCTCTACATGACCTAAACACTCAAGTTTTGTAATGACCTTCACACATTGTTCAAACCCAAAGCCACAACTTGTTGTACTTGTATTCTTTGCATTCTCAGATTTATTTTGACGGTCATTGATTTGGTCTAGCCTCAAATGTAGAGTGATAGGAAAGTTCTTCGGGACAGCTTCTTTTTCTTATTTTCTAGAAGAAGTAAATCTTAAACTACTGTAAATATGGACAAAACAAGTAGACAAATTAAATAATTCAAGAATGGAATAAATTCGTAAAGATGTGTATATATCTCAACGACTTGTGATTCAGTTTGGTTATTGTTTTCTCCAAAACCATGTGACATATTTAAGAATTAAAACCGACATGGACATAGAGATGGTGCTTAGGCACTTTGAAGGCATGAAATATCTTAGCCAACTCTTTGCACATGTTACAATCAATCTTTTCTACTCAAACCTAAGTAGTTTCTCCAACGGCTGTTTTGAATTGCTTCAGAGAATGAAAATTTAAGTAATATTATAAACCATGAATAAAAAAAATATAACATAACTAAAATTTAAGCAATGAATGCATGCATATATAAAAGAATGAAATTGAAAAAAAAAAAAGATAAGCTCTTGATGTTAAAATCAATATAATTTGGTCAAATATTTGTCAAGTAAATTGTTAACAATAACTTGATAAGCTCTTTCGGTTGGATGATAACTATCCCAAAATATATAAGTCGAAGAGTTTGAACACGTGAATGGGTTCAATGAGTTGCACAAATAGGATATCGCAAGATTTCCTTTACCACAACATCCCTTATCAGCTACCTCAAAACCTGAAACACATTTAGATCAATTAAATATAGTTTAGTTTAAAATAGATAATAACTGAAAATAATATAATTTTAGATAAATCTGTGAGATGAACTTACCATATTTTTTAGGTTGTTGGATCATGTCGAAAAGAGTATCATAAACATTAATGTAAGGATAACACCATCCAACTCTTTATCTAAAGAATCAAGTGCTGGAGAAAGTCTTGAATTGAATTGTTTCGCCATGTTGTTGAAAGGTTCATTGCATCCTCTTGTTAATAAACCCCCAAACACAGTTCTTTGAAGTGGAACACAACCAACAAGAACTGCACTAAACACTCCGATTTTTCGAGCTCCAAGCTTATGTAACTCCTAAAATTAGTTATATATAGAAACATTATTTTTTGGATTTAAGTATATCATTAATTAGGTTATATATACCTGCAATTATAGTACTTACCTTCACAAATTTGACAGCAGCGTCAGCCAAAATATTGGCATATGAGGTACGATCATACGTATGAGCTCGAGGTAAATAAGTGTGAGCAAGGTCATTGCTACTAGACACTACAAGAAAGAAACTGTTTTCCACAATATCTTTAAAATATAGATAACCATAACAATAACGAGCCATCAATATGTTTAACGTATAAGTTATATATAATACCTTCTAAATATGATGAACAGTTGGTTGGAGCAGCAGATGTCGGCTGGAGCAGCAGATTGTGTGAACAGTTGGTTGGAGCAGCAGATGTCGGCTGGAGCAGCAGATTGTGTGAACAGTTGGGTGGTTTCACTGGCTGGAGTAGCAATATATATTGTTTTTTAAAAATATCTCAAAAACAAAATAAAGATTCTCACTATGATATTCTTTTGCCGAAACAATGAAATAGGTTTTTTGAGTGAATATAGGGCTAAAACTGTCTGGAAAAATGGAGCAAATTATTGAATTTAGGATATTAGATACTAAATTAATTGGTCTTCTAAGTCTATGAAGTGCAAATACCCTATATATATTCTCACTCATATTGAAATAAGTAAAACATAATATATATAGGCCATTTTAATATCATGCATGCGGCTTGATCTGATTGATCGTGGAGATACTATTTTCTTATAAGTTATAACAAAACCCTAAGTCCTACCAAAAAAAATAACAAAAACCCTAATTTATATATCTTATTATAATCAGCAGCGGCCTTACAGCTTCCTTTGAGAAATCAGAAGAGGAAACGAACAATGGCGATGTTAGATCTTCCACGTGATTTGTTAGAGAATATACTCTCTAGGTTGGACGAAGAGTTTCTAAGACAGTTGTGATGCACTTGCAAACTGTTTAACGCTTACAACAACGCTTCCAAAAGAAGCAAGGGAAGTGCTCGTTATGATGAATTCACAGCTTTTTATATTGAACGTTGATATCGACGGACGTCAAAGCTACACCGTTATTAAATTCAGCAGATTACAATACAATGACCAATACCGTATTGACGTTGCTCGTGATCAATTCGATATATCCAATATCTCTCACTGTGATGGTTAATTGTTGTTACATACCACGTTCGACAACATGCTTATCAATCCGATATATCCGATATCAATTCGTTATTTTTTAAAACAAAAATCTGATGTGACCAAATTTTATTGGCGAGGTGACTTGTGCTTTATAGTATAAGGATTACAAAAATAATGCTGCTATCACAAAATAATGTATCATCACGTCTTTGGTAACCGGTTCGGCTTAGCCAATTTTCCAACTCTTTTCATGGTCTGGTTTATTGCATCAGTTTTGAATTGCTTCATAGATTCTTTGGGCCTTAAGATGTCTTACCAATTCAACTGTGATTGTTTTCTTTGTTTAGAAAGTAATCTTTATTCAAAGTATATGGGATATAGCAATAAATTTGTAATTGAGGAAATTTTGACTGAATAAATTAATTTTGAATATATCAAAAAAATATGATATCATACCATAAAAGTCATATGTATGTACTTATCATTATTGCCACATATTCATCACTCTATGGTGTCATGGTTCTATAAATTCTATCATTTGATTGACGAAAAGATATCACCCATCCTCTGATTGCTGATATAAATTGTCTTCTAAAATATCATATATATGTAAGTTCTGTTTGATTGGTGGTGTTTTGGATATATATGGTTTTCGAATGGATTTTATTTTTGTTTTTAAAACCAATTCAATTATATAGTATTCCTGCATTTGTAGATTTTTGTTAGATTTCAGTTTAGAGGCATCTAGATCCAGAGATCTGAAGTTTTGACAACAATTTGCATATGAAACCTCATATGTTTTCACCTTATCAGTTTCATCTCATTCACTTTTAGAGTAACCATTTGCAGCCTAAAAATGAATGAGATGAAAATGATGAGATGAAAAAAATTGAGATTTATAGTTTTCATCTTGTTCATCTCCTGTAGGGTGGAGGAATTTTTTTTCCTTTTCTCTTATTTATTCCTCTAATATGAGATGAAGAGATTAATAATCAATTTTTTCATTTTTAATTCAAATGGTACACTTCTGGATGAATCTATGTGAAAACATGATTCTTCTCTTTCATCTCTTTTTTAGTGGTCATCCATTTGCAGCCTTAATCATGGTCTTAGTTTTTTTAGATAACTTTGGCATGCAATAACTGTTATCTTAGTTCTATCATGTATTTATTGTAGTTTTCTGGATTTGGTATCCAGATCTTGGTTCACAAGTTTTCGGTTTTAGATTTGGTATGAAATTTTGATTGAATCGTATTGATGTTTCACTTGTTTAAACATTTATATGTTATGAACACTTTGTGTTTTCAATTATAGTTTAGATTTTTTAGAGGCATCATATGATAGCAAATGATTATATGAAACTCGAATCTGTTTATAAATGAATTTTGTGTATAAACTCTATTTTTTATTGTTATCACGCAAGTAAACACAATAGGCTTCTAAAATCTTAAATCTCTAACGCAATGGCAAATCTTTAACGTTGGGGTTACTTCATTGTTTTCTCCGTCTTTGAATTTCTTTAGGAGTTTCATAAAGTTTCAATTTTGATTGTATGTTGTACTTCTATCCGTCTTTTGAAGGAATTTGAATTTCTTTATGAGTTTCTTAAGGTTTCAATCGTGTGAAAATGTTTTGATATTATTTACCAATGTGGAAAGAATTTTTTTTTTCTTCTTCTTTTTTTGAAGCCTAATCCATGTTTTTTATATACCTATGGGATTATACATAGTCGTTAGTTTTTCACACACATATAAATATATTCTTACTAAAGAAGCTATGTGGGAGAATTTGCATGTCAAAATATATTTGCGAAAACAAAGAATACAACACGTTTTGGTTTTGGGTTTTAGCATTGCGTAAAGATCATTAAAAAGCTTGAGTGTAGGGGACATGTTAGGAGCATGTTAAGACATAAGATTTTGACTTAGCTTAGCCTAAGGGTAAAATCTGATCCGGAGATAAAACTTGTTAAGACAATCATCATGCTTGCAAGGACTATATATAGTTTTCCTTCAAACCATGACTGAATGTCTTCACGACATGTATCTCCTGATCAGCTTCTGCTCTTAGGCAAAACTAAGTTGAGAACTTCTGTCCTAACATGCTCTATATGACCTAAACACTGAAGTTTTGTAGTGATCTTCACACATTGTTCAAACCCAAAGCCACATCTTGTTGTACTTGTACTCTTTGCATTCTCAGATTTATTTTGACAGTCATTGATTTGGTCTAGCCTGAATTGAATAGTGATAGGAAAATTCTCCAGGACAGCTTCTTTAGAGACCAACTCTCGTTTTCTTTCTAGAAGAAGTAATAGATATTAAACTGCTGCTAATTTGGAAGTGGACAAATTAAAATGTTAATTTAAGAATGGAATAAAGTCGTGAAGATGTGTATATATCTCATCGACTTGTGTGATTCGACTTGGTTCACCTTTTCTCCAAAACCATGTGACATGATTTAAAAATTAAGTATTACAAAAATATACGATTTTTTGTAATATTAAGAACATGATGCTTAGGAACTTTTGTTTAATCTAAAACTGCTAGTTTTTGGTTTTTTTTATTTGTATAGTTGTCTACAGGTTTGGCTGCAGGATATGAATTTTAAAGTTCTAATGTTTACAACTATCATACTTGCACTCTCTTTCTCTCCATCAAGTTAATTTTAGCTATATTTGTTGGAATATTGATTTGAGAAGGAGGAAACAGAGTGAGAAATATATTCACAAATGATTTTCATCTTACTTGAGGTACAAAAAAAGTGTCCAGCCATGCTTGATTGATGGTAATTAAACCTGTTCAGAACAATATAAATTTCTTATAAGAAGTCTATATATGAATCTTAGCCAACTCTTTGCACATGTTTCAATCAATCTTTTCTACTCAAACTAATTAAGTCGTTTCTCCAACGACAGTTTTGAGTGATATAATAAACATAATTGATGAATAAAAAGAATATAATATAATTAAAATTTATGTACATACATAAAAGAATGAAATTGAAAAAAAAAATAGATAAACAAACAAACAATATTAAGATGATCAAATCAATATAATTTGCTCAAATATTTGTCAAGTAAATTGTCAACAATAACTTGATAAGCTCTTTCAGTTGGATGATAACTATCCCAAAATATATAAGTCGAAGAGTTCGAACACGTGAATGGGTTCAACGAGTTGCACAAATAGGATATTGCAAGATTTCCTTTACCACAACATCCCTTATCAGCTACCTCAAAACCTGAAACATATTTAGATCAATTAAATATAGTTTAGTTTAAAATAGATAATAATTGAAAATTATAAATATATTTATTCTTAGATAAATTTGTTAGATGAACTTACCATATTTTCTAGGTTGTTGGATCATGTCGAAAAGAGTATCATAAACATTAATGTAAAGGATAACACCATCCAACTCTTTATCTAAAGAATCAAGTGCTGGAGAAAGTCTTGAATTGAATTGTTTTGCCATGTTGTTTAAAGGTTGATTACATCCTCTTGTTAATAAACCCCCAAACACAGTTCTTTGAAGTGGAACACAACCAACAGGAACTGCACTAAACACTCCAATTTTTCTAGCTCCAAGCTTATGTAACTCCTGAAAATTAATTATATTTATAGAATCATTACTTTTTGGATTTAAGTATAATATTGATTAGGTTATATATACTTGAAATTATAGTACTTACCTTCACAAATTTGATAGCAGCGTCAGCCAAAAAATTGGCATATGAGGTACGATCATATCTATGAGCTCGAGGTAAATAAGTGTGAGCAAGGTCATTGCTACTAGACACTACAAGAAAGAAACTGTTTTCCACAATATCTTTTGCTTTTTCTTCTCCAAAATGTTTTTTGATCTTTGATATATATTCTTTAAAATATGTGAGTTGATCCCACACCGATATAACTGACTGCAATATGAAACATAAATATTAGGAAAAGTTAAAAATGAATCACCTATAAAAAAAACCAACAATCATGATGATAAAATATTAGTTATAATATACCATGATTTGTGCTGTTAATGGATCATAACCAGTTCCTCCAGATGCAAATGTTACACCTTTAAGAAGATCCTCAGGCTTCAAATTCGGATTCATATATGCTGGTAATGTCTTAGCCAAACCTAATTTTTCAGCTGCAATATTTTATAACATACTTATAAAACTATATAAATAGATTTACTATTATAATGTATATAACAATAATTCAATTGTTACCAATAAGATCAGAAGGAACTCTTCCATCAGAAAACCTTCCAGTAGCGGAGCCTCCAGGAAAATCTTTGCCATATGGAGGGAAGTTACACTTTAGAAGAGTGGGAAGATTATTGTTATTTCCTGTATCCATTATTGAATCTCCAAAAACTATAAGTGCTGGGATTGTTGTGTTCTTTCCTTGTGCTGCTGCATTAGCTTCAATGGCGATTAATGCCAAAGCAAGCCATAACATTTGAAGCTTCATTGTGTGTTGTTTGATTCGTTTACTTTTCTGTTCAAATTTGCTTGTGTGTTTTATAAATTCAGAGACATGTGTGCATGCTTATATATCTTGTTTCTGTTTGTTGGATTTCTAAACTTATCCAATTTGACATATGATATATCTAATTAGTTATTACATTGATATTATTTGTTAGGTTCTATGATATATCTAATTAGTTATTACATTGATATTAGTTGGAACGACAGCGAAATTTAATTGTTATTTCTTTCCCATAAATTGGTAACTAAATGGTGTGCAACTTGAATATATAACCGTAAATTAGTTAACATAAAAAAAAAATTGAATATGATATCTCAGCTTATGTACGTACACATGATTTTTTTTAAAATGTTTTATATCAGAAAAAGTCAAAGTATCGAAGTATCGAACGTCTAATTGTTTTTTTATACCATTAATAACTCAAACGTCTAAACGTTTTATCATAGTTAATTAAATAAAAATATCAAACGTCTAAACAGTAAAGTTTTAACCATGACTTCTCTCACATGGCTTGTCCATACCAGATTAATTCTAATTGGTGAACAAATTTGTTCAGTATTAGAAAATATATGTCTCTCTACATTATATATAGTACTAGATTAGAAAATAAACATTTTATATTATTAGAAAATATATGTCACTCTACATTATATACTGTACTAGATTTGAAAATAAACATTTTTCTATTATTAGAATGTATAGCTTACGTTATAAAGTGAACAAGTGTGTTCATTGTTAGGATAGAAATCATTTGGTAAATACAATTTAAGAGTTAGTAATTATTTTTAAATTTTGTAGCTAGTCAGAGTTCTAAGAGCAACATTAACCATGAGCTTTTAACTCATTCTTAGCCTAAGATTTGCTAAGAATTTTCTTGTGTTTTTGTATGTATACGTTTTCTTCACCATACATATGGGGTAGATTAAAAGTGATTCGCCACGCCTAGTTGATAGTTAAACCTCTGAACTATATAAATTATCCTTGTTTAGAACTTTTTTGTGTTTGAAAATGTGTACTAGATTAGATTACATAGGCATAATTATCCAAAGCTCTTTCGGATTATCTAGCCATAAACCTCTTACTACTGAATTTTAATGAATTTTGGTGCATTCTCAAAATTGAGTGTTTAAAGACTCTAACGCTTATACTCACTATTAATTCAAAGTCTTTTAACGAATTTTGGCTCGCACAATTCAGTTATATTGATCATTTTTTTTCTTGTAGTTTGTTTTGATATACGATAAATCTATACAAACTTTCAGAATTGGATTTTAATAAACTTTTGATAATATCATATCGTCGATGTTATTTCAGTTGGAAAAAAAATGTTATTATTTCAGTTGTGTCATTTTTTGTAAGTTCGTTTTGTGTTTGTAGCTATAACTTATATTCTATTGTAGATGCATCATGATCATAGAAGATATATTTTCCGCTTAATATTTTCACTTAATAGGTGTGTGCCAAAGTTGAGAGAAAACTTGAATGTTTATTGATCATAAACATAGATATATATATATATATATAGTACAAGAGGTTAGGTTTTATGTGAAAGATTAAATATCCTAATCATAATTGGAGTATAATGGACCGGGCCTAATACTCCCCCTCAAGTTGGAGCGAGGAAGTCACAAGCGCTTAACTTGCCGAGTAAATATCGAAACTGTGGACCATCGAATGCTTTAGTGAGAATGTCTGCGAGTTGTTCAGTGGTACCAATATGAGCTGTTGCAATGGTGCCATTAAATATCCTAATCATAATTGGAGTATAATGGACCGGGATTAATAGTTACTTCTGGAATAATTCTGCTACTACAAAAGTAATGTATCTCCTCATCTTTGGTAAACCGTTTGGCGTTAGCCAACGTAACTCTTTTCATGGTCTGGTTTATAACATCAGTTTTAGATGCATGTGGGAAAGAAAGGCTTTGCAAAAAGTCTTATAGTCTCTAAAGGCTGTTCTGAATTGCTTCATAGATTGTTTGGGCTTTAAGAGGTCTTGCCTACCAAACTCTGATTGTTTACCATGAAGATAGAGATAATTTTTCTTTAGAAAATAATCTTTATTCAAAGTATATAGGATATAGCAATAATATAAAATTGAGGAAAGTTTGACTGAATAAATTAATTTTGAATAGGTTATAAAAATATAATACTATACCATAAAAGTCATATGTATGTACTTATCTTTGCCACATATTCATCACTCCATGGTTGTATAAATTCTATCATTTGATTGAAGAAAAAAGATATCACCCATGTTTTGATTGATGGTATAAGTTATTTTCTAAAATATCATATGTATGTAAGTTTTGTTTTGATTGGTGGTGTTTGGGTTTGGGTTTCCAATGGATTTAATTTTAATTTTGAAACCAGTTAGATTATCTCGTATTCTTGTGTTTGTAGATTTTTATTAGATTTCAGTTTAGATCGAGGCCTCTAGATCCTTCTTAAGTTTTAACAGCAATTTGCTTTTGAAACCTTATATGTTTTTTTAAATAAAGTTCTTCCGGTAAGAATCCTACTTTATTTTCCAACGGATTTTTGTTCGAAATTTGTTTAAAGAACTTTGGCATGTTAATTTAGTTATATCATGTATTAATTGTAGTTTTCTCTAATAGGCATGCAATTCTTGTTCTTAAGTTTAGGGTTTTAGATTTGCTATGAAATTTTAATTAAATCGTATTTGTGTTTCACTTGTTTAAGCATTTATATGTTATAAACACTTTGTGTTTTCAGATATTTTCTTTATTACATTTTAGAGGCATCATATGGTCACAAAGTCTAACAAAATATTTAATTAGGACATCATATTGTCACAAAGTCTACCAAACGGTTGTCAAAATATTTCTGAGAATACAAGAGGAATTGGTCTTGGGTCTGAGAATTGTGTAAAGATCATTAGAAATCTTAAGTGTAGGGGCCATGTTAAGAGCAATTTAATTAAGACATAACTTGCTGACTTAGTTTAGCCAAGAGAGCAAATGTTGTCAAGACATTCATTCACGCTTGCATGAATTAACGTCTTCACCTGATCAGCTCTTAGGGTAAACCAAGTCAGAAATTTCTGTCTGAACTTGCTCTCGACGTGACCTGAACACTCTAGGTGTCTTATGATCTTGACACAATGCTCGAACCCAAAACAGAACCTGTTTGCATTCACTGAAGTATCTTGACCTTAATTGAGGGAGAAATCAGAAGAGAAAACGAACAATGAAGATGTTAGATCTTATAACTTATAAATTATAGCAAACCCCTAATTTATAAAATCATGAGGCCTGATCAAATATAACTTATAACTTATAAAAATTAGGGTTTTACCGGAGAGGTAATATTTTCATAAGTTATAGCAAAACCCTAATTTATATTATAACCTGCAGCAACCTTATAGCCACTTTGCAGCTGCCTTTGAGAAATCAGATGAGGAAACGAACAATGAAGATTATAGATCTTCCACGTGATTTGCTAGAGAATATATTCTCTAGGTTGGACGAAGAGTTTCTAAGACAGTTGCGATGCACTTGCAAACTGTTTAACGCTTTATTCAAAGATCGAAGATTCTTACAAAACCGCTTCCACAAAGCAGCAAGGGAAGTGCTCGTAATGATGAAGTCAGAGCTTTATTTATTGAACTTTGATATCAACGGTAGTCAAAGCTACACCATGATCGAATTCAGCAGATTACGACGTCGTAATTACCATATTGACGTTGATCACCAATTCGATGTATCCGATGCCTTTCACTGTGATGGTTTATTGTTGTTACGTACCACTTACAACAACATGCTTATCGTTTGGAACCCGTGTTTGGGGAAAGCCATGCATCTCTATCCTAGTAATCAGTGCAAGGGCGGCATCTTTGCCCTAGGATACCATAACGAATTGTGCGATAGCTACAAAATCTTGAGCATTCATCAAAAAGGTGATCCGGCCGAGTTAGAGATGTTTGATTTTTACTCTGATTCAAGGTCATGGAGGGCTCTTGATGATGTCTTTCTAGGATGCATCATACAATCCCGTGGTGTGTCTCTAACAGGGAATACTTATTGGATTGCTTCAAAAGTCATCAATGAATTTTTACTGCTATGTTTTGATTTCACAACCGAGAGATTTGAACGCATGGATCTTCACTTTCAGAGTGTTGGTTACAAGATATTAGCCTTATCAATTGTTAACGAAGAGCAACTTTCGGTTTTGCAACAGAGTTTGGAGACGTCAATGGTGGAGATTTGGGTGACGACCAATGATAAGAGTCTTGACCAGACCAAGATCTTGTCATGGAGCAAGTTGTTGGCAGTGGATTTATACACTTATTATTATGACCATAGGTTTACGTTTGATGTAAGTTTCTTTATCGACAAAGAGAGTAAAACCGTCGTTTGTTGGGACAAAGAACAAGTATACATTTTTGGAGAGGATCATCACTACGGACATATCAATTTCGGAGGAGAGCCTGCAGTTATGTTCCAAGGTTGGTTCAAATTTAAACCTGAGTGTAGTAACTATAAGCAAGTATGTCAATTTCCGATGAGATGAGTGATTGAATTTTTTTGAAAAACTTTGCTTCCAAAGTTTGTTAAGTCCACAGTCCAGAGCCAAAGACACTTTACTTCTAGTGGAACCATGAATTTATATATATATATATATATTATTACCGGTTAAAACTTGTTGTCAAATGCTCCATTTTATTCAAGGCTATCATTTAAGACCTCTAAATCTAAGCCAAATGCTTCTTCTTTTTATTTTGCTTTTGAAGCCAAAAGTGCTTCTATCATTGATGCTTATTATAAGCCTTTGAATCTAAGCCAAAAGTGCTTCTTTTAATTTTTCTTAAAAAAAATATATATATATATATATTCACAATTTTCTTTATCTAAACTAAATGCTTTTTTCAGTTTATCTTAAACTATATGCTTCCAAACGATTAATATCGTTCCAACCTCCACACAACACAATGTGTGCTCCGCTTCACGGTAAATCCGTCCAAACACATGGAATTTTTTTTTTTATGCTTCTTCAATCCCATATATTCCTCAACGATGTCAATCTCAAGATGTTGCTTCCGCTGTCTACGTACACTTCATCACCGCCTTGAGATTGAAGCGACGTATTAAGGAAAAAGTATCATCGTACCACCTATGATTACTCAAATCCATATATTCTTCTAATATATAATTATATTATTCTATGTAATCCTTTTAATTATGTCATTTGATTATGTTATGTGCTTATATACAGGTTGTATCATTCCATTCAATAATACAACAACAATACATTTCTACACAATTTGCTTACAACTAATTGAAAAATATGTGTTAATGACTTATTTGTTGAGAAATTTAAGAGTTTAAAGTTCATGAAAATAATTTATAAGATGTATTAATGATAATATGTGCTCATACTATTTGACAATATGTTTGTTACTTTTGAAAAATGCTGCTATAACAAAAATAATGTATCTTCACGTCTTTGGTAACCGGTTTGGCATTAGCCGCTTACCCAACTCTTTCCATGGTCTGGTTTATTGCATCAGTTTTGAATTGCTTCATATACTGTTTGTGCTTTAAAAGGTCTTACCAATCAAACTCAGATTGTTTACTTTGTTTAGAAAGTAATATTTATTCAAAATATATGGGATATAGCAATAAATTTGTAATGGAGGAAATTTTGACTGAATAAATTAATTTTGAATATAAAAAAAATATAATATCATGCATACCATAAAAGTCATATGTATGTACTTATCATTATTGCCACATATTCATCACTCTATGGTGTCGTGGTTCTATAAATTCTATCATTTGATTAAGAATTGACTGTTGATATAAATTATTTTCTAAATTATCATATATACATATGTAAATTTTGTTTTTTTTTTTTTTTTTTTTTTTTTTTTTTTTTTTTTGTCATCAGCAGAACCAGATCAGCTCAGATGAGCCAATGTTGAGGACAATTGTTTACAAACTTGACAAGAGACGGCATGGTGCGAACATTTCGCGCCAAAGAATCCGCCTTCACATTCAAGCTACGAGAAATAAGAGAGAGAGAAAAAGATGAAAATTCTTCCCTATCAGCGATGATGTCCTCCAAATAAACAGGGAAAGCTGGCCAGTCGGTTGGAGAAGACACCATCTTAACCAAGTCTGAACAGTCCGTGAGGAATGAAACATCCCTATGGTTGTGTCCTATCATACAACGCATCGCCCATACAAGGGCTTCTACTTCGGCATGAAGGGGGGATAGGCTACGTCGGAGATTGGAGGCACCCATTGTCGTGGAGGAGTCTGGGACATGTTGGCAATACCATCCCAATCCTGCAAATTCATCTGTATTCTTCCAGGAGCCGTCAATAAAACATCTGTATCCTGTAGCCGTCAATAAATATAATATCATGTAAATTTTGTTTGATTGGTGGTGTTTTGGATATGGGTTTTCAATGAATTTTATTCTTGTGTTTGTAGATTTTTGTTAGATTTCAATTTAGAGGCATCTAGATCCACAGATCTTAAGTTCTAACAACAACTTGCTTTTGAAACGTGATATGTTTTTAAAAAATAAATTCTGTTCACAAGTTTTCGGTTTTAGATTTGCTATGTAATTCTGATTGAATCGTATTGATGTTAATTACACTTGTTTAAGCATTTCTATGTTATGAACACTTTGTGTTTTCAGTTATAGATTTGCTAGGTTGTCAAAACATTTCTGGGAATACAAAGAATACAATAGTGTTTGGCTTTGGATCTCAGAATTGAGTAAAGATCACTTAGTTTTAAGTGTAAAGGGGCCATGTTATGAGCAATTTAAGACATAAGTTGGTCACTTAGTTTAGCCAAAAGAGCAAAGGTTGGGGAGATATATGTTGTGAAGACGTTCATTCATGCTTTCTTGGAGGATATAGAGTTTTCCTTCGAATGTATCGATGAACGTCTTCACCACATGCATCTCCTGATCAGCTCTTAGGGTAAACCAAGTCAAAATTTTCTGTCTGAACTTGCTCTCAACATGACTTGATCACCACTAGTGGTCTATAATGATCTTCACACAATGCTAAAATCCAAGACCAAATCTTATTGTAGTACGTCTTTGCATTCACTGAAGTATCTTGACCATCATCGATTTGGTCTGACATGAACTGAGGTAGTGATGATGGGCAGATTCTCCAGGACATGTCTTTTTAATCTTAAACAACTACAAACTTTACTTCCACGTGTATGGATCATGTATAAGCACACTTATATAATATATATATATATATATATATATATATATATGTAAATGTAATCTCAGATTTCCAAGACTTTAGATATCACAAACAAAAGAAATACAATAAGACATGCAAAGTAGCCCTGGGCACGAAGCGAATATTCGGAAAATTTGTGATATTTGTTATTTGCTTCGCCTCGACCGAATAGTTGATTTTGCTATTTGCTTCGATTCGTAAATTTTCGAGTATTCGGAACTTCGAATATTCGAATATTTTTCGTAATATTTGCGAATTACTTGCTTCGCTTCGCTTCGACCCATTTAAATTTTTTTTTAAAACTAAAAACATATAGTACATAAATATAAAGTGCAAAATATGAGATATTAGATGTTCTTGTTTGATATGTTTTCAAAATAAGAAGAAAATGTAACCACAGTCCATAGAATTCTAACATTTTACTTTTAATATTGTTTTTTCTAATAAATTTTTATTTGCTTAAGAACAACATTTAGCAAAAAAACCAACGGACTAAAATATAATAATTTGAATAATATGCCTATAAGATATATATCCAAATCTATAAATACACATATTATATATATATATATATATATAATAATTAAATTTATACATATATATAAATATACGAAGCGAAGCGGATATTCGACACTAAGAAAATCAATATTTGTTATTTGCTTCGGTTTTTACGAATACTACATTTTCATATTTGCTTCGGTTCAATATCTTATAGATATTTGAATTTTTCGAATCGAATCGAAACGAATATCGAAGCGAAGCGAATCTAACGAATATTTTGCCCAGGGCTAATGCAAAGCTCTTTTATATCCAAACTATATATAGAAAGGTGTATGCTTCTTGTCATCTTAATTTGGTTTTTCTTTTCTCCTTGTTCAGAATCCTCTTTTTCCAAACTTCTCTATTCTTCTCATTCTCAAATTCTGATCTTATGAGTTGCAGATTCTTACGAACACTTACAGTAATACCTATACTAATTTATAAGTAAAAAAGACATGTCTGAATATTTTTTTTACAAAATTATTAAGATATCCGATCGATATTATATATTTTTATATCACATTATATGGGTTGATTTCGGCAGTTTTTCCTATTCTCACTCACACTGGAATAAGTAAACATAAACATTTGAAAATATTTACAAAAATTTAATTGAAAAGTAATAATATTTATGGGCCTGATTAGATTGATCGGGGGAGATAATATTTTCTTATTAAGTAATAACAAAACCCTAATTTATATATCTTATAATCTGCAGCGGCCTTATCGCCACCTTTACAGCTTCCTTTGAGAAATCAGAAGAAGAAACGAACAATGGCGATGTTAGATCTTCCACGTGATTTGTTAGAGAATATATTCTCTAGGTTGGACGAAGAGTTTCTAAGACAGTTCCGATGCACTTGCAAACTGTTTAACGCTTTATTCAAAGATCGAGGATTCTTACAACAACGCTTCCACAAAGCAGCAAGGGAAGTGCTCGTTATGATGAATTCACGGCTTTTTATATTGGACGTTGATATCGACGGACGTCAAAGCTACACCGTTATTAAATTCAGCAGATTACAATACAATGACCAATACCGTAATGACGTTGATCGTGATCAATTCGATATATCCAATATCTCTCACTGCGATGGTTTATTGTTGTTACATACTACGTTCGACAACATGCTTATCGTTTGGAACCCGTGTTCGGGGCAAACCATGCATCTTTATCCTAATAACCAATACACGGGTGGCATCTTTGCCCTTGGATACCATAGCAAATTGTGCGATAGCTACAAAATCTTGAGCATTAATGAAAAAAGTGATTCCGTGGAGTTGGAGATGTTTGATTTATATTCTGATTCATGCTCATGGAGGGCTCTTGATGACGTCACTATCGGTTGCAACATACAGTCTCGTGGTGTATCTCTAAGAGGGAATGCTTATTGGATTGCTTCAGAAGTCATCAAAGACTCTTTACTATTGCTAAGTTTCGATTTCACAACCGAGAGATTTGAACGCATGGATCTTTGCTTTCAGCGTGTTGGTTATGAGATTTTAGCCTTATCGGTTGTTAGTGAAGAGCAACTTTCGGTTTTGCAACAGAGTTTGGAGACGTCAATGGTGGAGATTTGGGTGACGGCCAATGATAAGAGTCTTGACCAGACCAAGATCTTGTCATGGAGCAAGTTGTTGGCAGTGGATTTATACACTTATTATTATGACCATAGGTTTACGTATGATGTAAGTTTCTTTATCGACAAAGAGAGTAAAGTCGTCGTTTGTTGGGACAAAGAACAAGTATATATTTTTGGAGAGGATCATCACTATGGACATATCAATGTCCTAGGAGGATCTGGATGCGAGCCTCTTTTTCCAGCAGTTATGTTCCAAGGTTGGTTCAAATTTAAACTGCCGGTAGTAACTATAAGAAGTTATTTCAAATTCCGACGATAGAAATAGATCATGTAACTAAGTAACGGGCTGGATTATATTTCTCAAACCTATAATTTTTCTTCTAGTGGAACCATGAATTTAAACGTTATATTTCTCAAACATAATGTGTTTCTCTCATATTCTAAGACTACAATATTTCTCTCATATTCTAAGACCTCGTCATATTCTAAGAACTGTCACATTAGCTTATTTATCTACCCATAAGATCATCTCCAACACATATTATTCGTAGGTGTCTTAAATTCTCATAACGAAAAAAAAAAATATATGTTTGAAATTTTATCAATTGAATAAAATGCTTTAACTCATAAATGGAGTACGGTAAAATAGTAACTAAGGAGAAAATAGTTATAATATGTCTTGAAAATCAATTCACGTTTTTATAAATGAGAGCTAATAGAAGGTTTTTAAAAAAACTAGATGTCTAGAGGCAACAAGTGCATCATATAAGATGAGGAACAAATTGGTACTTAAAAGTGATTATAAATAAATTACTAAAACTTAGGAAAATTATGTATATGACTAAAGTAAAATACTCACTCTGTTTCATTATAAGTGATGTTTTAGCTAATTTTGTTTTTTCAGTATAAGTGATGTTTTCAATTTCCTATGCAAAAATTTAATGTATTTTATACTTTTTGACCAATTATATTTTACATCATATATTTTTATTGATTGAATTCATATTAGTTAATGATATTTTTATGGAAAATGGATAAGTTATATGTTTTATTATTTAGTGTGCCAAAACCTTAAACATCACTTATAATGAAACACAAGGAATATTTGAGATCTTATCATTTGCGCTGGCCGCGTTTCCTACCTATAAGTCTACAAATTTTAACCAACCCTTTTATGCAAATGCTTGTGGGAGAGAAAGGCTTTGAAAAAAGAATTGTGGAAGACTAAAACTAACTTATCACTTTCTTGGCAGTCTCCAACGGCTGTTTTGAAATTCTTTAGAGATCTTTTGGACTTTAAGAGACCCTTCCCTATCCAAATTCTTATTTATTACCGTGTGGATAGAGATTGATTTTTGTTGAAGGGTCTTTATTCAAAGTATTGCATTCAAACAACCAAACTGAGATTTTTGTATATGGTAATAATTTGAAATTGAAGAAAGTTTGACTGAAAAATGCATTGAATTTTGAATATATAAAATAAATACTATAATATTACCCTAAAAGCCAGATGTATCTATTGACCCTTGCCAACATATTCAACACTCTATGGTATCAAGGTTCTATAAAGTCTATCATTTGATGAAAGAATAGAGATCATCCTTGAATTTTGATTGATGGTATAAAGTATTTTTATAGTTGTTTAATTGGTGGTGTTTGTGATATGGTATATATATTTTTGAAATCAATTCGGTTATATCATATTCTTTTGTATCTAGATGTTTTTAAAATTTCAGTTTAGATGCATCTAGATCAATATATCTTACTATGATTTTCAATTTCAGTTCTATATAGTTACTTCTTTGTGTTTTTATATATATGTTCGATTACATTCTAGCAAAAGATCTTGCGAAAAAGCCAAATCTATTGTTAAATGGATTATGTGAAAAAAAAACTCTATTCTGATTCATTAACCTGAAATCTCCGATGCAGTGGCAAGCACTCGAAGTCGTCCCCAAAGACAAGTACCTTGCCGTCGCTGATTAAGATTCGAGTCCATCTCCATCCTGAAACTTGGACAGCTTAAGGTTGTAAGTTATATTATATTCCTGTTTTGTAAGAATTTGAATTTCCTTAGGGTTCAATGTGAAGCATTTTTTTTTTTTCGTGTGAAAATTGTTAACCGTTTTGGCGAAAATTTGAATTTATGATCTCATCATCTTTACTATAAGTGGAAATTTTACGTACTGTCATCCAAGATCTGCAAGAAAATCATAAGATTTTAACGTCAAAATATATCTGAGAATACAAAAGAATACGACAGGGATTGGTCTTGGGGTTTAGAATTGCGTAAAGATCATTAGACATCTTGAGTGTAGGGGCCATGTTAAGAGCAATTTTAAGACATAAGTTGCTGACTTAGTTTAGCCTAAAGAGCAAAGGTTGAGGAGATAAATGTTGTCAAGACATTCTCATGCTTGAATAAAAAATATATTATTTTCCTTGAAAGCATGAATGAACATCTTGACTATATGTTTCTCCTGATCAGCTGGGGATCTTAGGCTAAACCAAGTCGGCCACTTCTGTCTAAACTTGCTCTTGACATGACCTGAACACTCTAAGTTTTCTTATGATCTTCTCGCTATGCTCAAACCCAGAACCGCAACTTGTTGTACTCTTTGCATTCTTAGATTTATATTGACGTTCATTGATTTGGTCTGGCTTGAATTGAGGAGTGATGTGCAAATTCTCCAGGACAGCGTCTTGAAAGACCAACTTTTTTTTTTTCGAGAATAAGTAAGATCTTAAAGAAGAGTTTTTTTAAGAATGTTTCATCTAAACCTAATTTACCATTATGGTTTGTTGTATCTAAGAGCAAAGGTAAATTTCATATAATTATGTTAAACTAACATTGTTTACAAATAAATGTCTCTCCGGTTTCAAAACTCGAGTGCTCTTATGAAAAAACAGTTTCATTTGATCTCTAACATCCTCTTTGGGGCAGAACTTAAGAACAGAGCTTCTGTCTGCTTCCCAAATCAGATAGACAATAAAAGACTGCTAAATCTTTGTTTCTTGATAAGCTTCTCTTTCCTCCACGAAATTGTGTTCAGTACTCTTTCTCTTTGTCTCTGCTTTTCCCTTCATCTTTATCTGTCTATGTCTCTCTGAGAAGAGGCCTGAAGATATGTTGATTTGCCATACTCAAAATCCCTAAATCTCTTAGCCTCAGTGAACACAATTTCATGGAGGAAAGAGAGCAGTAAACACACAACATTACCCCAAACTGAGAAGAGGTTTTATGCATGCATGGTTTGTGGTTTGATCATATCATAACATTCTGCAAGTACA
This sequence comes from Capsella rubella, assembly GCF_000375325.1. Classification (NCBI taxonomy): domain Eukaryota; kingdom Viridiplantae; phylum Streptophyta; class Magnoliopsida; order Brassicales; family Brassicaceae; genus Capsella; species Capsella rubella. Next base: position 1,979,741 of record NW_006238920.1, on the reverse strand, counting down.
ACCTTTTGATCTTGTAGCCATCAAGTGGCTTGAACAAAACACTGTCGCGCATCTGCTGCAGAGAGTATTTAGAGTTCCAGTTTGAGACGGAAACAGATATCTTATTGTTTGATATCAAGAACACAGCCAGACATGGCTTGGGGAACTAATGAGGTAACCAATACCATACACACGAATGTGGTTTTTCCAGAGTGTTCTAGACTTGGACTTGCAAAGATAGTAATCTCTGCCCAAAAATAGTGTCTCAGTTATCCAAATTTTAGATGTTACAGGCTCAACAGCTTAGCGCTCAACCTGGAGAGCCACCACTGGAGGAGATCTGTTGAGAATCATCACGCGATTCTCTCTAGATAATCTCCATAAACTTGGGTTATTCCCTGCGTTTTCTGTCTGTACTCCATATTTGTAGGCGTAAGTTACATTTACTGGCCCATTGGTGAAAACAATTGAGTTCCCACTCACACCACATCCACCAGGAAGCTCCTTAGCTGAGCAAGAGAAATTCCCCAGCTCTCCAATAAACAATACACGGTCTCCCAAATCACTGACCACAACCCATTCTCCAGCCTCCTCATCTAGCTTCCTCACTCTACATAGTAACCAAAAAAAATTTGATTCACCATTTCTTGGTATGGTTTTCTCAACCAGGAAAAGCTCATCATCGCCCGATGGAACTAGATAATTACATGTGTTCGGAGGCTGAGAGGGCATTAGGGGAGTCACTTCAAGCGAATAAGGATCAATAACGAAAATTTCCCCATTAAGAAAGACTGCATAAAATCTACCTCTAAAAGTGAACAAATCCCAACATGAACCATACGAGAATTTCTTAAGCCGTATCCACTTCATTTCAGCACTTCTCAACACCAACAAAACTTTAGTATAGTTAAGGAGCACAACAAACTCTCCTTCTTTGTTTAACGGAAGAAAAGCCACGCCTCTGTAAGCCGATGTCCATGCTTCAGGATCCCAACCAATCATTCTGTACTGATGTCCGAGAGGAAGGACCTGGCAGTCAAGCATATTCATCGAAGTTCGCTTAGATCCTCGAATCTTCACTTTCACTGAACATTGAAGGGGAGACGAAACCTCCATATGATTCTCTGACTCATCCCTACCTATATCTCCATGAAAATACTCACAACGCGACGCAGCATCAATATCTCGGACTCTAAAGAGAAACAAAGGGATCTTCTCAAGAATGCACAAGTCTCTGCTTTGGTAAGGGAAATCAGCAAAATTGGGAAGAGAGTAACTTGGACGTAACAGGGAAGAAGGAAACGGAACTGTGGATCGCCACGAGCTACAAACAGAGCGAACATGAACAACTTCAAAACAGTTCTCAAGATACGTCAAGATAAGTTGCAGTAACTCTCCAGGGAGAAGAGACCACTGTGGCATGGTCATTGCCTTCTCTTCCGTTGAAGGTTGCAACGATTCCGCTGAGGGAGACGGAGACAGCTGCAACTTCGAAACCTACAAGAAAACAAAAATTAGAATTTGACTAATACACAACACAAAACTGCGAATAAACAGCAAAAACGATTTTTTTACACAATCGAGAAGTGAGCAGTCTAAGGATGATGATTTATTCTTCTCCATTACAGGTTCCGCCATGTTTGCTGATTGATACAATTTGATGAAAGAACAAACTAAGCTTTATCATTGATCATATGGAAGAACAGAGAATCGAATTCAATTACAGAATTGAAGGTGGAGAAAGAGTACGTACCCTAATATCTGGATTACGTGGTTAGAACCCTAAAAATCACAGAGACGTCGAAGAAGTTGTAACCAATCGGAAAATTTCGGATCAAATTGAGAAACTTTTTGGCACCAGAAGGCGAAAACGCATTCTTAGCCCCGCCCGGTCATCGAGTCGGGTTGACTCAACGAGTCTAATTCAGGATTTTGGGCCTGATTGAGCCCACTAACCCAGTTCGTTTACATGGAAGGAAGAAACCAAAAACACGTTCACAAAATTACACTAAGCTGCTGATGTTCTTCATGTTTAAGGTCACCAAATCTATAAAGAATTTAATACAATTTAGAATTTGAAAATTCTATCTATATAGTATTAACTTGAAAAGTGTTTTATGTTTTCTAATTTCGTATCTTTTATTTGTAAGTCTTAACTTTACGTAAATTATTGTTTATTATTATTATTTTTAATCTAATTATAGGCTGTGAATGGTTCTTTAAAGTTCAATGGATTGAAAATTTTAAGATGGAAAATTTTGAGTTGAATTCATCTCTAAAAATGTAGTTGAATACTTTTTGCTAGTAATTTGTACAATTTTTCAGTCTTTTAAGTTGAATTGACTGAATATGTTTTTCAACTCTTTCATCTTAAATGGTAAAAAATAACCTTGGTATTTTGTGTCAACCATTTGCAGTCATAGATTTCCACGGATATGTCTTTTTATGAAATTGCATATGTTCAATTTTTTTACATCAATTGCAAATGTTCATTTGAGCGTGTCTTTTTATCCATATATTTTTTACATTTAGTATTCATATGATTAAGAACCAAATCTAGCATTCAATCGATTTAAAAGATATGGATACAGAATACTCTACCATTATAACTTCAATATGGTTTATGAAACCGTTGCCGGCGATGCAGTCTTGTTTTTGCAGATCTACAAATCTAAAAGGCGATGTCTCGATATGGTGTCCTCGCAACCATCAACACTATATTTTGATGGTTAATGAAACCGTTGAGGCCAATCGATTCTTCATAGTTGGAAGGCCATCAAATCTAAGGCATTAAAATCTCATACTTTGGAGACAATCAGATGTACTTTCACTACAACAAATGAACCCTGGGTTAATACCAAGAGTAAAAAATATATATTAATATTGTTAGCATCCGATCACTGTCATTAAAAGTCATTGATAGTAAATTTTCAAACGCTATGTTTGCGCCACCTATAATAAGTCGCACACATATTATAGCGTTTTTCTAATCCTATGATATTTTTCATATTTAATTGCGTTGGTTTTGACTTGCTATGATATTTTATTACTTTCAATAGCTTTATTCTTTGACGCTATAGAAGTTTTATGATAGCGTTGATGTAACGAGCTATTGTTTGGTCAGTTTTACGATAGCTTTTTATATTAATGCTACATATTGCTTTATTATTATAGCATTGGTTAGGTGCGGCATATTGTTTCGTTGTAGCTTTTTTCTATGCTATAGTAATTTATGAGTAATGCTATGCAATATGGCTTTTTCACAGTTTTGATACAATCAAAAAACATGATACCACAACATGATTATCAAACAAGTCTCAAACCAACATTACATTACCAATCCAACAATTCATTAACAAATTCAAATTCATCATTCAAGTCACAATACAAATAGAAAAAGTACCAGAGTAAACCTGAGTAGTTTAACATAATATAAAATTCTCCTTTGGCCATGCAATGGCAGTTCCAGAGCAACTTTTTTTGTAGTGTTTGGAAAAAAACCTTCATGGAAACCACCATGGAGATACATACAATTTGAGGATGAAGATGTAATGTCACTAAGTAATTATCTACGGATAAATAAGACGATATCATAGAAGAGTCAAGTTTGATAATCAAGTCAAACAACATTCAGTTTCAGTTTATTAATCAAGGTTATGTTATGCCAAAAGCATTTTGGAGTTTCATCGAGAAGATGATACCCATTTACGTGTATATAAAAAGAGGACTTAACAAATATTTTATGTTAGTCTATAAGGCTTTTGATTCGAAAGTATGGTCACTTCCATAATTGCAACAAAATTGTTTTAAGTTTCATTTATTTGTGACAATGGTTGTATTTATATTTAATTTGTTTTTGTATTCTGTTATTATATATCAGTATGGTGTTTTAAAAATAAAAAAAAACTTCAATACGGTTATGTAGTCTTCAACATATCACAGTCGCACTAGACAAACACTCCACAACCCTGGGTTACAAAATATACATACAATACATAATATCAAAGGATAAGGTTGCTTGTGAACTAATCAAAAAAAAAAAACCAACAGTATGCCTCAGGTATTCAAAAGCACGATTTTCATCTTGACACTCAACTCGAAGAGCCACAACCGAAGATCTGTAGTGGATCATCTCACAGTTCTCTCTTGAGAATCTCCAAAAATTGACATCTTCTACTCCCCTTCCCGTATGAACTCCACATTTGTAGGCAAAAGTTACATTGCCTCCATTAGTGAACAAAATTGAGTTCCCATTCACACCACAACTGCTCCTTAGCTGTTCAAAAGAGATTTCCAAAGTTTCCAATAAAAAACAAGCGGTCTCCCAAACACTGACCTCAATCCATTTACATCTTAGCGCTCAATCCGGAGAGCTACAATAGGAGGAGATGTGCTAAGAATCATCACTTGATTCTCTCTAAAGTATCTCCAAAAATTGAGGTCGTCTTCAGCGTTTTCTGTAGGTGCTCCATATTTATAGGCGTATGTTATATAGCCGGGACCATTGGTGAACAACAATGAATTCCCACTCACACCACAACCATCAGGAAGCCTATTAGCTGAGAAAGAGCAATTTCCCAAATCTCCAAAAAACAACACACGGTTTCCTAAATCGTTGACCTCGACCCATTTGCCAACTTCCTCATCTAGCCTACTTACTTTGCATGCTAGCTTGTGAAAACTTATTATACCAGTAAGAGGAATGATTTTCTCAACCATGAAAAACTCATCATTACCACATGGAACTAGATACTGGGAATGGTTATGAGGTGGTGTAGGTAACAAGGGAGTAGCTTCCAGCGAATAAGGATCGATAGCGAACATGTCCCCATTCATATAGATTGCATAAAATCTACCTCTAAAAGTGAATAAATTTGAGCATGTACCAGTTGAGAGTTCTTCAAGCCGGTACCACCTCATTTCAGAACTTCTCAACACCAACAAAACTCTAGAGTAGTTGAGGAGCACAACGAAGTCTCCTCCACCATCCTTGTCTAGTGGAAGAAAAGCCACACCTCTGTAATCTGTTTTATGTGATGCAGCATCCCAACCGATCATTCTGTACTGATAACCCAAAGAGAGAATCTGACAGTCGCGTATGTTTATCGAGGTTGGATCAAGTCCTGGGATCCTCAGTTTCACTGAACACTGAACGGGAGATGGAAACACCATATGATCATCTGAGTTATCACGGCCGATGTCTCCTAGAAAATACTCAAAATGTGATGCAGAAGGAGGAGTTAAGACTCTAAACAGGAACACAGGGATCTTCTCGAGGGTGCAGAAGTCTTGGCTTTCATCGGAGAATGCGGGAAGATGATATTTTGGGCGTAAGAGGCAAGAAGGAAAGGGGAAGATGGATCGCCATGAGGTGCAAACAGAGCGAGCATGAACAACATCGAAACAGTAGTCATCGTCCTCAAGATACTTGGCAATAATGTGCAGTAGCTCTTCAGGGAGAAGTGACCAGTCTGGCATGGGACATGTCTGCTCTTTAGTTGCTGACATAGACGAAGATGGCTGCAATTTTGAAAGAAAAAAAAAAAACGAAATTGGATTGACAGAGAACTAATATGGCTTTAACAGCAAATCAATTATCCAAATCATATATTTCACCAAAATCAAAAATTTCTAAACTCGTAGGTGTCCTCAGAAATTAAAGAAGAAAAAAAAAAAAAAGCTCTTACACAATCGGAATTATGCATAGATGATGTCGTCTCTTCCGATTTTAGCTTCTAGGGTTTTAAGGGAAACTGGAAACGAACATGAACATGGAGTATTATTGATTGTGACAAAACATTCTACTACTTAAAGACGATAACAGGAATCTTATTTTCTGCATGCATAAACATAACCACAAGAACAGAGTATCAAATCCAGTTTCAGATTTTAGAAAGAAAGAGATAGATTATTTAAATTCGTACCAAAAGGGGGAGAATAAGTCTCGAAAATTAGAACCCTAAAATTTCACAGTGAACAATGGAACAGGTCGATTTATCAGCCGATTTGACGAGGTAAGCGAAGAAAACACATTAGATCGACACAATGGGACGGTTCGTTTGTTGAGTAAGCCTGCGGTTTATACCTAAACCTATTGGTCCGAACCAGACCGGACCGGTTTTTGGTTTTCAGATTAGCAATCAGTTCAGTCTGGAGGGATTTTGAATTACGTTCGGTTCAGTAACCCTATTTCTTTAGTTATTTTAAAAACCAAAATTAAACCGATTTGAGCAAAAATATATATTGACACAGACTGACTTTACCGATTTTATTCGATTTAATCAGTTTTACCCGGTAAAATCTCACTAACCGGAATAAACTAAGGACCGGAAAATTATCCCGGTTGAGAGGAGCATCCCTATCAAGAGTTTGGATTCTTAGAGCAACTCCAATGCAAGTTTTTTAGCAAATTTCTAAGAATTAAAAAGAGAAAAAATAAATAAAAAACATGTAATAAGTTAAGAAATAGTTTTTGCTAAGAATTTTTGAAATAGTTTCTTAGATACATGTGTCTACTTATGATTGAGTGGAGGAAAAAAAGAAAAAAAAAACAAATTTTGTGATTATTTAAAATGTAATGTTTAGTAACTTATTAAAAACTTTACCATTGGAAAGATAAATTTTACATAAGTTTTTAGTTTCAATTTTTGTACTTTTTGTAATTAGAATATTACCAACATACTTGTTAAAAGATTTACCATTAGAGTTGGTCTTATTGGGTTCTACCAAAGTACTAAACGCATAAGGACCGTGGCTTGCAGTGATTGGCTGATGAAAAAATAGAAAATGAAAAAAAAAATCATTTTTTCTTCAATTTTTTGGTTAATTGATTAATTTTGATTAGTTAGTTTAATCATAATTATATTAGGCAATTAATTTTAAGCATCCATTAGACCATTAGTGATTTGCTTGAGTGGAGATGCTCTGATAGTTCGAGACTGTAAAATAACTAAAGCTAAGTCTGGGTTATTTACACGATGACCAGATATTAAACTACAATGTTTTGTACATTCTTCTGTATCCATATGGGCATAGACAGGAAGTAGCTTATTCTAGATAGAGTATGCATCCATACAAAAAGTTACAAGTAGCTACTAGAATGTCTAAATCACACAACAAAGGCAACTTAAAGTGACCTCTTCACACACACACACACAAAAAAAATCATTTCAGAAATGGAACTTATCAGTAGTTAATAACATTGATTCATGCAATTCAATAACCTTAAAAGCATTTTCAGTTGGTCTCTGGTTTCACCTTGGAACAAAACTTAAGAACAGAGCTTCTGTCTGCTTCCCAAACCAGCTCCAAGATGACTGACTCTCCTATCTTCACACCGTTGGCGTTGCAGAACTCTTTCCAACCTCCTTTCAATCTCATTCTCTGGCGTTTCACCTCAAAGGACATTTTGGTAGACCACTTCACGCCGTGTTTATCCAACAGACTCATCTTCTTTGCCTTTTTTATGCCATTAACCCTTGTGAAAGGTATTGGAAGAGTCTGAGAGAGATTCAAACAAGGAGGGAAAGACAAGTATGAAAAAACTGATAAGACCTGTAAAAAAAGAAACTTAATGCCATTGGTGATGAAACTAACCAGATTAGATTCTCTGAGGTTGTAAGGTGTAAGGGTCACCGTCACAAAACGGTTTTGAGATGGTGACAAAGAAGGTTTCCATATCAGTGTACTCTTCACTACATTAGCTTCTGATAAGCCATCTTCTTCTTTTATCTCTCTGGGGGATAGACGTAACAAACCAAGACTCCTTCCTCTTTGGATCAGTTTGAAAGTGAAGAAACTTCCAGCTCTAAGTCCATTAGCCTGACAGAAACTTCTCCATCCCCGTTTGATGTACGTAGCTTCGCATGATGTCTTTTGCTTCAAATCAACAGTCCATGATCTTCCCTTTTCATTAATCAGGATTATTTCCCCACATCTTTTGTCTAGACCATTTGCTCTCACAAAACTCAATGGAAGATTCTGGAAATTCATTACAATACAACATGAGTTTTATCTAATTCAGACCCTAGTATAAGAGTTTCTGTTCGTGTTCAAGAAATAAAAGAGTTAGAATACCAGTGAGTCAAAACGTAGGTTCGAAGTCGTGACTTTAGCCACGAAACAAGAGAGATCTACTGAAGATGTTGCTTCTTTCTTTTTGCTTTGAATCTTCCCTGAAAAAGAAGAGACCAAACCCAACTAATATTAGTTTAACAGTAACACTTACAAATTCGTAACACTAACTGATACTGAAATAATACAACTTACCGAGGTTGTTCTGGTTGTGCAATGACGGCACATACTGACAACAACTAGGTCCCAACATTGTCACGTGGAAACTCATGTCTCTCTCTAGTTTAAAAACAAGGATGTCGCCAATTCGAAGATCATGAGCGAGAGCAAACTCTTTCCAACCACTTGTGAGTCTCTGGCCATCTATTTTCACTTTCCATGTTATTTTGGATACATCTGACCTTAACTCTGCTGCCATCTGTTCATTTCTTCCTCCTATATTCTTCAAGAAGAAAGCCACAGGAATAGTCTGAAACAAGATGCAAATACATAACCAGAAACATTATTATGCTCAATGAGCTTCTCAGAAGGACAGGAGACAAATATCGAAGAAGGAAAAGAGAGAAAGAGAAAGGTTACCAAGAAGCTGTGAAAGCCAGGAAGAAGAGGCTTGAAGAAATGTTGATTCGCCATTATCAAAGCTTCTAAATCTCTCTCAACCTTAAAACTCAAAGAGGAAAGAGTGTAGTAAACACAAAATATAAACACGTAAGGCTTTTTTTGTTTTGTTTTTGAACTAGAGACTGTTTGGTTTCCCACTAGTAAACACTTCTCGGAAGTTGGAACTCGAGAGCTTAAAAAAATAAATAAAACCATCAAGTAATGATTAATATGTTGTTTATAATCATATATCTATTCTTCAGTTTTTTTTTTACTTTTCTTTATATGGCTTTGATATGGAGGAAGCACCTGCTTCTTCATCTTTTGTGTGGCCTTAGGTTGGCTCAAAATCTCCAAGGCATCAATAGAAGACACACATGACCCGTTTCAATACCCTGCAATGTACAGACTTGTAAATTTGCAGAGTGGCTTGGAACATCTCTGCAAGTTGAGTTTCATATGATTTTGGAATTTCTTTGAAAAGCCTTTGGTAACTTGGGAGAGTCTTGGTAAAACACAGGCCCATGTGATACCAAGTACACGGCCTTGCTGATTGAGCTTTGAGAGTTCATGATACATCAATGGGTAACATCAGAGATCACAAAATATATAAACCTAATATCAAAGGTTAGGGTGCTTGTGATCTAATAAAAACCAAAAGCAAGAGAATGTCTCAGGTAACGATAGCGCGATTTTCAGCTTCGCCCTCAACTCGAAGAGTCACAACCGGAGATGTGTTAAGGACCATCACACGGTATTCTCTTGAGAATCTCCAAATGTTGAGTTCGTCGTCCTCCCTTCCAGTATGTACTCCATATTTATATGCAAAAGTTAGATAGCCTGCATTGGTGAACAAGATTGAGTTTGCAGTCACACCACAGCCATCAGGAAGCTCCTTACCCGAGCAGCAGACATTTCCAAAGTGTCCAATAAACAACACACGGTCTCCCAAATCGCTGACCACAACCCATTTACCAGTCTCTGCATCTAGCCTACTCACTCTACATGTTAACCGATTTAAATTTAGTACCTTGGCGCCAGGAAAGGGGTTGAAACTCACAACGAGGTAAAGCTCATCATCACCATATGGAATCAGATAACTGCTTGAGTGTAGAGGCTCAGAAGGCATCATAGAACTCCATTGCATCGAATAAGGATCGAAACTGAAAATGTCCCCGTTATAATAGGCTGCATAAAATCTGCCTCTAAAAGTGACTAAATCCGAGCATGAAGCATTTGAGGTATTCTTAAGCCACGTCCACCTCATTTGATCACTCTTTAACAGCAAGAAATCACCATACAACGAATTCTCCTCCTCCTCCTCCATCCTTGTTTAGAGGAAGAAAAGCCGCGCCTCTGTAACGTTGTGCATAAACTTCAGTATCCCAATCAGTCATTCTGTACTGGTAGCCCAGAGGTAGGATCTGGCAGTCAAGCATGTTCATCAAGGTTGGATCAGAATCTGGGACATTCACTTTCACTGAACATTGAAAGGGGAGATGGAAGCTCCATACGATCCTTTGACTCAGCTCGGCGTATTCCTCCAAGAATATACTCGGATGGTAACGCAGCAGGAGCTTGGACTCTAAAGAGGAACAAAGGGACCTTCTCCAAGGTACACAAATCTTTGTTTTCCAGAGAGAAATCCACAAACGAGGGAAGAGAGTAACTTGGGCGTAACAAGCAAGAAGGAAATGGAAATAAGGTTCGCCACAAACGGCAAACAGAACGAGCATGAACTACATCGAAACAGTAATCCTCCAGTTCCAGTTTCTGTGAGATAAGTTGTAGTAGCTCCTCTGGAGGCTGAGACCAGTCTGGCATCACCGATGACATTTTCGGCAACGGAACTAATAACAAAAGAAACAAACAGTGTTGAATAAATTTTGCAATACTCTAAAAAAAAAACATATGAGCTTAAGTCCACCACTGCAATACCGAGGACAATGATAAGAGACACATACCTGCCGAAATCGAAAGATTAAGAACACTGAAGAAACCAACGATGGAGAAGAAACTTGAAGATCTCAGCGGCTGATTGTTGCGTTAGAAGAAATGGATTTAGGGTTTAGCGAATTCGGGTTAAAATAGATGATTGACCTTTATGTTTTGGGTAGAGTCAGTTTTGGAAAGAGAGAAAGCTATGATGCGTTTTTGAGTATTTGCATTAATATGAGAGTTGTTCATAAGACAATGGAAATGATGTAACATGGCTAGTGGTGTTACAATGTCTTGGGGGAACTTGGAATACAAGAAATAGTCACAAAATGACAGAGATAGAGGTACTAGACATATATACCAAAGATCATATGGCAAGTTTGTTTTGACTTATAATTTCGGAATCCACCCAGAGATGTGTTGTTGGGATCATGATTTTTGCGCTTGAGGATCTCTTGGGGTCTTTTACATCATTTCGGTAGATGACCAGCACATCGAAATCTCTTCCTCGATCCATGTTTAGCAGAAGAAAAGTCACATCTCTGTAATTTGAAGTACAATCTAATGAAGAAAAAAACCAGCACAACGTATACATTAGCGAGATTTTTGGATTAGCACCCAATCCAGAGAGCCACAACGGGAGATCTATTGAAGATCATCACACGATTCTCACTTGACAAACTCCAAAAACCGAGGCTGTCTTCTGCCCTTCCTGTATGTACTCCATATTTGTAGGAGTAAGTTACACTTCCTCCCTCATTGGTGAAGAAGATAGAGTTCCCACTCACACCACAACCATTAGGAAGCTCCTTAGCTGAGCAGCACACATTTCCAAAGTGTCCAATAAAGAAAACACGACCTCCCAATTCGCTGACCACGACCCATTTACCAGCCTCCTCATCTAGCCTACTCACTCTACATGCAAACTGACTAAAATTTAGTTCACCGTATCTTGTGATGATTTTCTCAACCAAGAAAAGCTCATCATCGCCGGCTGGAACAAGATAATTGCTTGAATTCAAAGGCTGCGAGGGCATCAGGGGAAGAAACACTTCCAGCGAATAAGGATCGATTACGACAATATCTCCGTTAAGAAAAGATGCATAAAACTTGCCTCTAAAAGTAACTAAATCCTTACAGGTAGCATCTGAGACGTCCTTAAGCCACATCCACCTCATTTCAGAACTTCTTAACACCAACAAAACTCTAGAGTAGTTAAGGACCACAACAAACTCTCCTCTCCCTCCATTCTTGTTTAACATAATAAAAGCCACACCTCTGTAATTTGTTGACGATTCTTCAGGATCCCAACCAATCATTCTGTACTGATGGCCTAGTGAAATAACCTCGCAGTCTAGCATGTTCATCAAAGTTGGATCAGATCTAGGGACCTTCACTTTCACAGAACACTGAAAAGGAGATGAATTTGAAAGCTCTATACGATCATCTCGACCTATTGCTCCTAAAAAATACTCATCAGCAACAGTAGTTTTGACTCTAAAGAGGAACAAAGGGACCTTTTCGAGTGTACACGAGTCTTTGCTTTCGAGAGTGAACTCCATGAGTGTGGGAAGAGAGTAACTTGGGCGTACCAACGAAGAAGGAAAGGGAAATGTAGATCGCCATGAGCTGCAGACAGAACGAGCATGAACAACATCGAAACAGTTCTTCAGAAGAGTTGAGATAATGAGTAGTAGCTCTTTAGAGAGAAAAGACCAGTCTTTCTTGAACAATGTGAGCTCTTTCGTTGCCATTTTTGCTGATGGAGAAAGAACAAATTAATCGCAGATTAATGGCAATTTGGCAAATTAATCGCGAATTAGGAGCGCTCTGTTTCTAAAGCTTCTACTTGTAGAGAAGAAGATTAATCGCAGATCTAATAGTCATTAGTCAGGTCGGGTTGACTCGGTACGGGTCATTTAATTTAATTTAACTAGCTCTCGTAGTTGGGCCGTTTTAGGCTTTACTATATTCTCTATTTTATGGCCGAATTGGGCTTTGTTATAAACATTTTTCTTTTTTTGTATGAATTAGGCTTTTGATTCTAATTCACAACTCTTAAATATATTTTGTTACACATAAAAAAAAAACATATTTAAGAGTTGTTTTTAAATCAGTTTTTGGGTTTTATTCTGCAAAATCTATTTTATTAGCCATTCATGATTCTTAAAAATATAGATTTTCTAAAAATTATGAAATCCAGATTTTAGAAGATTTTGCTATTTCTTCTTAAAATCCAAAAACCACAAAATGTGGTTTTTTTTTTTTTTTTTTTTTTTTTTTTTTTGCTAAGAATGTAAATATTTCATTAAAAATGAAAATGTTTAGGTTTACAATCATAGATTATAATCCTATAAAAATGGTCTCATGGCAAAAAAGATAAAAACATGGAAGCATAATTCATAAAAATGATCTCAGTCCATCCACTCAACATAGACACGAGGAGTTTGACGAAGTGATAACGATAAAGGTGTTCTTCAGGAGTGCCAAGCTGAAGACGAAGAGCGAGAACAGATTGAAGAAGCCACAATTCTCAAGCAAAAGACGCACTAGAAGCCTTTCAATGGAGGTTCAAGACTAAGCTGTCAACGGCGAAGTTTACAGAGCCCTCGATCACATACGTCCCCGGCATCATGTGAGAGTGGCTCATCTAACAACATCCATGAGCTTTCCTAGAATGAAACCTCACAAACTAAAAACTGCAAACGGTGTGAGCTCCCCCTACCAAGTCCATTCCCCGGAGTCAGCTAGTACAGAGCTAAATACTCATCTTAACACCACACCGTAAGCTATTAGTCTTACTAGCTCCTCTAGCTCACCCAGCAAGCAAAATAACAGGCAGAAACTTTCTGGTACACTAACTTCAACTCACAGCACCAGCAGCAACAAGACACAACCAATATCAGGGCAAAAAGCAAACAACGAAACAAGAAATACCAGTAATACTCACGAAATGGAGATGTTATAAAGAACCACCACCGGTAGCCAAAACATCCCAAAGCAGCAACACCGGAGCTCCTGAAAAGCTCAAAAAGGAGCAGCCAAGACAATAAACAATGCCCAACGCGTCAAAAAGGACACTCTCCTACAAGATATGCTGCTGTCTTCAGACATATTTGACCAACAGAGAAGCGTCCAAACGATCGCCGAGCCTTATTGTCGAGAAAGAAGACCTAAACTGAAGCTTACTAGAAGCATTGTCAAGAAAACCTATCCGAAGGAGAGAAGCTAGAGTGGTGAGGCTTCGACATCTAAACGAGACGAAGTGATAAGCCGAGAAAAACAAACACGACTCGCTCCGAATCAGACATCGAATCCACTCGCAAGGCTAAGCTCCAAAGGACGAGATCGAACCACACGGTGAAGACAGAGACTGCAAAACGTCAAGAAACAAACGCCGTCCTCAAGCGAAATAGACCGTTTGATATGCCGTCTAATCACCGGTTAATGTGGGTCGAAACACGGCGATCTCCGAAGCGCAGAGCTAAGGAGTAATAGAAACCGTTGAAACACGGCAGATCGTCACCACAGCTGTAGCAAAACCGCCGAGAGGTGTTTGGTCCGCCGCTAGGAATCAAAGAGGTGGAGCCAGATCTACAAGTAGATCTCGCCGGTCGAAATTGCGTGGCGAAGAGAGAGGAAATCAAACTCCGTCGTCGACTAGCGAGAGGGGTCAAAACGGAGGAGCACCCATCCACCTCGAGAGGCCGACACGCACGGCGGAGCTCCAACCAAAGCGCCGCGAGAAATCAAGACAAATTCCTGAAACAATCGAGAGCTTCATGCGCAGAACCGAAACGACAAGCAAACAAACAGAAGCAAAAGAGCCCTCTCACGGCGTCGGTCGCAACCGAACACCGGAGAGGCAAGCAAGATAGCGGCTGGTGAAAACTTTCGACGATTAGGTTTTTGGCAATCGCCGCGCGTGACTGCTACCGTTTTTATTTTTATAACGTGAATTGATATTCTTTTTCTATTTTTCATTTAATTACAAAATCTGTAAATGATAAACCAAAATCTATAATCTAAAAACCAAAAACCATAATCCAAAAACCACTAAAAATATTTGAAACATTAATGGCTAGTGTATTTTCCTGAATAAATTTAAAGAATTATGCAAAATTAGTTCCACAACTCTTAAATATGTTTTTTTTTTTGTTTTTAACAACAACTCTTAAATATGTTATAAACATTTTTTCTATGATAAAACTCTGTTTTATTACAAACCAGTTAAATACAGGTTTACATTTATTTTGGTATATGAATAAGAGTGTATATATATATAAATCTTTGAAAAGTGTTGGGAGCTCATCAAAGTTTCAGCTGGCCACATCCTCTCAACGATCCGTAAAGATGTTGAGAGTTTCTAAAACCAATAATGTCTTCGATTTCTATGGATGGTGATACAACTTTGTCTTTGTCAGATGCCATTTCCTTTGAATGCTGGTTTCCGTAAACGCATACACTCAACGATTTCTTTTTCGGTGCGTCGACCTTTACGTATTCGTCGAAGAAATCTATTAACTCTTCCTTCTTTAGCTCTCTCAGTGCAGCCACCTGAAAAACCATAAAGCATAACACAAAGGGATATATGTTATTTGGCTTCAACTGTCCAAAAAGGAGGACTTAAGGAGCATGAAATTATGGAAGCGGTTTGTCGATTACCTCTGCATCTTTGCGGTTAAATTTGAGTGTTCCGTCTTGAATCTCTCCCCAGTAAAACCACGATTCCTCGCTCAAGTTCTTGTGTTTCTCAAGCTTCATATCTATCAACGTTGTTACATTGCTCTGGAAAGAAATTCATGTCAGTTAGTGCATTAATGTTTAATCACATTACATTCTAAAATATCTTGTTGTGTTATCTCACCTTGAATTCTTCATTGCTCATATTGTAAAGTTTACTCTCAAGGTCCTTGAGTAGAGACTCGACCCTCGAATCAATATGTCCAGGACCCTGTTAACAATAAATTCAAAAGCAATTAATTAAAGACATATGTATGCAAAATCTGTGTGGCAAGAAAGATTGGTAGTTTGGTACCTTGACTGAAGATTGGATGATGAAATGTAGACCATAGACACCAGAGTCGTTTCTGAATCGCAGGAATGTACTTATGCGTCAACAAGAACTCAGTAACAGTCAAACGTATGAGAAATTAATTCTTATGTACCTTTGAGAAAGTGAAGTAATGTAACCAAGTTGCTCAACTGATCTAAGCTGGTGAAAAGTGGCTTGCTTTGCAATAAGTTCAAAAATCTGAAGTTTGATATTCATGGAAAATTCATCTTGATGAACCTGTTCATGGCGAACCAATTCCGTTAGCAAGAAAACCAAGGTTTAGAAGAGACCTGAGTGTAAGTACTAAACACTACGAGAAAAGGTTTACAAGTACCAAACCTGAGTATACCGCTATGTTCAAAGGCAAACTAATAATCTTGACACAAATATACCTGAATGTAATGAACTAGAGCCGAATTTTCATCGCTGGGGTTCGAGCCTTCTTGATGGTAGAAGTACTTCATGCATGTACTGAGCTCTACAACCCTATTTGTCAAGAACTGGGATGGAAACAACGGACGACAAATAGGTTTTGGTTCGTTAAAGAGAACATCTTCGATATGCTTAACCATTGACTCAGCTTCGTTCTTGTCAACATTTCCTGAAATGAATGTCTTATATTATATGAAAAAAGGAGTAAAGACCAAATACTATCATACAACATGGGTAATGTTGATACCTGCTATATAGCACTCAACAAATGTCCTTGATAACAACATTGGAACGAACTTAGCCAAGTCTTCAGCTTCCAAATGAGAAAGTGTATCTAGTTCCTCTGTCCAAGGCCAAGAGTGTTCTTGTAATATTATCGAGCAGTAACTCATTGCTTGATGATATGGTTGCCAGAATTTGTGGTTTCGGTATGCCTTTGTGATCGTTTCCTGTTTCAAGATAGGGAAGGATAGAAATATGGATTCAATAAATCTGGTAACAAGCTTATTGTACAAACTCCAAAAAGAAGAGTTATTATGCTACTTAAGAACAAATCTACTAACAAGATTACCTTAATAACTAAAAACCTGTCAGGTTTTACTCCGAATTTTGCTATCTTTTGAATGACAGCTTCCAGCAAGATTCTCAATTTGTGATTAAAGCCAGAAAGATAGAGCTGGAAATGAGAAACAGTTAGTCAAACATGAAAAATCACTGAGCAAAAGACATAAGAAAAATGTCAAAAGAAAATTATACAAACATACCTCAAAACCATTGTCCGAGAGACTTATTCCATAGCGAAGACCAGCAATTCGAGCATAACAAGCTGAAACATCAAAGTACAGATTGATCGAAGATAATAACAAATAACACCATAGTTGAAAAGGAAATAACCGAAAGATGTGTGTCTCTATATATCAAATCTTACCATATTCATTCAAATAGTCCGTCAGCAACCAAACAAACATATTTGAAAGAACTACAGCATCGGGAGAGGTGACTGCAAGGGGGCAGTTAAATTCCATCTTAACATATGCCTTCGGTTTGAAGAACTTTGTATCAGGTTTATACCACAATCTTGAGAATGATGTCTCTCTCAACAAAACAGGAAATATCTCCTGATCCATAATTTGGTTATGTGACATAAGATTTCTGTTTCACACATTAAACTTTAAATGTTTGTTGTACATTGTAACTAAAGTGATAGAACTAAACCTTATCCTTAAAATCCTTCAATGAAAAATCTGTAGGAATGAAGACATTAGGTGTTGGTAGAAGCAGGTTTACATCAGGGGAAGACTGAACCCACTCCTGTAATTGTTAACAAAAACCAAAACTGAACTTCTTCTTATAGGAAAATATTAAATCAAAACAGAATATAAATGCAGAGGAAAATAAACATGCAATTATATAATATGATCTTCAGGAAACTAATATATCAAAATCCAACCTGAATGGTGAATTTGGTTATCTTCTCAAGAGAATAATCAGTGTTATACCATGGCTCAACCTTGTTTGTTTTCCCTTCAAATTTAGTTGATTCCCAAAAGATTCTACATAAATAATGGCACTAGATTATGCAACATGACAAGATTTTGATGCTTCGTGTAAACTCTACGAAACACATTGTTCAACATACCGAACATTACTGGGAGAAAGCTCATCGAAAACCTTTTCAACACTAGCTGGATTAAATTTACAAGGCAGTGATGATCCAACCAGCCAATGCTTCATTGGGTATATCTGAAGCAATCATTTCCAAAGGACACATAAGAGTTTTTTCTTTTTTCAAGTGAAATTCATAGCCACAATACCGAGTTTCTTAGTAGTGCTTGATGAGATTGTAAGAGTAAGCATATAAGTCCAAGTATAGACTGAGCAGAAATAGATTTCACAGCTGAAAATAGTTCTAGTACCGTCATATTCATTGAAATACACGTCGCATACGAAATTGCGTGTGTTTTGGCTTTGTAATGAAACTCTGCCTCAGAGATAGCTGAGAGCTGCAATAACAATGATTCAATAAGAGTACTAGCTAGCTAGATTAAAAGCAGGCAACAGCAGAAAAAAATAGAAACAGTAACTAAATACCTCATCGAAAATCCACTGAGAAACACCAGACTGTTGTAAATGCTTAATGTATATGAACAACAATCCCAAAATATCTTCCATGTGCTCTGTATACAAAGAACATAAACAAAGCACCAAAAACTATCAGGTACTGACTACACAGCAGGCAAAACATTACCATCGATTCAACATATAAGAGATTGTTGCGAGCTTGCATAGACTATAAATTAAAATAAAAGACCTAAGAAAAATACATAAACCCACCATGGCCAGTATCAGTAAGATCAATTATAACATTGAAGAAAGAATACTCCATAGTCCAGTTTCTCTCGCCAGCATACAGTCCTGTTGCCCAACCTGTGGAAGTATTAAGAAGAATTAAACTAGATTACTAAATAAAGAACTGTTGATACAAAAAAATTTACTAGACGGCCTAAATAAGTTATCTCTAATATTCACAAATTTCTAGTGACAACCTATCTTCTAAAAAAAAGTAAGATAAAATTTAAAACCCAGAGATAGAGAGCTGAAGACTACAACAATTTTTCGATCCATTATTGCGAGCCAAAACATATATAATTAGTTTGGCCCTTAAAGAAAACCTACCAAGGATTTTTAACGTATGAAACAAACTTCCTTCTCCTTCATGACCAAGTAGACGCCCAACGTACATGGCTGGTGCTTCTTCATAGTGATGGATGGTAGGAGTTATAGGCCAAGAAACAGTGAGCTTGTGACCCTGCTTTATGGGAACAGCCTTCACAAGAACCTAAAACCAAATGAAAAACACAGCCTTAGCAACATGTTAGCATGAATATGTCTTCATTTCATATAAATGCTATAGTTGAAATAATGAACAAAACCTGTAAATGGTCATGAGTACACGGCTGACCAGGAAACCTAGGGATATCTTTGTTGGTGTTTCGAATTTCCTGGAACAACTCTTCCACTAGGCCTTGAGTTTTATCAAGGCATTCTGAAAAAAATCCAGAGCAAAACAAAAAAATGTACAAATGTTAAGTATGTTAATACTTTTGTTTTCTGAAATTAAAAGAATTTTTGCTTAGCTCCAAAACCTACCTTTGCCATATATAACCAAATGCATAATGTTGGCAGAATAGTGTTCATCATAGAATTTGATTAGTTCACTTCTTGTATCTATTCCTTTTGCTTCGGGTCGTACATGAAGAGTATCCATGTTACCTAATCAAAGTTATCACTTTCTTAGCATTGAGAGAAAAAACAATTAGTAAAGACCATGCACTGATGTTTCCTAATGGACGCAAGCCAGCATCAATTAAGGATAGATAATATTAGAACATGAACCTGTGTTAAATTTGTGATATGGATGGTCTTCTCTACTTAGATGCTTCTGTAACTGTGTCAACGTAAAAGAAAGACAATGCTAAGTTAGATACTATATAAATACATATCAAGAGACTTGTGGAATTTAGATATAAAGTACTACAAGTTCAAAGAAAAAACCTTAGTGTTCATACTTAAAATAATCTACTTTTCCTTTCTATGAAATAAACATATTTAACCATATAACTGTTCTTTAGAGCAAGGGAACATACCTGGTTCATACGCCAAGGATCAGACAACAAGTTTTTCTGATTCTCTGCATGAAAGAGATCGACCTCATTAGATTTACCAAACAGATCTCAAAAGGAGAGCTATCAAGAACGTGTAAAGCTAACCAGAGTCGACAGCCTTTATCTCTCTCATGGTGGCATCAGCAGACATCAATGGTTTGATAAAGAACTGTGCAAACCTGGTCATAGCAATCACTAGTAAAATTAGACACAGTCAAAAGGCTTCATCGATCAAGAGAGAAAAAACAAAAACAAAAGAACCTGTCCAAAGCTTCATCAAAAGAATCTGTATTGATATCGAAATGGTAATTTGTATCTTCACTGGCTGTATAAGCATTTCTGCTCCCTCCATGCTACATAAAAAAAAACAGAGTTACAATAAGCACTAAGCACATCCCTAAGTTTCTTACAACTGATGCAAGAATGATCAAGTTTGTGTTCCAAAGCTGGAGAAGAACATTACCTCTGCTATGTACTTGGAGTAACCATCTTCCTCTGGATACTTTTCACTTGCATAAAATAGCATATGCTCTGAATCATCACCATAAAAAAAAAAAAAAAAAAAAAAAAAAAAAAAAAAAAAAAAAAAAAAACCCGCCAGCACAAAATCAGATGTTATATATACAGGAAGCAAATCACTAAAAGAAACTGGGATAGGAAGTAGTAGTACCAAGGAAATGAGCTAGGCCTTCCAAACCGTCCGGGTCAGAGAATGATCCAACGCTAACATTCATCGAAGCAGCACACTAAAAAAAGCAAAAGACAAGTAGTAACATGTCATAAAATGTTCAGAACCAAAGCAAGTTATAGTGTCTCGTGTAAAGATTTTTACCAGTTGAGCTATTACCATCGAGCTGAGCTTACCTTGTCAGTCTCAGGGTCACTAATTAACAACACCTCGAGCGAATTCTTAAGTACAATCCTCCGATATTCTCTGTTATCGGTTCGCGGCTTTAGTATCTCTTCAGCTCCATCAACCGCCGCCTTCTCTGTTCCAACAGCCATCTTCTCCGATTCAGTTACTTTGGGATACTTTTTTTAAGTCTACGCTGAGTCTTCTTCGCTCTTATATATATGAAATGTCGTCTTCTCCGAAAACTTCAGAGACTGTCGTAGACTTAACGTATGATTAACTATCAACGGTGCATGTTTCTCAAAGTATTACAGATCCAACGGTGATTACTTGTGATAGTTATAGTCTTCGCTAGTCTCTGAGTCTTCGCTAGTGATCTTTGTATTATTATTATTCGTCCAACGTCTTTCGACTTTTGTCTCTCTCTAATCTAGTGTCGTCATTATCCACTGTGTTAATTTGGTCAATGCCAAGTTGCTAATTTGTTGTTAAAGTTTATACAATAGGGGACTTAAAAAGAGTAGTTGAATATGATAACTATGAAAAATAAATATTACTATTGAGCCCAATTAACTGTTGTCATAAGTTTTCATCAAATAAATTTTGTTTATTTGACGCTTTAATCTTTTATTATATTGTTGTTGTCAAAATAAAAACAAAAACAAATATTTCCCTAATGAATTTTCCATGACTTTTGATTTAAATGTAAGCTTTAAAATATGATTGTTTTGGCTTTCCTCAAAGTTTTTTGTGTAGCCACTAACCATAGAGTTAAGAGCATCCTTATTGCAAGCCTCTTAAATAAGATACAAAACACTATACTAAGATTGTTTTTCCAATTCTAAGAGGCTTGCAATAAGGATGCTCTAACCCAATTTAATCGATGAATGACTTGTATTTAATACTTGTCTGAGAATAACCGCCAAGCAAGTGTACAAGGTTTTTATTATTGCTAAGAAAGTTGGAAAGGAGGAGATTACCTCTGCATCTATGTAAATTTGAGTGTCCCAGTGAGAGTCTCTTCCCAGTAAAACCAGGATTCCTCATCCAAGTTCTTGTCTTTGTCGCCTTCATGTCTATCAAAGTTGTAACATTGCTCTAAGGAGAAAGCCACGTCAATTAGTACATCAATGTCTGTCTCAAGTCAAGCAAACTTCATGCCATCTTACCTTGAATTCTTCATCACTTATTGTAAAGTTAACTCTCAACTCTCAAGGTCCTGCGTAGCGACTCGACCTTGTTAACATTCGAATCAATATGTCCAAGAACCTTATTCATAATAAACTCAAAGGCAATTAAATAGATCCGCATCAACTATATATCCAAAGTCTGAGTGGTAGAGAGGTAATATAAGTTGGTACCTTAACTAAATTCTGGTTAATGAACTAAACAACATAGACGCTCGAATGGTTCTTGTGTTGCAGAAAAAGTGGCCATGCATCAAATATAAATATTCAAACACAAGGGAAACTCCAGAATGTAACCATTGTCAACGCCAGAGGCTTTAAACAGAGTAAGAAGCAACAATAGAAGCTGTCTAAAGGGCGTTGCAGATTGGAGAACACGAAAGCTAATCCAGCACTAAGTTTAGTAAACAGTCAAACAATGCAACAATCCTCAATAAATCTACCTTGACTAGCTATAGTATACTTGAACTACACAACCATGACCAGATACAGCTTTGAGAGTTCATGAGACAACCATATCCATAGAGATAGCTGTCTGGTCTCGAGAAAGTAGTTAGGTTACAACAAAAACTAAAACTGAAATACAAGTTATATAGTTTTCAGCATACAGTTTAAACACAAAATACACACACATACACACACTTCAGAACATTAAAGATCACTAAAGCTAACATATACAAAACCAACAGTATGTCTCAGGTATCCAAAGCGAGATTTTCAGAATGATCTTCAACCCGGAGAGCCACCGTAGGAGATGTGCTGAGGATCGTCACACGTTTCTCTCCAGAGAATCGCCAAATATTGAGCTCGTCTTCGGCCCTTCCGGTATGCACTCCATATTTGTAAGCAAAAGTTACATTACCTTCATTGGTGAACAAAATTGAGTTCCCACTCACACCACAGCCATCAGGAAACTCCTTAGCAGAACATGAGACATTTCCAAAGTGTTCAGGAAACAACACACGTCCTCCCAAATCACTGACAACAACCCAAACACCAGCCTCTTCATCTAGCCTACTTACTCTACATGTAAACCGATTAAAATCTAGTTCATCAGCATCAGGAATCGGGTTGAAATTCTCGACCAGGTAAAGCTCATCATCGCCAGATGGAACCAGATGATTGACTGAACGCAGAGGCTGCGAAGGCATCAAAGGAGTCGCCTCCAGCGAATAAGGATCGATAACGACAATTTCCCCGGTTAAAAAAACCGCATAAAACCGTCCCCGAAAAGTGACTAAATCCGTGCATTGATAGTTTGGGACAGTCGTGAGCCGCTTCCACCTCATCTCCGCACTTGTTAACACCAACAAAACTTTAGAGTAGTTGAGGATCACAATGAACTCTTCTTGTCCTTCTCCATCCTTGTTTAGCGGAAGGAAAACCACACCTCTGTAATATCCTATCCATCGCTCGGGATCCCAACCGACTATTCTGTACTGATACCCCATAGGAACAACCTGATAGTCAAGAACATTCACCAACGTTGGATCAATTCCTCGGGCATTCACTTTCACTGAACACTGCAGGGGAGATGAAAGCGCCAAACGATAATCCGACTCATCTTGGCCTATTCCTCCCAGGAGATACTCACACTGTAACGCAGCCGAAGCAGCAGGACCTCGGACTCTAAAGAGAAACAAAGGGACCTTCTTTAAGGTGCACAATTCTTTGTTTTCCAGAGGGAAATCAACGAACGAGGGAAGAGAATAACTTGGGCGTAACATGCAAGAAGGAAATGGAAATGATGATCGCCACGAACGGCAAACAGAACGAGCATGAACTACATCGAAACAGTAATCATCCAGTTCCAGTTTCTTGGAGATAAGTGGAAGTAGCTCATTGGGAAGCTGAGACCAGTCTGGCATCATCGATGACATCTTCTTTCTTTCTCCTTACAGGTTTGCTGATCAAAAACAAACAGAACAGAGAAGATTTTATCACATAAGTATAAAGGTGAGAGATTTGCAGAAGTAATATAGAACCCAGAAGATTTCTCAAAGAACCTTAAAGATATACAAGTACTAAAGTCTATAGCCAAAATTCAAGGGAGCTTTGATTAGAAGCAGGGGAAGTCAAAACAAGAAACATACCTTGGTCGTAAGTGAAAGACTAGTATGCAAAGTGAAACCAGAGGATGGAGAAGAAATTACTTCAACGAGAGATTTAAGGGTGGAGAATTTTTACTGCTTTAGGGTAGAAGAGTAGATAAGAAGATAAGAAATTGGAAACGGAGTCACCTAGAAGATAAAAAGGAAGAATTGATGTCGGTTTCATCGGGTTTTGTTACCACATTTTATTAAAATACCACTTTTACTGTTTTATATTAAATGGGCTTATATTGGGCTTTTGTAAAGAATAAATTGATAAGTTTTCTTGAAAGTTGTAGGCTGTATGTAGGCTGTATGTAGCCTGTAGCTAATAGGCGGCTAGACATGTTAATTAGGATTAAAGCCTACGATGTAGTTCGTCATGAAAAAATTAGGTTTGGATTTAAATATATATGTTCAAGAAAAATCGGGATTTTTGAGCTAAGCCTATTTGAGGTAAAAGATTTTTTGGTTTAAACCAATTGGATTCGGACTGGCCTAAAAAGTCCTTAAACAAATATGTTTTGAATTTTTTTATTTATTTTAGTTTGATTAGATAATTTGATTAATAAATTAGTTTTCATATTTACTTACTAATCTTACTTAATACTTTTAAAATCTTTATCTATGACATTTTCATTTTTTCTTTTAAATTAAGTTATTTTTAATGAATATTGATAAGTTATTTAAAATTTGATGTATTGTTTTTATAGTATACCTTTAAATATTGTTATTTAAAAATTATTTTGAACTTAGAAGTTGATTTTTTTTTATCCGTAAGTAAAACCAAAAAAGGACGAAAAAACCCTGTAGCCATCTAGGCTTTGAAATATAGGTTCGAATATTTTTTGGGCCGGGCCAGGTCGATTGACATACCTACCTTCTTTTTGTCATCAACACATGTTCATTAACCTACCTATGGCACATATGTGTGATGTGTCAAAGGCAAATTGTGCAATGCTGGAGACTAAGAATAAAACACATCTTTGGTCAAAACTGAGAAACTTTTTGCACTGTTGACAAACTTTGGTCAAAACTGACTTATGATCAAGATTACAGCCAAACACATCTTTCAAGAGTTCAGGAAACAATATTTTCATGCATAGACATGGTTGTGTTGGGGATAGTTTTAAACAAAAATATATTAAGACTTGGATACCAAATGATATTAGTCTTCAGCATATCACCGTGACACAAAAAAAAAAAATATAAGACGATGGGCAACAACAGAGATCACAAAGTCTATAACTATGACTAAAGCAAGGTTTATTTGTGGTCTAATAAAGAAAAATAAATAACCAACAGAATGACTTAGTGCTCAACTTGGAGAGCCAAAACTGGTTCTGTGTTGAAGATCATCACACGATTCTCTCTTGTGGCTCTCCAACAATTGAGATCATCTCCCACGTTACCAGTATGTACTCCATATTTATAGGCATAAGTTGGTACATCAGTGAACAAAATTGAGTTCCCACTCACACCACAACCATCAGGGAGCTTCTTAGCTGAGCAAGAGACATTACCAAAATGTCCAATAAACAACACACGGTCTCCCAGATCTTTGACCTCAACCCATTTCCCACCTTCCTCATCTAGTCTACTCACTTTACATGTGAACCGGCTAAAATCTAATACCTTACAACTTGGCATGCTTACTTCAACCAGGAAAAGTTCGTCATCACCAGATGCCACCATATAGTTTAGTGGCTTAAGAGGTGAGGGCGTGAGGAGAGTCACCTCCAGCGAATAAGGATCGATAACGAAAGTACTTTTTGCAAGAAAGGATGCATAAAACTTACCTCTAAAAGTGAATAAATCTGAACATATAGAAGCTGGGACGTTCTCAAGCCGCTTCCACTTCATTTCGGCACTTGTTACCACCAGCAAAACATTAGTGTAGTTGAGGAGCACAACGAATTCTCCTCTTCTTCCTTCCTTGTTTAGCGGTAGAAAAGCCGCACCACGATACTCTTTAGGTTCCCAACCAACCAATCTGTATTGATGGCCTAGAGAGAGGATCTGGCAGTCGGTCATGTTCATTAACGTTGGATCATTTCCTTGGATATGAACTTTTACTGAACATTGAAGAGGAGATGGAAGATCCATATGATCATCTCGGCCTATTCCTCCTAGAAAGTACTCGGAAGCAACAGTAGGAGCTTGGACTCTAAAGAGGAACAAAGGAACCTTCTCGAGGGTGCACAAGTCTTTGCTTTCGAGAGTTAACTCGTCGAATGTGGGAAGAGAGTAACTTGGACGTAAGAGGCAAGAAGGAAAGGGAAACGAGGATCGCCACGAGTTGCAAACAGACCGAGCATGAACGACATCGAAACAGTCCTCCACATTTGTGGAGACAATTTGAAGTAACTCCTCCGGTAGAAGAGACCAGTCTGGCAACATTGGTGATGATGATGTCTTCATTTTCATTGCCATGGTTGTGTGATTTCGAAATCTGAAAAGAAAAAAAAAAATACAATTCAAGGGTTAAGGAACTTGTAAACAAGCATGACCAGAGAAGATTGATAGCTTAACTAAGATGTAACAGTTTTAATTACGAACGTACCAAAATGCTAAAGGGTCAATTTTTTTGAATAGGAAGGAGCCGTTGAGGGGAGCGGTTCTTGTGTCGATTTCAATTTTCTTGACTTATTACGCCAACAAATAACTCACGAGTGACGACGTCAAAAGACAATATTCTTTTTTTTACCCTTTTTCTAATGTTCACATTTTTCATTTCTTTTAATTACACAAAAAAAAAAAAAAAAAAAATCTGCTCCAAGAAACCCATAACAGGAGCCAAAACAGAATATATATATATATATATATGTAATTACTAATAATATAATTAAAAAGACAAATGCCGATCGAGATTGTTGCTTTCATACTTCTGGATAAAGGATGGTATTCCTTATAAACTAATCAAATCATTGAATGATTTGTAGTCTGATTCAGCTTTCTATAAGACTATTAGATCAAGTTAAAAAAAAAAAAAAAAGATCACAACTTAGCTGAAACTGAAAAGAGGGTAACTAAATTAGCTCTCATATCCCTACTATAGTAAAAGAGAAGTACACAAAGGATTCGGGTCGGGTTTTTCAAAAAATTCCGGGTTAAATTTTCAATCGGATACTTGCCAAATTTTTTGTTAAATATTTTTCAAATATTTCAATGATATACACCAGATTCCTATCATTTAGGAAAACTATATTAATGCTAAATAAAAAATAAGTCTTATAAGTAAAATTTGTTTATGAATATAAAGATCTCAATATTTTAAAAATATTCTAATTATTATATTAATTTCTTATATGAAAAACAAAAAAAAAATTATAATTTTTTAAAAGTTTAAATATTTGATATATAGAAAAATATAATTTAAAAATATTTGGTATAAAAAATATAAAAATGCATCTAAAATACATAAATAATGGTAATATAATCAATAAAAATGTTAATTAGTTTGAATTAGTTGAATGTTTCGAAAAATAAAATTTGAATATATATGGCTATAAAAACGAAAGATTTTATTAAAGATTTTATAAAAAACGAAAGATTTTATATATATTAAATCTTTATTATTTTTTATATTTCCTAATATGTTAAATGAAAGATTTTAATCAGAATAAAAAAATAGTATATGAAAAGAGGTTTCAAAATTATTCCAATCTTTATCAATTTGAATTACCTATAAAAAAGGAATAATATTTTATCAATAGCATAATTAATGCAAAATTATAGAGATCTATATATATCTAGAAATGGTTATATTTGAATTTTGAAAAAAAAAAGAAATTTGACAATCACTAATATATTTCAATGAGTAATACGAAATATTTTGGATACAAAAAAAAATATTTTAGGATAATTATTATAATTAACTAAAAATACTTTAATAACAATATTTTATCTTTGTAATTATTAATCATCGAATTACTACTAATACAAAATCAGTCATAAAGAATATATTCCATAAGTTAGTTTAAATAAATTACCTTAAACTCTGAATTTTCCTTAAAATGTTCTAAATATTTTAATATGTGAATAACAAGAATATTATGGTCTCTTATTCAATATGAAGTATATTAATATTTTTATTTTATTTTTATAGGATACAAGTATATACAAATCTTTCAAACTCATATGTTCGTGTGTGATACATGTGTATACATGATTTTCATGATTTTTTTTAAAATACACGGTTTTTGCTGATTGGTTCGTCACCACATACATTGTGAGTATACAATTTGTTTAATAAACGTTCTTTTATTTAGTTTATAAAAATATTATATTTAATTTCCGAAAACACACTTTTCTCAAAGAATTGAAACCAAATATACATTTCGAAATAATAATTGTTGATACTAAAATGAACGAAATAATAACACATACGACAAAACACGTTAAAATAAAATAAACCTGAAAATATTCTTTCGCGCTGTAGCGCGGATCTAAACCTAGCATACGTGAGAAAGTATACATCCACGATAGTACATATTCTCATACTTGCCAAATTCAACACCAACAATCCATTTTAACAGTTAAAAGTTTACGTAATTCGGGAAAAAATAAAAACCGACACTTTTCATCCGCGCTGTAGCGCGGGTCCGAGCCTAGTACTAACAATATAGTAACAACAAAATTATGGTCTGTTTTCCATGGAAACAGAAACGGATACTTAGAAAAAAAATGTTTTGCAAACAAGAAAAAAAATGTTTTGTAAACTAGTAACGCATTCAAAGGGACCGGTGTTAGCTTGTGTTTGATTAATTTTCTACGATTTATTATGCTCTGTTTTTTATTCCTTTCTCTGTTCCTGCAACTTTTAGCAATAAAGAAGATGATGATTAAAAAAAAAACTAGTAGTTGTTTAATATATATATTATCATAAAATACAAAATATCAAAACCATATATTGAGAAAAAATGTTTTGAAACAATACGTTAATCTAAAATATAGATATTTAAATAGTTTAAGTGAACGATAAAGGTTAAAAGTTGGGGATCGCTCGGCACATGACTGTGGCTCAAGCATGGACTTCACGTCGGAGGAGAAGACACCGCCAAGGGCACCTAAATGCAATCGAAGATGTCTTGGCTACCCAACGTCACAACGCCACGACCCAACAGGATCTCCTACTTTGGCGGGGCAAACACGACGATTTCAAACCAAATTTCTCAACAAAAGACACATGGCATAATACGCGGGTTCAATCTGCTAGAGTTTCTTGGCACAACGGCATTTGGTTCCCTCACGCAACACCAAAGCATGCTCTCTGCGCATGGTTGGCAGTGCATGATCGCTTAGCTACAGGAGTAAGGCTACTCCGATGGAATAGAGATGCATCGGGCAACTGTGTTCTGTGTAACAACAGCATTGAAACCAGAGACCATCTTTTCTTCATTTGTAGCTACTCCTCGGCCGTCTGGGCTGCGCTAGCTAAAGGCGTTCTTAGAAGGAACTATACAACAGACTGGACCTCGCTTCTCACTTACATCTCAAACAATCAACTTCCCCATGTGGAGAAGTTCCTTGCTCGATATATCTTCCAGACTACTATACACAGCATTTGGCGAGAGCGCAATGATCGGCGTCATGGCAACTCCCACACATCGACAGAACAACTGATCAAGCAAATCGATCATCTAGTACGCAACCTATGCACAGTAATTCGGCGGATGGCAGACCACAAATATGATGCTAGTTTCCAAACGTGGCTGCACACAAGACAAGCAACATGAAGATTTTTAGATTCTACTACTTTTTCTGAACTCTCAGCAAAATTTCAACTTCTATTTCGACATTTGATGCACTTGTTGTAAAAACGAAACCCATTTTCTTTTGAATATAATTTAACATTATTTTCAAAAAAAAATAAAAAAAAATAAAATAAAGGTTAAAAGTTAAAAACACTTAGACATAAATTTAGGTTTTATATACTCTTTTTTTGGTAATGTATATATCATATATTCTTGTATATGTGTATTTTTAATTAAATTAATTTGGTTTTTAATTTACAAAAGGTATCATTATATGTCGTAAATCAATATATTTCCAAAGTAGTTGTCTATTAAATTTGTAAACTAGAAATGTAAGATTTTATCACATTTCTAAAATGAAAATGTGAGCTTCTATCGTATTTTCAAAAAAAAAAAATTATGAGCCGCATTTTCGTAATATTTGTTGTGTTTCCGAAACGGAAACAAACTATATAATGAGTTTCCATGCAATCTAGATTATGGTGAATGAATAGATTATAAAAATATGTTTTTACATGGTAAAACAAAATTAGTAAAGCTTGAATGCTTAGGCCTTGAATGGCTCCAGATTTTGAACTAGTTTTTGGTTTTTGATTTTGCAAAAACTAGTTAGTTAGGCATTCATGATTTTGATAGAAGTAGATTTCCTAAAAATTAGGAAAACCAAATTTTTAGAGATTTTGCTTATTTGTTCATAGAATCCAAAAACCAAATTTTGTGGATTCCAAAAAACTTT
The DNA here is from genome assembly GCF_000375325.1 of Capsella rubella. NCBI lineage: Eukaryota > Viridiplantae > Streptophyta > Magnoliopsida > Brassicales > Brassicaceae > Capsella > Capsella rubella. The sequence continues at coordinate 1,949,376 of NW_006238920.1, read as the reverse complement.
TACGTGAGTTTTTTTGTTAAAAACATTTTATGCCCAAAACAGAAACAATTTCTTTTTCAAATACCTTAAAAAAGTTTTTGATAAATAATTAAATTTAAAATCTAAAAACCAAACAAACTACCATTCAAGATTTTGTAAAAACTAAAATCTATACCAAACAGTATGCGGTCTCCAAAATCGCTTACCACTACCCATTCGCCAGCCTCCTCATCTAGCCTACTCGCTCTACATGTTAACCTACTAAACATAATTACTTCAGCCTCTGGGATGGTTGCCTCAACGAGAAAAAGTTCATCATTGCCAGATTGAACAAGATAATTTACTGATCTCATAGGCTGTGCGGGATTCAGGGGAGTCGCTACCAGCGAATATGGATCGATAACAAAAACGTCCCCGTTAAGAAAGACTGCATAAAACCTGCCTCTGAAAGCTAATACATCCTTGCATGAAGCATCTGAGATTTTCCTAAGACGCACATCCACTTCATTTCTTTACTTCTTAACACCACCAAATCATTACTGTAGTTGAAGATCACAACGAACTCTCCTCTTTCCTTGTTTAAGGGAAGAAAAGCCACGCCTTGGTAGGATGATAGCCAAGCTTCAGGATCCCGACCTATCACTCTGTACTGATGACCTAGAGAGAAGATCTGGCAGTCTAGCATGTTCATCAAGGTTGGATCAGATCCTGGTTGAAAGTAAAACAGAGATTGAAGCTTTTTGTATTCTTATTTCAGCTTAAGGTTTTACAATTGGAATACAACTGATATTTATACTTAGACAAAACCCTAAGAGACACATGACAGATGTTCTTCATCCATCGGAGCCTAGAGAATCAAGGGCTGTGAATCTGTTCTTCACTTTAACTGTGTTCGTACACATGACAGCTTTCTCTCTGGTTTTGTCTTGAAGCGCTGTATCCGTTGCAGCTGATGAAGGTGAGTTCAAAATTCCTTGTTTGTTGGGCTTTACTTTGTTTGATAGGCCCAACTCGTTTTGAGTTTTAACAAAACAGGGTAGGCCCTCTGTTTGTGTAGTGTTATCAGCCCCCCTCAAACTTGGAGTGGGAGGAACTCCAACACCGAGTTTGCCGCGCAGGTAATGGAAAGCTCCAATCGGGAGAGATTTTGTGAAGATGTCTGCTATTTGGTGATGCCCTGGTATATGTTTAACAACCAAAGTCTTCAAAGCCACTCTTTCTCTGACATAATGATGATCAATATCAAAGTGTTTGGTTCTGGCATGAAAAGCAGGATTGGCTGTCAAATACACAGCAGACAAGTTATCACAGAAGAGCACAGGTGTCTTTGGTAAGGGAACGTTCAACTCCCGCAAAATAGAGCTCATCCATTTGATTTCTGAGGCTGCTTCAGATATGGTTCTATATTCGGCTTCAGTGGAGCTTCTAGAGACAGTAGGATGTTTCTTTGAAGACCAGGAGATAAGATTCTGTCCCATAAAAGTGCAGAGACCACCAACTGATCGTCTAGTGTCTTTACAATTACCATAGTCGCTGTCACTATAAGCATTAAGATCAAAAGGAGAGACTCTGTTGTATGAAATACCCATGATGATTGTCCCTTTAACATACCTGAGAATCCGTTTTAGAAGATGGAAGTCTGAAACAGTTGGTTTGTGCATCTTTTGGCACACATAGTTGACTGAGAATTGAATGTCAGGCCTTGTCAATGTCAAATACTGCAGTTTACCGGCTAAGCTTCTGAAATAAGTCGGATCAGAGAATTCTTCTTGTTGATGTGGAACTTTGTCGAGCTCTAATGGAAGTGGTGTAGGCATTGGAGCACAATTTGCCATTGAAGCAGTGATCAAAAGGTCCTCTGCATATTTTTGCTGAGACATAAAGAGACCATCCTTGTGAGCTTGAAACTGTATACCCAGAAAATAGTGCACTTGACCCATGTCCTTCATTCTAAACTGCTTATTGAGCTCCACAAGGAGATGTGAGAGAGTCTTGGAGTTGTTTCCTGTTATCACCATATCATCAACATAGAGAAGAAGCATAATTGTGTCTTTGTTATGAGCATAAACAAAGAGAGATGGGTCAAACAAGCTGCAAGTAAAGCCAAATTCCAAGAGAAAAGTGCTAAACTTGTCAAACCAGGCCCTTGGAGACTGTTTTAAGCCATATAGAGATTTATGTAAATGGCAAACATAATCAGGTTTATCTTTGTCCACAAACCCTGCAGGTTGTCTCATATACACAGTTTCTTGAAGATCGCCATGGAGAAACGCGTTCTTGACGTCCATTTGCTTAAGTTCCCAATTCATACAAGTGGCTAGATGCAGAACAAGGCGCACTGTAGGTGTTCGAACCACTGGGCTGTAGGTCTCTAAGTAATCGATTCCTTCTTCTTGACCAAATCCTTGTGCCACTAAACGAGCTTTCAACTTATCCAAAGTACCATCTGCATTAAGCTTAGTGCGAAATACCCATTTGCTGCCAAGAACATGCATATTTGGTGTATAAGGCACTAAAGACCAAGTTTTTGTTTCACTGCAATTATTCATTTCTTCTTGCATTGCAGCATTCCAACCAGAATCCTTTAAGGCTAGTGTGACTGTTTTCGGCTCAGGATAACTAACCTTATGAGTGAGCAAAGCATATCTTGGATTCGGTTTCTTTATTCCTGCTTTAGCTCGAGTGACCATTGGGTGAGCATTATCCGTGTTGTTTGCTGGAATCTGTAGGTCCTCGGTTTGCTGAACATGAGACATGATCGTACTTGCCTGTGTAGGAGAAGCGCTGTCGCCAATAGAAGCAGGATCAGAGCCTGTCGTACGCTCAGTACACTCCTCTACCACAGTAGTATGATTGTCTTCAAGTGCAGCAGAGACCTGAGTCTGCAACATTGGAAAATGCTCATCATTTAAAGGTGGAACTGGTAAGTCTGACGTTATGTGTGAGGTTCCAGTAGAAGGTTTTGAGTTCTGATTGATATTGTTCTGTGTAGGAGGCATTCCTTTGAGCCAAGCAGAAACAAGTGGAGTGGCTGGTTCAGGATGAAGATGTTGAAAAATTGATGCAAAAGGAAAAACAGCTTCATTAAAGACGACATGGCGACTTATATACACACGACCTGTTGGCGGATATAAACAACGATATCCCTTATACTTTTCATTATACCCCAAGAAAACACACTGCAGAGACTTAGGATCAAGCTTGTTAGCAGCATAATCTCTCAGAGTTGGGAAACAAGCACAACCAAAGGCCCTTAGAGATGTGAAATTTGGTTTCCTGCCAAATAGCTTCTCAAATGGTGACTTGCTGTTCTCGAGAGCTGATGTAGGAAGGAGATTGATGAGAAAATTTGCTGTAAAGAATGATTCAACCCAATATTTTAGTGGAATCTGACTTTGATAAATCATTGACAACCCCAATTCTGTAACATGCCTATGTTTCCTCTCTGCTAAACCATTCTGTTGAGGAGTATGTGGACAAGAGAGATATTGTTGGACTCCACTGGCTTGTAAATGATGCAGAAACTGTTTGCTTATAAACTCTCCCCCACCATCACACTGGAAGGTTTTGATCTTGCACTCAAACTGAGTTTCCACCATCTTTTGAAACATAAGAAATATTTGTAGAAAATCGGATTTCATCTTTAAAGGATATAACCAACTGAATCTTGAGTAGTTATCAACAAATACTACATAGTATCTGAATCCTTGAACAGAAATTATTGGAGAGGGTCCCCACAAGTCACAGTGAACCCTCTCTAGTACTCTAGATGCAGTAAAAGTAGAAGGAGAAAAAGAGAGTCTTGAACTTTTTCCCAACTGACAAGCTTCACACACCAGCTTGGTAAATTTATTAATGGAGATGGACTGATCTTTGGATAGTTGTTGGAGGATTTGATAATGAGGATGACCAAGTCTTCTGTGCCACACTTCATCACTTGCCAAATGTTGATGCGTAGAGTAGAAAGATTGCAGCTGAGGTTCCTCCAAACCATAAGCACCATCATCATGCAGTTTTCCCATTACCAGTAGCTTCTTGGTTGCCTTATCATTAATTCGAACACCATCACAATCAAATTCAAAAGAGCAGGGGTAATCTCTTGTGAGTTTTGAAACAGATAGTAATGACTTAGCAATATCAGGGCAAACAAGGACATCTTTTAAAGGTAAATTACCTGCTGTAGAAGCTAAACTGGTAGAACCTGTATGAGTAATGGGAAGAAAATTCCCATCTCCAATCATTAGTGACTCATTACCTTGATACGGCTGAGAGTGATGAAGTCCTTGAACAGAGTTTGTGACGTGTGCAGTGGAGCCAGAATCTGGCAGCCAATCATGTCCTTGATGATCGGTAACGTCAGTAATCCGCATAGCAGCCAAAGCCATCGGAAGCTCCTCGTATTGGTAGCTGTTGTTGAATCGGTGCCAGCAGCGAAGTGCAGGATGACCAGTCTTTCCACATATCTGACAAACCACACTGCCACTCTGAGAGCTAGAAAAGCTTGAGGATGAGGATATTTGCTGATGAAATCCCCTGCCTCGTGTAGAGAATGAGTTTCTTCCTCCACGACCGAACCTTGATTTGTTGTTACCTCGACCTCTGTTGTTTGTTTGATAGTATTCAGAGGATGGTGTAGTGGTGAAGGCTAGGTGTGGAGAAACAATATTCTCAACCAAGTAACTTTGAAGCCTGTCTTCATATCCACAGAGTTTAGGTACCACATCTTCTGACGTCATATGTGGAGATGAATCTACTGAGTTTTCAATAGTTGTTTTGATAGGCTCATATTCTCTCTTCAAACCATTCAAGGCAGCAAAGATTTTCATAGTTTCAGGAACATGACTGCCAACAGAAGCTAACTGATCACACACATTCTTAAGTTCCCTAAGATACTCATCCATAGATCTATCTCTCTTCTCTACATTTTGTAACTTGCGCTGAAGCTCAAACAATCTAGAAGAGGAGACACGATTAAAGTGATTTGCAAGAGTTATCCATACCTCATGAGATGTAGAACAGTTGAGGACAACACTGAGAATATCTTCAGCAAAAGAGCCTAAAAGCCATGACTTGACAACACAATCTGTTTTGATCCAGTTTTGGTTATCTTTCTGAAAATCTGGGTTTGGTTTCTCTGTAGAAGAGCCGTTGATTCCAGGAACAAGAATGGTGTTTGCAGGACGAGGAGTAGACCCAGTGACGAAGCCGAGCAGACCTTGACCAGCCAAGAACGTCTCAAACTGGTTCTTCCAAAGGACATAATTTTTTTGAGTGAGTTTCACAGTAACACAGTTGGAGATGTTGAGTGATGGAACCATGTAGGTCTCCATAGATCGATTCTTCACGTGCTCAGGCGTGCTGAGCTCTGATACCATGAAAGTAAAACAGAGATTGAAGCTTTTTGTATTCTTATTTCAGCTTAAGGTTTTACAATTGGAATACAACTGATATTTATACTTAGACAAAACCCTAAGAGACACATGACAGATGTTCTTCATCCATCGGAGCCTAGAGAATCAAGGGCTGTGAATCTGTTCTTCACTTTAACTGTGTTCGTACACATGACAGCTTTCTCTCTGGTTTTGTCTTGAAGCGCTGTATCCGTTGCAGCTGATGAAGGTGAGTTCAAAATTCCTTGTTTGTTGGGCTTTACTTTGTTTGATAGGCCCAACTCGTTTTGAGTTTTAACAAAACAGGGTAGGCTCTCTGTTTGTGTAGTGTTATCACTGGTAACTTCATTCTTACGCAACACTGAAGCGGAGATGGAAGCTCCACATGATCCTCTGAGTTATCCTGGCCTAAGTCTCCAAGATAATACATAGAAGGCAACATAGCAGGAGTTTTTACTCTAAAGAAGAACAAAGGGATCTTCTCGAGGGTGCACATGACTTTGCTTTCATCGGCGAATGTGGGGAGATAGTAACTTGGGCGTAAGAGACAAGAAGGAAACGGGAGGTGCAAACAGAGCGAGCATGAACAACATCGAAACAGTAGTCCTCGTTCTCTAGATACTTGGCGATAAGATGAAGTAGCTCTTCAGGGAGAAGAGACCAGTCTCGCATGGACAGTGTCTGTTCTTTAGAGACAGATGGAGATGAACAAGGCTGCAACGTCGAAACCTAAAAGAGAGAAAAAAAAAAATTCATTTCTAGGATATTAATTGAAAAAAAACTAAACCGAGAGAAAAAGAGTTCTTACACAATCTAGCATAACTGATGATTGCTTCTGTTTCTCTGCAGGTTCTGTCATATTTGCTGATTTCAATATCTGAAAGAACAAAAAAAAAAAAAGCTTCTAGGTTTTTAGGAAACTGTAAACAAACATTAACATAGAAAGATTAAGATCGAGAAACATACCACAGGAAGAGAAAGAGTCTTTACTTTAACCCCAAAACTCACACAAGCTATAAAAACAACTTCAAAATGTAACCGTCGTTTCAATATGGGGTTGTGGGGAGAGAGTGGGTCGGTTTACAAGTGAACTCTTACGTGTTTTGGTTTAAATTCAAGAGACCGTTGCAATTCTTAATAGGAACTGAAGAGCTTGTCACAGGATCGTTGTATATATAATTAGAAGAGACGATATATTATTATTACACAACACCATAACCATACAGATAAAGCAAGCATCTAGCGTCTAGTACGACTGAGATATCAAACACAAAAGCTTTAAACATTGATTCATGCAATTCAATAACCTTAAAGAAACATTTTCACTTGGTCTATGGCATCACTTTGGAGCAGAACTTAAGAACAGAGGATTTGTGTTTTTCCCAAATTAGCTCCAACAAGACCGATTCTCCTATCTTCACATGGTTAGCATTGCAAAACTCTTTCCAACCTCCTACTAATCTCATTCTCTTTCTTTCCTTCTCAAACCTCAGTCTCGTAGACCATTTTACTCCGTGTTTATCCAAGAAACTCATCTCCTTTGCCAATCTTATGCCGCTCGCCTTTGTGAAAGGTATTGGAAGAGTCTGAGAAAGATTCAAACAATGGAGATAAGGATTCAGAATCTATAAGGCTGTAAAGAGAAAAAATGGCTCAGTACACTAACCAGTCTAGATAAGCTGACGTTGTAACGTGTAAGAGTTAGTGTCACAAATCGGTTTTGGGATCCCGAAGATGAAGCTTTCGATATCTTCTTTTCCTTTCTTTTTGAACATTCTTGTGAGTCATCTTGGCTTCTCTCTTTATCACTTTCCTCTTCTGTGGAAAGACACACTACTTCTACTTCTTCTTCTTCCGTCTCTTTGGGGAACAAACGTAGAACCAGAGTTCTTCCTCTTTGGATCAGTCTGAAAGTAAAGAAACTTCCTGCACTTAGTCCATTAGCATGGCAGAAACTTCTCCATCCTCGTTTGATGTAAGCACTTCCGCATGAACTCTTTCCTCTCAAATCTACAGTCCATGATCTGCCCTTTTCATTCATCAGAACAATCTCTCCACATCTTGTGTCCAGACCATTTTCTCTTGCAAAACTTCTTGGAAAATGCTATAAAAACATTACAATATATCTTAGTTCAGAACCTATAATGGGGAATTTACTTTGAGGTTCAAGTTAAGAGTAAGATACCAGTCTGTCATAAAGGAGGGTCGAAGGTGTGATATTAGCCACGAAACAAGAGGGATCTAGTGATGAAGACTCTGCTTCTCTTCTTGGATTCTTCCTTACTCTCTTCTTCCTTTGAATCATCCCTGAAAACAAGAACAGATCCATGCACATTCCATTATATTAGTCATGGACAGTTATATAGAGACGAAAGAACACAACTCACTGAGGTTGTTATGGTCTTCTAGGCAAGACACATATTGAATTTCACAACAACTAGGTCCCAACAATGTAACATGGAAAGCCATGTCTCTCTCTTGTCTGAACACAACAATGTCACCGATTCGAAGATCATGTGCCACTGCAAACTCTTTCCAACCGTCAGTGAGTCTCTCCCCATCTATCTTTACTTTCCAAGTTATCTTTGACGCGTCTGACCTCAGCTCCACAGTCTTCTGCTCATTTCTTCCTTTTATATTCAAGAGGAAAGCTATAGGAATCGTCTGAGACAACATGCAAATACAAAACCAGACCCATTTTTCTCAAGGACCTTCTCAAACATAGACAGATAAAGAAAAAAAGAGAGATCAGAAAGTAAGATAGTACCAAGTGGCTGTAGAATCCGGGAAGAAGAGGCTTGAAGAAATGTTTACTCGCCATTATCAAAAGTCCTTAAATCTCTCAGCCTCTACACTCTCATGGAGAATAAGAGTGTAATGTACACATCATTTAACTCAAGCTCATATAGCCTTTATGATGGCTTTTTGTTTAAGAGAAGTCTCCTTGGAACTCGTAAGCTTTGATTGATGCTTATTATTGTTTATCGTTAAATGAGACTTAGTTTAATTTAGAAGTTCATTGATGACCTTCTTGGTTTCCGAATATACATTAAAGGGCTTGGATAGAGAGTTAAGACTTGTGCACCACTATATATGGAACTCCACTTTATTGTCAACATGCCCACTAGCAAGCTGCTTGTACATATGAACCTGAAGTTACAAGTTTAAACATCACCAATATTTATATATCTGAAACTTACTCAAAAAGTCATTGAAATAAAAAAAGTGTTTAGCTAATGACTCGAGGAGGACTTTAAATACTGTTACACTTAATAGCATTAGATATAGTACATGTTTCTTGACCAAATTATACAAACCCACAAAGTCTCAAGTATATAAAGTAAAGATTCAACAGCTTAGTGGTCAATCCAGAGAGCCACCACCGGAGGAGTATTGGTGAGAATCTCAACAAGATTCTCTCTTGAGGATCTCCAAAAGCTAAGGTCGTCATCCGCATTTCCTGTATTTACTCCATATTTATAGGCGAAAGTTTCATCGACATACTCATTGGTGAAGAGAATGGAGTTCCCACTTATACCACAACCATCAGGAAGCTCCTTAACTGAGCAAAAGATATTCCCAAGCTCTCCAAGAAACAAAACACGGCCACCCAAATCGCTGACCACGACCCATGTACCAGTCGCCTCATCTAGCCTTCTTACTCTACAGGGTAAATTATTTAAATCATCCACTAAACGATAATTAACCGGAAGGATTTTCTCAACCAGGAAAAGTTCATCATCACCAGATGGAACTAGATACTTGAATGAGTTATAAGGAATTGAGGGCAGTAAAGGAGTTCCTAGCAGCGAATAAGGATCGATAACACATATGTCCCCGTTACCTAAGACTGCATAAAACTTGCCTCTAAAACTGACTATACTCTCGCATGCATCCCATGTAGTTCTATTAACCGGCATCCACTGCATATCCTCACTTTGTAACGCCAAAACATATCTGTTGTAAATGACGACCACAACGAATTCTCTTTTTCCTCTCACCTCGAGCGGAAGATAAGCCATACCTCCGTATCCTCTTGGCATCTTACTGTCCGAAACGTATATTAATCTGTACTGGTGACCCAAAGAGATGATCTGGCAGCCGAGCATGTTCATCACCGTTGAACCAGATTCTGGGATCGTCATTTTTAGTGTGCACTGAATAGGAGATGGAAGCTCCGTATGAACCTTCGGTTCTTTTATTTCTCCAAGATAATACTCAGAAGGCGACACAGCAGCAGGAGCTTTAACTCTTAAGAGAAACAAAGGTATCTTCTCGACAATGAACGAGCCGTACATGCTTTCAAAAGGGAAACCGATAAAAGTAGGAAGACGTTGACGCATGGTTAAAAGACAAGAAGGGAAGGGGAATGAGGATCGCCACGAGGTGCAAACAGAACGAGCATGAACAACATCGAAACAGTAGTCTTCGTTCTCCAGATTCTTGGCGATAAGGTCAAGTAACTCTTCAGGGAGAAGAGACCAGTCTAGCTTGGACAATTTGTTCTGTTCCTTTGCCATTTTTTTGCTGATGGAGGCGGTCACAACTGCAATAACATAAAATTAAACTACACAGTATATACAATTTCTAGGGTTAACCAAATATGAGAATTAATATTGACAAAAGAGAGAAACAAAATCATGACTAGAAACGAAGCAGTAGCAAACATATACAATCAGAGAAGATGAGATCAATCTAGCATCATGATTCATGGATAATGACTTCTAGGGTTTTTGATTACTTCTGATATTTTTGCTGATGGAAGCGGACACAACTACGATTTTGAACACATAAATAAAAGTACAATTTCTAGGGTTAATGGAAGCAGTAGCAAACGTAGATGTGATCAAAATCTAGGATCATCGATAATAACGTCTAGGGTTTTTGAAATAGCAAACAAAACATGAATAGGTTTATTTGCAAACATGTTTTGAAGACCAAAAAATCGAGAATCAATATATGTTCATAAGAGAAAGATTCTACAGTCACCTGCAAAGAATCTAGCTTAGGGTTTTGAACTTTTGGGTTGGACTCTGAGGAGATGTTGTCGCGAATCTTCGTTGTCTTTTTAGCTTCAAAGCACCCAAATGGGTCAATGAGAGAGAGCTTCTAGCTGAAATGGAAGGTGGCTACAAGTGGATTACGCGGAACACACGTGTTACTAATCTAAAGGCTTAGATTAGTTGTAATCTTAAGAAGCCACTTTAGATTTGGGTCAAGATATGTATTGTGGAATTGTTTAATTTTGGTTATATCATTTTATTGTACATAAATAAAAAGTTGAGGAAAGTTGAGAAATTTAATCTTATCATTAGATTATGTAATATTTTATCATTTAAAATGCTTTATTATAATATGGTTTTAATAAAAATTTAATATTTTAATATTAAAAATTACAAATTTCATAAAGTTTTCCTAATAAGTATAGAAATTAGTTAGCTCTTCTTTAAAAAAAAAAAATACTAGTAATAATAATAATACTGATGAAGTTGGTTAAATTCTTTAAAAAAATTTGTATCAAGTGAATTTTGTTTTTGTAGATTTATTAACAATGTTAGTAAAACGGGTTAATATTTAACTAAAAATATAAATGTGTGCACTGAAAAAAAAATTAAGAATTAAAAATTAAAAAATTGTAGTAAGGGTTTTCTATGATAATTATATTTGATAAAAATTTAAGTATCTAATTTAACATTGTTCACTACTTTACATTATATATTTTGAAAACTTTTATGTTTCATTGATTTATTTAAAAATCCAGTTAGATACATCAGTTACCATTTAAATTTAAAAATTATTCCGCTAAATTCTATAAAAACACAAATAAATTCAGCTAAATTTCGTAATTCATCCCGATTCAGTTAGATTCAACGGTTACCATTTACGTTTCGCACCCAGTAACAAAAAGGATATCGAAGAACTAAATTAAAACTAAACTATCAAGTGCTTTCCACATATCATTCTATCATGAGATATCACCAAATCCTTACCTAAAATCATAAAGAATAATTTGAATTTAATCTAATAAAACCAAAACAAACAAATGTCTTAGTATTGTATGTTTTCCAAAGCTTCATCTGAATTCCCACACTACGTTAACAGCACAAAACTGTGGACGGCATAGAGATATCCCAACGCCTTGGGAGCAGCTTGTCAGTTGTCAAGTTTATTGATCGGTTGGTTCGTAATAGACTCAACTTCTTTTCACAACAAGGATCTTCCACGCTTTAAAGATGGACTATAAATTTGGTTGGGGGTAAGACATTAAAGAAAAAAAAATTAATAAAAAAATGGCAACAAACAGATGATTAGATTAATTATCGATCATCTAAAAAAAAGTGGATAAATGTCTTTTGAACTTTCATAATATGTTCAAAAATAGCAAACTGCAAACCTAAGCCAAGTGAGGTAGGCAAATGTGTATGAGCTACAAAAATGTTTTTCAAAAGCAAATATTACACCAAATGTTTTCAAAATGCTACTTTTTACCACTTTAGAAAACCGTAACCACCTACAAGTTAATTAATTTTCTGCTTGGGCTCTAGAAAGTAAGATTCCAAAATGATTTCGTCCAATAAGAAAACTATTTAATCACTGAAGATGTGAAAACTATTAAATTTTTGAAGATGTGTATCCACAAAACAAAAGAAGTTAAATGACATCTTTAAGAGTATTGAACACCAAGCTAGACTTTGTTTTCTTGTTTCACAGTTTATCGACTTTTCTTCTTCTTCTTCCTGTCTTACCCTAAACAAAACAAGGTTTATCCTGATCGTCACCATCTGAAGGATCCAACTAAAGCAGAAATGTTACTTTTCGCCGCGTTTGGACCAGTTTAAACATGGAGATAACTCCAGACTTGGACAATGAACTACGCACGCTACTAAGGCACCATTACCTTAAACAAGAATGTAACCATTGTTAAAAACTAAAAGCAGCCTACTTTAACTACACAAGCTACATGCATACTTGAACTACACAAGCTACAGGCATACTTGAACTACACAAGCATGACCACAGCCAAACATAGCTTTGAGAGTTTATGAGACAACCATTTCCACAGACATAGTTGTCTGGTCTTGAGAAAGTAATTGGTTAGAACAAAAACTAAAACTAAAACTGACATACAAGTTATCTAGTTTTCAGCATATGGTCGTGACACAAAATATATACAAAACCATCAGTATGTCTCAAGTACCCAAAGCGAGATTTTCGACTTGGTCTTCAACTCGGAGAGCCACCGCAGGAAATGTGCTGGGGACCGTCACACATTTCTCTCTTGAGAATCTCCAAATATTGAGCTCGTCTTCCGCCCTTCCTGTCTGTACTCCATATTTGTAGGCAAAAGTTACATAGCCTGCATTGGTGTACACAATTGAGTTCCCACTCACACCACATCCATCAGGAAGCTCCTTAGCAGAGCAGCAGACATTCCCAAAGTTTCCAAGAAACAACACACGGTCTCCCAAATCGCTGACCACAACCCATGTACCAGCCTCCTCATCTAGCTTACTTACTCTACATGTGAAACGATTAAAATCTAACACATCAGCATCAGGAAAAGGATTGAATTTCTGGACCAGGAAAAGCTCATCATTGCCAGATGGAATCAAATAATCACTTCCGCGCAGAGGCTGTGAAGGCATAAGGCGAGTCACTTGCAGAGAATAAGGATCGATAACCACAATTATTCCAGTAAAAAAGACTGCATAAAATCTGCCTCTAAAAGTGACTAAATGCGTGCATTGAAGATCAACAAAACTTCGGCACTTAAGCGGTTTCCACCTCATTTCAGCACTTCTTAGCACCAACAAACCTTCAGAGTAGTTGAGGAGCACCACAAATTCTCGTTTTTCTCCATTTTTGTTGAGCGGAAGGAAAACCACACTTTTCTGATATACTCTCCATTCTTCAGGACACAAACCGGCCATTCTGTACTGATGGCCTAGAGAGAGAATCTGACAGTCGAGCATCTTCATCAAGGTTGGGTCAGATCCTGGAATCTTGTTTTTCACTGAGCACTCAAGGGGAGATGAAAGAAGCTTCATATGATCAACTGACCCATCGCGGCCTACTGCTCCTAGAAAATACTCAGAAACAACATCACCAGCAGATGTTTTGACTCTAAAGAGGAACAAAGGAAGCTTCTCGAGGGTACATGAATCTTTGTCTTTGATAGGGAAACCCGGGAACGAGGGAAGAGAATAACTTGGGCGTAACAGGCAAGAAGGAAAAGGAAATGAGGACCGCCACAAGTGACAAACAGATCGAGCATGAATGACATCGAAACAGTGATCCTCAAGTTCCAGTTTCTGTGAGATAAGTTGAAGTAGCTCCTCCGGGAGCTGAGACCAGTCTGGCATTAACGATGATATCTTCTTTTTCTAAGCCATGGATTCTGATTAAAGAAAAAAACAGCTTCAATTTTGAAACAAACATGAACATTAAAAAAAACTTATATCATAACAATCTGATCTGAATTGACTACCCTAACACACACTGACACTACACTATCAGTTTTAAGCTTAACAAAGGAATCAATTTTGAAGAATTAGTATAAAATCCAGAAGATTTACTCAAAGAAGGCTAGACAACAATCACTATAATCTATATAGCAGATGAATCAGTTTGTTACAATGAGATTCTACAATTATGAGAGGAGCTAAATCCCGAGAAACATACCAGTCTTAATGCAAACGATTATGAAGACAGAACCAAAGGATGGAGAAGTTGTCGGAGAAGAAATTACTCAACTGTGACTGTCTCAGCGAGAGAATTTTAGGGTTTAGTGTATTTTGATTTGGGAGATTGGGGAAGAAGAAAGTTCCGAATTCAAAGGTATCGGTTTACATACACATCTTAACTATTGACTATAAATCTCCGGTTTAATGTATTGGTTTACATCCGGTTTAAATACCGGATGTAAACACATGACCTTGTGGTACCTGAGAACGCAGCCAGTTTGGAGAGTTCATGAGACAAATATTGTACTCCAAATTAACAAACGTTCTAACCTGTCTCATAACACAATGCTAAATGATTGGAGAGAAGAAGTGTCAAATAAAATTGAAGCATATGAGAAGCTGCATAGGTCACTTTTTGATCGTAGAGGAGAACAATGTGTCTGCCCTGCCCTGGTTTCGTTCAGACACTAGTATACAAGCTTGATCACCAAACACATATTCACACGGAGCAATGTCAGTTCAAGACCAAGACCGTGTGTTACCAAGAGCACAGAGAGTTCATAAGACAACCATTTCCATGATAGAGACAATAAGGTTGTGGACTTGTGGTAGATAGTTTAGAACTACAAAAATTGATAATAGAATATCACCATAACATCAGAGATCACAAAATCTTTACAGAAATCATTAGGAAAATATATTTTTAGCTAATAAAAACAACAATCAACAGATGTCTCAGGTATCCAGAGTAATATTTTACAGCTTTTCGCGGTCTATCCGGAGAGCCACCATTGGAGATGTGTTGAGGATCGTTACACTAGTCTCTTTCGAAGATCTCCACAAATTAAGGTTGTCTTCTGCGTTTCCTGTATCTACTCCATATTTATAGGAATAAGTTTCATTGAATATCTCATTGATGAACAACATTGAGTTCCCACTCACACCACAACCATCAGGAAGTTCCTTAGCCGAGCAGGAGCTATTTCCCAATTGTCCAATTAACAATACACGGTCTCCCAAATCGGTGACCACGACCCATTTACCAGTCTCCTCATCTAGCCTACTCACTCTACATGCTAACTTGCTAAATTCTATTACACTACCACGAACAATGATTCTCTCAACCAGGAAAAGTTCGTCATTGCCAGATGGTACTAGATAGTTTTGTGAGCTCAAACGGTCCGAGGGCCTCAAGGGAGTTGCTTCCAGCGAATAAGGATCAATAACAGAAACATCTCCATTAATAAAGACTGCATAAAATTTGCCTCTAAATGTGACTATATGCTTGCAGTCAGCTCTAGAGGCTTTCTCAACCCGCATCCACTTCATTTCCGCACTTCTTAGAACCAATAATAAATGAGAGTAGCCAATAAGCACAACGAATTCTCTTCCTCCTTCCTCCTTATTTAGCGGTAGAACAGCCACGCCTCTAAAACTGGTTTCCAATGAGTTAGGATCGTAACCAATCATTCTGCACTGATAGCCAAGAGGGAGAATCTGACAATCGAGAATGTTCATCAAGGATGGATCAGATCCTTGTATCTTCACTTTCACCGAACATTGCAGTGGAGATGGAAGTTGCATATGATCCTCTAACTTATCTCGGTTAATTCCTCCCACAAAAAACTTAGAAGGCAACTCATCAGCAACAGCGGGAGCTCGGACTCGAAAGAGGAACATAGGGAACTTCTCTAGAGTGCAGAAACCTCTAGCTTTGCGAGGAAACTTTTCGAACGAGGGAAGATGATAACTAGTGCGTAATAGGCAAGAAGGAAACGGAAAAACGAATCGCCACGGGTGGCAAACAGACCGAGCATGAATAACATCGAAACCGTCCTCCAGCTTCTCAGATATAATGTGCAGAATCTCTTCAGGAAGAAGAGACCAGTCTTTCTTGGACAATGTATGCTCTTCCGTTGCAAGAGGAAGCTGCGATTTTGAAACCTAAAGGAAAAAGGATGGACAACATTGTGTTAGGACAGGAATGAAACAGAGAAGATCTAATCAATACGTTAGTTCTGCCAATGAATTGGATGTGTAAAGCTACATATGGACTGATTCAATCTTTTTTTTTTATCACCATACATATAGCAAACTACATCTGAAATCAAATTACTAAACTCAAACTCGTAGTTATACAAATCAAATTAAGTGAGAAAAAGAGTTCATACACTATTGGAACTCTGCGGTAACTCTTCAAGGAGAGGAGAGCAGTCTAGTAGCGATTTGTTCTTCTCTGTTGTTGCCATGTTCTCTGGTTGTTGCGATTTCCTAACCTAAAATACAGATTAAGCTTCTAAGGATTTAGGAAACATGAACAGAGAACGAGTTTGTATTGAAACAAGGAATCTACTCCAATTCAAGAACTCGATAAAAATGACAACTTTTACGAGTTTTTGTATCAAAAGCAGAGAAAAGAGTGCGTACCCAAATCATGGTTGGTGTCTTCTTTCTCGGTGCCATGTTTTTGCTGATTGCTGTAATTTCCGAAATCTGTATGAAAAAACTAAGCTTTGTAGGGGTTTAGGTAAACTGTGAACAAAACATGAACAGAGTGAAGTAACTATGTCAAGAACAACATTTTTGCCAACAGATATTGGAAAGAGAGATTCGAACCCAATTCAGAATTCGATAAAACAAAATATAGATTATTCAATTTCGTACCCAAACTTTGGATTACAAGTTTTTAACCCAAAATTCAGTCACACCACGGAGTAAAAGGAGAGAGAGAGAGACCTTCTAGTTAATTGTCAAAAATAGTTCTTTAATATGTCTGAATTGTTTACTGAATCGTGTAAATAGTACCAATAATAATGGTAATCTAATCATACTTAATACTTATTATGTCAAAACATATGACAACAAAGCTAGACACTGTTTGAGGAGTTCATGAGACAACAATTTCTATACGCTACTGTGTTTCCAATTTATTTAACAAAGACTTGAATCTCGAGTGATCTTGATCTTCAGCATGTGTCCGTGACACTATATCTTTACCAAACCAAAACCAATAGATGTCTTAAGACTCTTGGGTAGATCCAAAGGTAGATTTTATGACTTCGTGTAGAAGATATTCACACGACTCTCACTTGCGCATCTCCACCAATTGAGGTCGTCTTCCGTGTTTCCTGTATGTACTCCATATTTATAGATGTAAGATACATTGCACGGCCCAAAGGTGAAGACAATCGAGTTCTTACTCACACCACAACCATCAGGAAGCTCCTTAGCCGAGCACGAGCTATTTCCCAGCAGTCCAATAAACAATGCACGGTTTCCCAAATCGCGAACCTCCACCCATTTACTAGCCTCCTCATCTAGCCGACTGACTCTACATGTGAATCGACCAAAAGCTAATCCCAAAGGATACGGCCCGATTATCTCAACCAAAAAAAGTTCATCATTGCCAGATGAAATCAGATAATTGCTTGATCGCAGAGGCTGTGAGGGCATCAGGTCAGTCGCTTCAAGCGAACAAGGATCGAAAACGCAAATGTCCCCGTTAAGAAAGGCTAAATAAAATCTGCCTCGAAAAGTGACTAACTCCGAGCATGAAGCATTTGGGATATTCGAAAGCCACATCCACCTCATTTCAGCACTTGTCAACATCAGTAAATAACTAGAGTAGCTGAGAAGCACAACAAACTCTTCTCCTGCTTCTCCTCCTTCATCCTTGTTTAGTGGAAGAAAAGCTATCGTCATTTCTTCAGGATTCCGACCGACCATTCTGTACTGATACCCTAGTGGGAGGATTTGGCAGTCAAGCATGTTCATCAAGAATGGATTAGATCCTGAGACATTCACTTTAACTGAACACTGAAGATGAGACGGTAGCTCCAAACGATTATCTCGGCTTAAATCTCCCATAAAATACTCAGAAGGCAACGCAGAAGCAGCAGTGGTATCTAGGACTTTAAACAGGAACATAGGGGTCTTCTCGAGGATGCACAATTCCTTTCTTTTCCAACCGAACTTGGGTAGCGATGGAAGAGAGTAACGTGGACGTAATAGGCAAGAAGGAAATGGAAATGAAGATCTCCACGAGCTGCAAACAGAGCGAGCATGGACAACATCGAAACAGTGATCTTCCAGATGCTTGGTGGAGATATAGTGGAGTAACTCTTCAGGGAGCAGAGACCAGTCTGGCTTGCACAATGTGTGCTTTTTCCTTGCAGATTGCTCCATTTTCGCCGATGGAGACGGAGACAGAGACAACTGCGATTTTGCAAACAAAAAAACTCATCTCAGCTAACAAACATTGAGAAAACGAAGAATCAAATCAAATTTCTCAACTCAAACACAGAAGCAAACGTACACAATCAGGGAGGAGAGATGATTCTAGCATTTGGTATGACGTATCTTGTTCCGTTGCCATTTTCGAAAATCTGAAAGCTTCTAGGGTTTAATCAGGATATTGCAAACGAACATGATTAAAAGAAAGACGATTCATCGTATGAGGCTATGTAACATTTGCCAGCAAGTATTAAAGAATCGAGTCTCAATTTCAATTTCGTAGCAAAGGGGAAGAAGATGAATCGTTCCCAAAACCCTCTGGTTTATGTTTAAGAACTCACGGAGAAGAAGAAGAAGAAGCAGAACACACTAAAATTGTGACATTGGTTTACGATTCCAATCTCGATGGTTAGTCTTCGGTTAAGGATTGATTTCATAATAACTCGGTTTATTAAACTCACGGAGAAGAAGAAGAACACACTACATTCTCGGTGGTTTAGTCTTCGGTTTATGATTGAAATTGGGTTACGTTATGAGAAGATGGGCTGTATTAATTATTAGCCCAGGCCCAAACATAGCAAAACATAATAAACCGAGAAACGATTGGAACTGGTTTAGCTCCGGTTTAATTAGATATCTACCCCAAAAAAAAAGTAAATACAACAGTAAACGAACGTTAAATATCTAGACCCCAAAAAACAAAAATGGAAATTGGAAATAAAAAAGGAAATTCGAAGGAAAAAAGGAAATTATATGCATAATATAATAAAATAACACTTCACAATTTCATATTTCACAACAAATTCATACTTTCACAATAATCTCTTCTCTGTTCTCTCTCGTTTTCTCATTACAATCTCTTAAACGACTCATCATCTCTCTTTGATCATGGAAACCAAATCAGTAGACGTTGATGTTCATGTAACAGCTTGGCATCATACTCCATCGTCAGAGTTCTCAAGCAATGTACTAATCAGTACAGACAGAGAATTCGAAGAACTTATCATAGACAAGAACGATGACAGTGTAACACGTTTCAGATCTTACCCGGATCCTTCTCCTCCTGCCCCTATCATCTATCTGAAGATCCAAAACTTCGAACAAAACCACATCTATCGAGTTGTTCTTAGCCAACTCCACAACCGTGTCTTGTCCAAGCTGATATCTGAGAAGATTGTTGTTAAAACCCAACAGCTGAGAAGTCAAAGTTCTGAATCCTTATACGTGGTTGTCTACATCACTTTGACACAGAAGGTTTACATCGTTGTGCCTCGTTTACAAGAGAGCGAAGAAGAAGAAGAAGAAGAAGAAGAAGGAGAAGGAGAAACAGAGACTTGTGCGATTTGTTTGGAGAAGATGTTGGAGTTTGAACATATCTACGACATGACTAATTGTTCGCATCAGTTTCATAAAGAATGTGTCATTGAGTGGATGAATCGACAAAAGAACTCATGCCCTCTCTGTCGCCAACCTGTTTACCAATTACAAGAATGAAACAGAGTTTGATTAGGGTTTCAAGACATGTCTTTTTTTTTTGTGGTTGTGTAATGATTTTGTTGATCCGTGTATCCGAAGTAGTCTAATTAGGGTTTCAATTTATGTTATTTTTTTTTTGATATGGTAGTAGATTTGTAATGATCGTTTCATTAGTTTAGACCATGTCCAATGGTGGTTTGCTAAGTAGTTTCTTAATAATAAAAGACAAAAAAATAAATCAATAATGAAAATAAAATTAAGAAATGTATTTTAATTTAGAAGTTTTGGGAGAGTTTTTTTAGTGTTAGTTGTCAATATATGAGTGGTTTGAGTTTAAGAAAAAAAAAACATTTTGTTGGTAACAATTAAAATATAATTTGTACTATGTATTTTTATTATGTTTTTATATTAGAGGAATTCCTCACAATACCATCATTTTGGTTTTCTTTCCAAAAATACCACTAAAATCAAATTATTGTTCAATGGTATGGAATTTTAAATCTTTGGTTTGGGTTGATTATTTGCAATTTAGGGTATAGTATTTAGGGGGTAGGGTTTAATGTGTTACAAATTTTATAAAATCTAATAATTTTGAGGAAATTGCAAAAATACCACTTATCACATATCATTTTTTAAAAATACTCTATTTTCAAATTTAATCAAAAAAACCACTAAAAATGTTGAAATTTATCAAAATATGTGTATAAACTTATAACTATACACACAAATTACTTTTGTATGCGTATAAAATTTTATATAATTTTTATAAATAGCGTAAAGTAACTTATAAAAACCTTTAAAAACCTTTAAAATATGTAAAAACGATTTAAAACCTTTTTAAACATTATAAAATATTTATATCGAATCTCAGTAGTAGTTATTATGTAAAAGTACCTTATAAATCATATAAAACTTTATAATTTTCATATTTAAACAAGGTATTTTTGAAAATAGATAGATAAATAGGTATTTTTGAAAAAGATACACTAAAAGAGGTATTTCTCAAAAGTTCTCAATAATTTTCCTGTTTTATCAAATTTTAGTTTTCAAAATTTTGTTTCTAAAAACTCCAATTAGAGTTTTACCATTGGAGGTGGATAATTTTAAAAAGTTCTTATTTTTGAAAAGTGCACAATTTATTATCAAAAAACACCCAAGAACTTTTAATTAAAAACTTTCATTGGACATGCTCTTAGGGGTTTAATAGATTTGATAGTGTCGTAGACTTTAAGGTACTAATTAGGGTTTATTGTTTTGTATTGGTCTCTGATACATGCAGTTAGATTTAATGAAATTCAGATTGTGTTTTTTGAAATCTTCAACTGATGGACGATTCCATCGATGTGTGTCCCCTCTTCTCTTACACTGCAGTGAACAAGAAACTGCTTTGTACTCTGGTAATTCTTCAAAAGATCATTTGAACTAACTGCTTTTGTGACACATTAGCCCAACGAGTGAGATGGAATTTGACAAAACATCACACACTTGAGTAAACTGTTCTAATTTGGAATTTTCTTATTAATAGATTGTACGTTTAATAGTTGATGAAGAAACCATATGATTCACCACGAGTCAGTTACATTACCTTTCTCATAAATCACAATGCAAAAATTGATGGAGAGAAGAAGTTTTTCAAACCAAATTGAAGCATATGAGAAGCTGCATAGATTTTGATTTCTCACCTTTTCGATCGACGAGGAGAACAATGTGTCTTCCCTGCCCTGTCTTAGATTGAACACTCGTAAAAATGTTTGACCACCAAACGCACACGGTGCAAAGTACGTTCAAGAACACTTCAGGGGAAGCTGAACTCTGTGTTACCTTTTTTTTTATCAGCTCATCTGAAATTAAACTATAATATAATGGATGGCAATACAAGAGGCATGATAGATAATTAACTACAAAAGACATTAACAAGAGCACATCCAGACACGGTTTAGAGAGTTCATGAGACAAACGTTTCCATAGAGACAAAGGGGATAGGTAAGTTTAGAACGACAAATTACTAAAACTAGAATTTCACCACAA
This sequence comes from Capsella rubella, assembly GCF_000375325.1. Taxonomy (NCBI): domain Eukaryota; kingdom Viridiplantae; phylum Streptophyta; class Magnoliopsida; order Brassicales; family Brassicaceae; genus Capsella; species Capsella rubella. Next base: position 1,927,586 of record NW_006238920.1, on the reverse strand, counting down.
CATCAGAGATCACAAGATCCTTAGTTGAAATCATACAAAAGCTAGAAAAACAAAGCCAACAGATTCAGTTATCCAAAGTAGGATTTTACGGCTTCTTGCACTCAACCCGAAAAGCCACCATCGGAGACATGTTGAGTATCTTCACACGAGTCTCTCTTGAGCATCGCCATAAATTGAGGTCGTCTTCAGCGTTTCCTGTATCCACTCCATATTTATAAGAGTAAGTTACACCGAATGGCTCATTGGTGAATATCATTGAGTTCCCACTCACCCCACAACCATCAGGAAGCTCCTTAGCTGAGAAAGCGCAATTTCCCGGCTCTCCAATAAGCAGTACACGGTCTCCCAAATCGCTGACCACAACCCATTCACCAGCCTCCTCATCTAACCTACTGTCTCTACATGCTAACTTGCTAAGCTGTAATACAGTACCACGAACAATGATTCTCTCAACCAGGAAAAGCTCATCATTGCCAGATGGTACAAGATCGTTTTGTGAAGTCAAACGCTCTGAGGGTCTCAAGGGAGTTGCTTCCAGCGAATAAGGATCGATAACAAAAACATCTCCACTAATAAAGACTGCATAAAACTTGCCTCTAAATGTGATTATATGCTTGCAGTCAGCTTCTGCGCAATTCTCAAGCCGCATCCACCTCATTTCTGCACTCCTTAACACCAACAAACTATGAGAGTATCCTATAAGCACAACAAATCCTCCTCCTCCTGCCTCTTTGTTTAGCGGTAGGAAAGCCATACCTCTGAAACTTGTTGCCAATGAAGTAGGATCAAAACCAATCATTTTGTACTGATAACCTAGAGGAAGTATCTGACAGTCGAGAAAGTTCAACAAGGTTGGTTCAGAATTTTGGATCTTCACCTTCACTGAACATTGAATGGAAGATTGAAGCTTCATACAATCTTCTGACTTATCTCGGTTTATTCCTCCCACAAAAAACTCTGCATCAGTAATTGCAGGAGATAGGACTTTAAAGAGGAACATAGGGAACTTCTCAAGGGTGCAAAGACCTTTGCTTCTGCGAGGAAACTTGGTGAACGAGGGGAGAGAATAACTAGTGCGTAGTAGACAAGAAGGAAAGGGAAAAATAGATCGCCACAGGTGGCAAACAGACCGAGCATGAATAACATCGAAACAGTCCTCAAGATACTCAGAGATAATGTGAAGTAGCTCCTCAGGGAGAAGAGACCAGTCTTGCATTGTCATTGCAGGTTGTTTTAAAACCTGAATGAAAAATATCAATTAGCTGTCCTGAGAAGTATAAAGCTTCATCTAGATTGATTTCAAATCCTCTTTTCACCATATATACAAACACAAAACTACAATCTGCCAACAAACATTGAAATCCAAGAATCAAATCACATTTCCAAACTCAAACTTGAAAGGAGGAGAGAAACAGAGTTCATACACTACTGTAACTTTGCGGTAGCTCTTCAAGGAGATGAGAGCAGTCTAGTAGCGATTTGTTCTTCTCTGTTGTTGCCATGGTTTCTGATTGTTGCGATTTCCTAACCTAAGAGACAAATTCAGCTTCTAGAGTTTAGGAAACATGAACAGAGGATCAAAATCTAATTCAAGAACTCGATAAAAATGACAACTTTTTTTTCGAATTTTGTACCAAAAGGAGAGAAAAGAGTATGTACCCAAATCATGGTTTGTGTCTTCTTCTTTCTCGGTGCCATTCTTTTGGTGGTTGCTTCAATTTCCGGAATCTGTAAGAAAAATTTGAGCTCTTTAGGAAACTGTAAACAAACATGAACAGAGAGAAGTAAGTATGCAGAACAAGATTTGCCAACAGATATTAGAATGAGAGAAACAAAACCAAGGTTTAGCATTTTATAAGCAAAGAGAAAAAGAGTTTATTCTAGTTCGTACCCAAAGAGGGAAGACGGGTTTGTAGTTTTGTACCCAAACTTTGGATTACAACGAATTTAGAACCCTAAAAGGGACAGAGTGACACAAAAGATTTTCTAGCTTAAAGTGAGCTAAGTAGGCTAGAGAGCTTCTGGCTCAGGTGAAGGGTTTAGTGTCCTTGGTTTTAAAATCAACGGTACTATTGTGTAGTTTAACCGAAATAGATTACAACTTAGTTCATTCTCTCTCTTATCACACCTCTATTTTTCAGAGAGAGAAAGAGATTTCCGGTACACCGGAATTTTGTCATATAATATAATTTCCGGCTAAGATCCGGATCTTTGTACCGGCTAAGTCCGGTTTTATTTCTCGTTTTAGCGAGATAAGATCTCTCATCCAGTTATGTTATTTTCCCGTTGATTTCTCCGATAATCACTTCCAAATTTTCTTTGTTTCTTCAGCTATTCGAGGAGTAATATCTTCGTCACTTTTATTTTGCTCATTTCATAAGAGCAAAGCAAAGTATTACATCAAAATCTGGATGTAATCGGTGGTGGAGCTTCCCCGGAGTTGATGATACTCGAAGAAAATTTGAAGAAGTTTAATATACTTGATCCGGTAGACTTCGACGTATCCTTTGATTGGATTTGAGATCGGCAGAAGATAAGAGGATTCTCATCATCCTCGGGTTATTTGGTGGTGGCTAATCGAATGCCGGTGATGCTTGAGAAGAACAGACGGTGGAGACGTGGAACTGCTTCAATTTGATGCGTGGCTTAGAGGAGGTGCTTCATCTCCACGTGTCTTATGCTAAACCATCAAAGTTTTATTATCTTTTGTATTTTGTAATATGGTTTAGTTTGGGCCTTTTAAATTTCGTTTGTAATCCTCTAGTTTAACTCTTCTGTATTTGCATGCCCACTGGGCTTAAGTAATAAAACTTTTGGACGAAACGAAAAAAAAAAAAAAAACGAAAATAGATTAGAAATTGTATAATGTATTTGTGTCATATATATATATATATATATTTTTTTTTTTCTTTGGCTTATGAATTTTAGAAATATGTGATGTATGATGTATGAAAATTATTCAATTACATATATTTATTTACAAGATATGTCATTAATTTTTTTTATAAGGGTGTTAAAACAAAAAAATTACAAACAAAAACACAATCATAATTTTACAAGAATTTCCAATAAATTTTTATTTCAAATTATGAAGTTTCTTATTCGAAAATTTTGAAGTTTCCATTATTACATATATCTAACCATGTTTTTTTTTTTTTTTTGTACAGATAATTTGGTTTTCAAACCATGTCTTCGTCGGTTCAAATATGTACTGTATGAAGTATCTACATCGAACCGATCCGAAAACCAAATTTTGGTTATTTTGGTTGAAATTCGAAAACCGACCAAAAAACCAAACGCCCGGGGCTATTCGGACTCCGTAGCCTTTTACAAGAGAAATGGCCGCCGCCACCGTTCGTCCTCTAGTAACCGTCCAATCTCTGGACGGTAATATGACCACAAATCAAACCACCACATTACCTCTTCCCGATGTAACGAAAGCACCAGTTCGTCCCGACGTTGTGAACCATGTTCACGCTCAGATCTCAAACAACAGTCGCCAACCTTACGCCGTATCAAAACTCTCCGGTCATCAGAATCAGCCGAGTCTTGGGATACATGACGAGCTGTATCACGTATCCCTCGTGTCCTTGGAGGTTGTACTCACCGTGCCGGTCAAGTGGCTTTCGGAAACATGTGTCGTGGTTGTCGTATGTTTGCTCTGACGAAGATCTACCGACGCTGGCACCGTAGTGTCAATCTCAATTTGAAACGGCACGCGATCGTATCGGCGATTGCTGCGCGACTTCTGTTCCGGCTCTTTTGATGGACGTGGTCATATGATTGAGAATGTTCCTGAGCTTCCTCTTGTGGTTAGTGATTCAGCTGAGTCTGTTGACTAGTGTTGCGATTAAGGTATTGCAACAGAGAAGGCTAAGGATAGTACTGGAATTAGATCTAGTGTAGGTAAAATGAGGAATCGTAGATATGTTTCTCGTAAAGGTCCATTGATTGTGTAAGGCGTTTAGGAACATTCTGAAAGTATAAGGCCTCGAGCCCACAACGGGAAAACAAGTATAGACCAAATACCTTGTAATATTGAAAGTTCTTCTCACCAGCAAAAGACGACAAAGGAGCAAAAAGAACAGAACTCTTGTCTGCAACACAAAGACACAAATATGCAGAGTGTAAGGAAGGTGAAGACGTCACTCCCAGCTGGTTCTCCGACAATTGTACTATCAAACCGGTTTGGTCCTATTGTTGCAGAAGAGAGTGGCTAGATGCTTGACAAGTGTAATCAGATCTGATCATTAAAAAAAGAGATCTAGATTGTTCTTCCCGTTGTATAAGTATAAAGCTCTATCTATCTATTGTAATTTTTGATTAAGCAATACAGATCCAAGAAAGTATTATTCAGCAGAGAAACCCTTTCTTTTTTTTCATTTGTTCTCATGGTATCAGAGCTCTCTTAAACCCTAATAGGTGCTGTAATGGCAGAGGGTCCTTTTCCATTTCCTTCTAATCTTCACGTTGCTAGCTCTGTCACTATAAAACTAAGTGATAATAACTATCTTCTATGGAAAACCCAGTTTGAGTCACTTCTTCGTTGCCAGAAGCTTCTTGGTTTTGTCAATGGCTCAATCACACCACCGGCTGCTCAAACCGTCACCACCGTCAACAATGTCGCTGTTACAAACCCAAATCCGGGGTTTGAAGTGTGGACCTGTACCGATGAGCTAATAAAATAATGGATTTTTGGTACTCTCACAGAGGAAGTGCTCGGTCTCGTTCACGCATTACCCACTTCTCACGATGTCTGGCTTTCTCTCGTTCTAATTTCAACAAAAGCTCCGTCGCACGAGAGTTTGAGCTCCGACGCCGTCTTCAGATGTTGACAATCAAAGGTAAAACATTCTCTGTTTATAGTCGTGAGTTTCGAACTATTTGCGACAGTCTTAGCTCCATTGGAAAGCCTGTTGATGACAATATGAAAATCTTCACGTTCCTTAATGGATTGGGCCGTGAGTATGACCCAATATCCACTGTGCTCCAAAGTTCTATGTCTCGCCTCCCTGCACCAACGTTTAACGACGTCGTCCTGGAAATCTCTGCGTTTGACCCAAAATTGAAATCCTATGAAGATGCTCCCGATGTTTCTCCGCATCTCGCGTTTTAAACCCAAAGAGGTGGATTCTTTGTTTCAGGATATTCTTTGTTTCAGGATATCGTGGTCGTGGCAATAACAGAGGCAGAGGGGGAAATTCTAATCGAGGTGGTTTCTCGACTCGCGGAAGAGGTTTTTCACAACAAGTCAATTCCTCTGGTTGGAATCAAACCCAGTCTCAACAATCTAATGGTTCTAACAATTCTCGGCCAGTTTGTCAAATTTGTGGGCGTGTTGGCATGTTGCTTTGAAGTGTTGGAATCGTTTTGATGCATCTTATCAGAGTGATGATGTTCCTCAAGCACTTGCAGCACTTCATGTCTCTGATGCTAATGGTCATGAATGGTTACCAGATTCTGGAGCTTCCGCTCATATTACTCCTACAACGGCTCCCCTCCAAGCTGCTACACCATACAATGGTCCTGAGACAGTGATGGTTGCTGATGGTACTTATCAACCTATCACTCATGTTGGGTCTACGGTCCTCAACACCACAACAGGTAGTATCCCTCTTTGTGATGTCCTTGTTTGCCCCTCAATGCAGAAATCACTGTTGTCAGTATCCAAGTTGTGTGACGATTACCCTTGTGGAGTTTTCTTTGATGTTAATAATGTCTATATTATTGACTTAAACACTCAGAAGGTGGTGACAAGAGGACCACACCGTGATAACCTCTATGTGATGAAGAATCCGGCGTTTGTTGCTTTTTATTCAAATCGACAAGTTGTTGCAAGTGATATGGTGTGGCACCAACGTCTCGGCCATGCAAACTTTCAGATTCTTCATCTTCTCCAAAACAGCAAGGCAATTTCAGTTAATAAGAGCAGCACTACTTCCATTTGTGAACCTTGCCAAATGGGAAAGAGTTCTAAGCTTCCTTTTTATTCTTCTACATCTAATGTTATGGAGCCACTTGATCAACTACATTGTGATCTTTGGGGTCCTTCTCCAGTTGTATCAGTTCAAGGTTTCAAATATTATGCAGTTTTTGTGGACGAATTTTCTCGATATTCTTGGATGTTTCCTCTTAAGTCAAAGTCTGATTTCTGTGATGTGTTTATTGGTTTTCAAAAACAAGTTGAGAATCAGTTTAGTAAGAAGATAAAAGTGTTTCAAAGCGACGGTGGTGGTGAGTTTATGAGCACTCGTTTCAGAAATCATTTACAAGATCACGGTATTCGACATCTCATCTAATGTCCATCAACGCCAGAACAAAATGGTATAGCAGAACGAAAACACAGATACTTAACCGAGCTTGGTCTATCAATGTTATTCCACAGCAAAACACCTCTTAAGTATTGGGTTGAGGCATTTTATTCAGCTAACTTTATCAGCAATTTGCTTCCCTCTATTGTGCTGCAACAGAAGAGTCCACATGAGCTTTTATTGAACAAGAAACCAGATTACTCCTTTCTCCGTGTGTTCGGTGCTGCATGCTATCCATGCCTTCGACCATTCACCCAACACAAGTTTGAACCGCGTTCTCTTCAATGCGTGTTTCTGGGATATCATGCTCAATACAAAGGATATCGGTGTCTCTATCCACCAACAGGTCGTGTCTACATAAGTAGGCACGTTATTTTTGATGAATCGTGCTTTCCGTTCATAGATAGATACAAAGAATTGGTTACACGTCATAAAACTGGTTTACTTGGCGCTTGGCAATCCAGTGATGATCAATTCCGAACTATACCAATCCTTCCATCACAAACCAAGGCAAGCTCTCAACGTGATACACCTCCAGCTGAATGTGTTGTGGAATATCCACAAGATGAGACACCATGTGCACCACCAAGTCCTGTAGCTTCACCGTCAGAGGACTATTCCACCTTAACAACAGAAAACAATGATTCTCCTACACAAGTAACAACAGAAGATAACGCGGTTGGACCTTCATCACTCCATCCAATGACAACACGATCTAAAGACGGCATTCGTAAACCAAACCCAAGGTACGCCCTTGTTGCTAGTAAAACTATTCCTTCTCTTCCTAAAAGTGTGACTGAAGCGTTGAATCATCCGGGTTGGCGACAAGCTATGATAGAAGAACTTGATTCCATCTATCAAAATCATACATGGTCCTTGACTCCTGCTACTGCTGAGATGAATATATTGGGATGTCGATGGGTTTTTACAGTTAAACTCAATGCAGATGGCACAGTAAATAAGCTCAAAGCACGTCTCGTGGCCAAAGGTTTCAATCAAGAACCAGGGGTTGATTTCAATGAGACGTACAGCCCTGTGGTTCGAACATCTACAATTCGGATTGTTCTCACAGTCGCTACAACCAAAGGCTGGAATATTACTCAACTCGACGTGAAGAACGCCTTTCTTCATGGTGATCTACAAGAGAAAGTTTATATGATTCAGCCTCCAGGTTTCGAAGATGTCAATCATCCAACTCATGTTTGCTCTTTAAAGAAGGCTTTATATGGTTTGAAGCAAGCTCCCCGCGCTTGGTTTGATAAGTTTAGCAACTTTCTCTTGGAATTTGGCTTTGTTTGCAGTAAAGCAGATCCATCACTCTTCACATATCATCACAATGGTGACACCATGGTTCTCTTGCTATACGTTGATGACATACTGCTTACTGGTTCTAATCCTACATTATTCAAGTCACTAATTGCTGATCTTAGCTCTCGATTCGCAATGAAAGATTTGGGTAATCTACACTATTTTTTGGGCATACAAGCACAAACCCACCACCAAGGTTTATTTATTCATCAAGCCAAATACACTGAAGAAATTCTCCATCATGCCAGCATGTCAACCTGCAATCCCACATGCACTCCTTTACCGCTACGACTTGATCAGGTTTTTAAAGATACAACTCCTTTTTCAGAACCATCTTATTTTCGGAGTCTTGCAGGAAAGCTCCAATATTTGACCATTACGCGTCCTGACATCCAATTTGCGGTTAATTTTATTTGTCAACGGATGCACTCTCCAACACAATCTGATTTTGGTCTTCTTAAGCGCATACTCCGGTATCTTCGTGGAACTTCCACAATGGGGTTACATATTTATAAGAACAGTGATCTGTCTCTTGTCTCCTATAGTGATAGTGATTATGCTGGCTGCAAGGATACGCGTCGTTCAACATCTGGTTTTTGTGTCTTGTTGGGATCTAATATCATCTCTTGGTCAGCTAAAAGACAGCCAACAGTCTCTCGGTCATCTACAGAGGCAGAATATCGAGCCCTTGCCTCTACTGCATCAGAATTAACTTGGATTTCCTCTGTTCTTCGTGATTTAGGAATCTCACAATCTCGGCATGCTGTTCTTCGCTGTGGCAATCTCTCCGCTGTTCATCTCTCAGCAAATCCGGTACTCCACAATCGCTCCAAACACTTTGATGTTGATTACCATTATGTTCGTGAAAGAGTTGCGTTAGGTGTTCTTGAAGTTCAACACATTCCAGCACCATTCCAGCTTGCCGACACGTTTACCAAGTCTCTTTCCCGACAGCCTTTCCAACGCTTGCGTCACAAACTGAATGTTCGAGTTCCTCCCACACTCAGTTTGCGGGGGGATGAAAGTATAAGGCCTCAAGCCCACAACAGGAAAACAAGTATAGCCCAAATACCTTGTAATATTGAAAGTTCTTCTCACCAGCAAAAGACGACAAAGGAGCAAAAAGAACAGAACTCTTGTCTGCAACACAAAGACACAAATATGCAGAGTGTAAGGAAGGTGAAGACGTCACTCCCAGCTGGTTCTCCGACAATTGTACTATCAAACCGGTTTGGTCCTATTGTTGCAGAAGAGAGTGGCTAGATGCTTGACAAGTGTAATCAGATCTGATCATTAAAAAAAGAGATCTAGATTGTTCTTCCCGTTGTATAAGTATAAAGCTCTATCTATCTATTGTAATTTTTGATTAAGCAATACAGATCCAAGAAAGTATTATTCAGCAGAGAAACCCTTTCTTTTTTCATTTGTTCTCACATTCTTGGGATTGATTTGTGTCATGTAGAGAGGTTGAGTTTGCTTAAGTTAGCTCATGGTGGTCACTTGGGGAGATTTGTGGTGTGGACTAAATCGGCTTTCGAGAAGTTGGAATCGGTTTATGGTTCGTTTAAGAATCCGTCAGGGATGAAGAATGGTTCTGTTTTACCTAGAGGAAAGATGGTTAATGCTGATCTTGCTAGGATTATTAATCCGGATGAGGTTCAGAGTATGGTTTGACCGATTGAGAAGGATGTGAAGAGAGCTGTGTTGAAGAAGAATCCTCTTAAGAATTTGAATGTGATGTTGAAGCTTAACCCTTATGCTAAGACTGCTAAGAGGATGTCTTTGTTGGCTGAAGCTGAGAGAGTAAAGTCCAAAAAGGAGAAGCTCGAGAAGAAGAGGACACCCATCTCAAAGGTATATAGTCAGTCCCATTTTATTCATCGTTGTCATTCTTTTGTTGATAATTGGATTTCTTAGGAACTGTTTAGAATTGATAAGCATAATGTCTGGTAACTGGCTTGTGTGATTAATCTTCTTCTCAATCCTTGTGTGTTGTAGGAGGAAGCAGTGAAGATTAAAGCAGCAGGAAAAGCTTGTTACCAGACTATGATATCAGACAGTGACTACACAGAGTTCGATAACTTCACCAAGTGGCTCTGTGTGGAACAGTAAAATCTCAATCCTTATTTTTTCTAGTTTTAGTCACAAGGTTTTACTTTTTTCGTACGCTCTTACTTGTGTGTTTACCATAAGATTATTGTTATGCTGACTTGAAAAGGTCAACGAAAGAATGTATCAGGAAATCATATATATATAAGTAAGGTTCCACTCTCTCCTTATTGGTGGAAAAATATTTAAGGCTTTAATTTAAAAAAAAATGTTTATGACAATCATTCAATACAAAATTTAATTACACTATAAGTTATAATCAAATGGCAAAGAAAATGAAAGGACTTAATCATATATCATTCAACAAAATAAATAAATAAATAAATGTTTATGACAATCATTCAATACAAAATTTAATTACACTATAAGTTATAATCAAATGGCAAACAAAATGAAAGGTTTTATCAAAAAAATACTTAAAAGTACTAAAGTAAATTACTATCAAAATTGATTAATTGAACAATTAATCAACGAATAAATTCAAAAGATATGAATGTATGCTTCTATTGTATGATTTAAATAAATAACATGTAAAAATGTCATAAGCATTAAAATTTATTTAATCTATTTTTATAAGTAATAAATAAATTAAAATAATTAAATAAATATACAACAACCCGCGCATATGCGCGGGACATTACCTAGTTTATAAGATATTAAAGTTATGTTGGTGTTACTTTCAGTTACGTAATCCACACACCTTTACTATATTCTACTGCTCTACTAGTTGATTTTTTTTTGTCGTCTGTATTTCCTAACATTATTTTTCTTACAATATATAATGATAAGTCGTCTCCTACAATATACGGAACCTCCTTAATGTAGAAATGTTTGCATTAAAAATTCCTGTGAGCGTTGACAATGTAGTTGCTTCTTATCTTTACCATATGATTACTCGTTATTCTGATTTAGTCTAAGAATCTAGAGAAGTAAACAAATTCAATATGTTGTTCACAACTGTCCTATATATTATTGCATACAAACCAATAGCATCTGTTACTTTGAAACAAAGAAATTTATATACTAAAGTGGGGGAAACACCCAAATGAGAAACAAGAAACTTTTGTTCTTCTTCGTTTTGTTGTTGTTCTGCTTCTCTGACTTGTGTGTAGAACTCAGCAGAGGACAGAACAATCGAAGAATTGATGTCAATGTGGGTGTTGTTACAGATGTCGGAACTCCATACTCCGATGTTGCCATGCTCTGTATCAACATGTCTCTTGCTGATTTTTATTCTTCTCGTCCGCAATTTCAGACAAGGCTTGTTGTTCATGTTGGTGACTCCAAAAACGATGTCGTAGGTGCTGCAGTTGCAGGTTCCTTCTCTTCTCCTCTCTTTCCACGAAACATAATTGGCAATTTTCTTTGTTTTGACATTTTCACAGCTTTTGAGATGATAAATGAATTGATGCTTAGTTGTTGTTTTGTTGACTCTTCTAAGCTAAAAAAAATAACGTTCGACGAACATTTAAGAATTCAGTAGCTATATGGATTGGCTCTAAGTCTTGGACTGTAAATAGAAGTTTCTCTTTTCATCTCCCACGTTCAAACTCTAGTTGCTATCTACTCTTCATGGTGATCCGTACTGAAGAACATATAATTCTATTTTGATCATCTTATATCACTTGTTGTTTCTCTGATTAACACATATCCATTGTAAACAAGAGCTTTATTCACATTCTATTCTTCACACCAAAATGGTCTTGGTTTTGACATTTCCACAGCTCTTGGGCTGATAAAGAACAAACAAGTGAAAGCAATAGTAGGGCCATGGACTTCAATGCAAGCTCATTTCTTGATCGAGATAGGCCAAAAATCACAGGTTCCTGTTGTTTCCTACTCTGCAACAAGCCCATTTCTTCAATCACTTCGCAGTCCATACTTCTTTCGTGCTACATATGAGGATTCCTCCCAAGTGCACTCCATAAAAGCTATCATCAAGTTGTTTGGTTGGAGAGAAGTCGTACCTGTTTACATCGACAACACCTTTGGAGAAGGTATAATGCCTCGTCTCACAGACGCATTACAAGAGATTAATGTTCGAATACCTTATAGATCTGTTATCGCTCTCAATGCCACGAACCATGAAATCTCTGTGGAGCTTCTTAAGATGATGAGCATGCCCACTAGAGTCTTTATTGTCCACATGTACTCGTCCCTTGCCTCAAGAGTCTTTGTCAAAGCAAAGGAGATTGGTTTAATGAAACCAGGATATGTCTGGATCCTTACCAATGGTGTTACGGATGACTTAAGTTCGATAAATGAGACGGGTATTGAGTCTATGGAGGGGGTATTGGGTGTTAAAACTTATTTTCGGAAATCCAAAGATCTAGACAAGTTTAGATCTCGATGGAGGAAGATGTTTCCACGGTTAAAACTGAGTGTCTATGGATTGTGGGCTTATGATGCTACCACCGCACTTGCAATAGCCATTGAAGAAGCTGGAATAAATAACTTGGCTTTCAGTAATGTGGATCTTGGAAGGAATGTTTCTGAAATTGAATCTCTTGGTTTATCTCAATATGGTCCAAAGCTTCTCCAGACACTCTCAAGAGTTCATTTCAAAGGGCTTGCAGGTGATTTTCGTTTTGTAAATGGGCAACTACAACCATCAGTTTTTGAGATTGTTAATGTGATTGGAACCGGAGAAAGGTCAATAGGATTCTGGACAGAGGAAAATGGTCTTGTGAAGAAACTAGACCAGCAACCGCAGAGCATGAGCGCTTTATCTACTTGGAAAGATCATCTTAAACATATTATATGGCCTGGAGAGGCTGATTATGTTCCAAAAGGATGGGAGATTCCGACTAATGGGAAGAAGTTGCGTATTGGAGTTCCAAAGAGAACCGGTTACACTGATCTCGTGAAGGTCACAAGGGATCCTATCACCAAGACACCAACAGTCACAGGTTTCTGCATAGATTTCTTTGAGGCTGTGATTCGAGCAATGCCTTATGATGTCTCCTACGAGTTCATTCCTTTTGAGAAACGCGATGGTAAACCAGCCGGTAATTACAATGATTTAGTCCACCAAGTGTACCTCGGGGTGAGTACGATCGCATACTAATTATCCCCTCAAAATAGCATTACAAAAACCACTTTTAATGAACTCTGCTTTTCTTATCTGTCGCAGAGATATGACGCGGTTGTTGGAGATACAACCATACTGGCGAATAGGTCCTCTTACGTCGACTTCACATTCCCATTCATTAGATCAGGTGTGGGATTGATCGTCCCAATGAAAGACCAAGTGAAGAGAGACAGTATCAGTTTCTTGAAACCTCTAACATGGAAACTATGGTTAACTTCTTTTGTCTCTTTCTTCCTTGTTGGTTGTACTGTTTGGGTTCTTGAACATAGGGTTAATCCAGACTTCCGTGGACCAGCTAATTACCAAGCTAGTACCATCGTTTGGTTTGCCTTCTCTACCATGGTTTTTGCGCCACGTACATTAAATCTCTCCTTTCTACATCAACATGTATTAATAATGTTTTTATATAACTCGTTTCTTAATGCTTACTTTCAAGTTGTTGTTTGCAGGAGAAAGAGTGTTTAGCTTCGGGGCAAGGATCCTAGTTATCACATGGTACTTCGTCGTTCTCGTGCTAACTCAGAGTTACACAGCCAGTTTGGCGTCGGTTTTGACATCACAGCAACTTCATCCAACCATAACCAGTATGAGTAGCTTGCTTGAGAAAGGAGAAATAGTGGGATATCAGAGAACATCCTTCATCCTTGGAAAGCTTAAAGAATCAGGTTTTTCACAATCTAGCCTTGTGCCCATCGATACCGCAGAAGAATGTGATGAACTTCTGAGGAAAGGACGAGAAAATGGCAAAGGCGGTATCTCTGCAGCTTTATTGGAATTACCTTACTTGAGACTCTTTCTTGGACAATATTGCAACACTTATAAAATGGTTGAGGAACCTTTCAAAGTTGACGGTTTCGGCTTCGTAAGTTCCCATATTAAAAATCTTCTGAGAAAGTTGCACTAAGTGGAGAGATCATAACATCCCTTTTTCGCAGGTTTTTCCCATTGGACCACCTTTGGTGGCTGATGTTTCAAGAGCCATCTTAAAAGTAGCAGAGTCACCAAAGGCAATGGAGCTAGAGCGCGCTTGGTTCAAGAAGAAAGAAGAAAGCTGTCCAGACCCAGTCACCAATCCAGACCCTAATCCATCTTTTAGCTCTAGGCAGCTCGGTGTAGACAGTTTCTGGCTTCTGTTTCTTGTTGTGTTTGTTATGTGCGTTCTAACACTCGGCAAATTCACATTCTGTTTCCTTAAGAAGACTAAAATGAATGAGTTGTGGAAAGAGTTTACACAACCAGACAAAGATTCGTACATCAACGGTGTAGAGAAATGTCCGTGTTCGTCAAATTCAGCACATGCCTGAGAACAGGAATCAAGCAACAAACCAGATTGACAACTGTTAGAGACACAAGTCAGAGCAACCATTACGCTGGTATCAAGTGAGATTCATGACCAAGACTGTCTCTAATCTAACAAAACAAAAAATCATGAACAGTACCTATGTAGCTTTATTGTATATGCTTCTTGAAAATTCAGTTGTTCTGTAACGATGTAAATAAAAATTATTCAGATAACGAGATTCCACATTTTGAAACTAACGTCAGAAGTCATAACCTAGAGACTAGAGATGATGCACGTGACACTGCTACGAATGTACAAATAGTTTCTCCTCGTGATTTATGGAGAAAGCCAAGTTCCACTATCTTGTTGAATATTTTCCATAACCAATCACAGTTTTTGTTTCAATCCCAACACTATTCCTTAGTTAAAAGTAAACTTGAATTTTTTTTTTTTCCAACACAATTACTTTTTGGTAAAAAGTTGATAAAGTTTTTTTCTTGACATTACTTGTCGGAAAAAGCTGTTGAAAGTTTTTTTTTTTCTTTCTTGTTTACATTACCCTAGGGGACAGAGTAGTATAGTAAGACAAAGTTGTATAATCTGAAAGATAACAAAACCTATGACCAAGAAAACAAGAAGAAAAAAAAAATGGTGAATCAACCTCTGTATTCTCCGATCAATCCACATTTCTTCCAACCGCTTCTTCCCGGTTACTCGAATCATCTCGTATGCTATCTCTGTTTCTCTCTATCTCTCTCAGAACCAAGTTGTTTCTGTTTCTAACTCAAATCTTGCATGTATGTGTTCAGGACATTCCTGTGGCGTTCTTCTTGAAGCACTTAGTTGGAAGTAACGAAGGTAAAACAACGGCTGAGCTGAGATCAGACGCATCGGAGAAGATAACATGGAAAGTAAAGATCGATGGCCGGAGACTCTCTCACGGTTGGGATGGTTTCGTCATAGCACATGATCTACGAGTAGGTGATATTGTCGTTTTCAGACATGAAGGAGAGTTGGTGTTCCATGTCTCAGCTTTAGGACCAAGTTGTTGTCAGATTCAATACACAGAAGATAAAAGAGGTAACCTTAGTTTTTCATATTAGATGTCATTATTACCACATTTAGAATGATTCTGAGATTGCTTAATCTATCAACTTTGTGAAACAGAGAAGAAACAGAGTCTCAAAAGAGAGGCTGCAGATTCTGAACCAGACCATTCACTAGATTCTTGTTTTGTCCTCACTGTCACTGCTTCGAACCTAAGGCGCGACACAGTGGTGAGTGGTTATGTTACTTTCTTACTATATAGATTACATTTGAGTTGACTGATAGGTGTTCTAACCATATTCATATGATTAACTCTAACTTAACTTTGTGGTGAGATTTGCAGTATCTTCCGAAAGGGTTCGCAAGGTCAAATGGGCTGATGAACAAGTATCAGATTGTTTTAATAAATGAAAAAGGTGAATCATGGACTATAGACTTGAGACACGAGTTAAATCCCTCAGTCCGGTTTAACATGAGAAGAGGATGGAGAAGTTTCTGTGTTGCTAATGGGAAGAAACCTGGAGACTTGATAGCATTCAAATTAGTCCAAAATGAAGAAACACCTGTGCTCAAGTTGTTCCCCATGGACAGTGAAGTTCCAGAAATACTTGGTAAGTTACTTCCTTATGTTCCCATTATTACATATGAACTACTTTATCAGTTTCAAAGGTTGATACAGAGAACCTTCCAAGAAAGAGGAGTGGAAGAAGCGAAGTAGATGATTCACCAGACTGTTCTAGTTTTGTGGCAAGAGTCACAACTTCAAATCTATCCCGCGATAGAATGGTTATGTTACTTCCTTATACACTCATTATATGTACATTGATTTTTATGTCAGTGTATTTCATGATGACTATACTTAACTGCAGTATCTTCCGAAGACGTTCATAGAGTCAAATGGTTTGTTGAAGAAATTTCAGATGCTTCTAATGAATGAAGAGGGAGAGTCATGGAAGATAGACGTGAAACACGAGGCATATTCAGGCCGGTTTTTAACGATAAGAGGCTGGAAAAGTTTCTGTTTGGCTAATGGTAAGAAACCCGGAGACTCGTTTACATTCAAATTAGTCGAAAATGATGAAGTACCTGTCCTCCGGTTGTTCCCCTTTAACAGTGAAGATAGCCACAAAGTTGGTATGTTGTGTTATCTTTTATGCTTTCAAGAAACAGAAAAATGTTGTAAGAAGAATCAATGAATAAATGAAGTTAGGCTTTTGCCTTTGCAGAGCCAAGTAATGACACAAGGCAAGGAAAGTGTTTAAAGGCAACCAAAAAAGAGTTTCTTGGCGTAGAAGCCACAGAAAAAGAGTTTCTTGGCGTAGAAGTTCGCCGTAATGACTCAACAGCTAGAGTTGAAGAACCTACCAATGACGATAGAAGGAAAGCTATTAAACAAGAATACGTTTCCACAAAAGGGAATAGCTCAAGAAGCCAAAACCGACTTGTGACATTAACACTTACACCTGCAAGTAAACTTGTAAGTCCCACAAGAAAACTCTGTTTCTTGTTTTTGTACATATACTCTCTATATATGATGTGAAAATGGTATCTACAGAATCTGCCGTTGGAATTCATGAAGGCTATTGGAATCAACAAAGCAGGGAAGATAACAATGGTTGACAGATATGGTGGAAGATGGTCGACGCCACTACTGATGGACAAGAGATCAGGAACAATGAGTTTAGGAAGAGGTTCAAAAGGCTTTTGTGAGATTAATGGCGTTAAGATGAATGAGTCTTTTGTCTTGGAATTGATTTGGGAAGACACAGTTCCTATTCTCAAGTTTTGTTCCAAAGTTTGAGAACCATATAACTTAGAACGTTTTGTTTGAGGATCATCAACAGAAGTAGCTGTCCTTCCCATCAATGGATTTAATTTTAATGTTAAAACAATGAAGTTTTAATCATAATTACTGATTCAGATTTAGAAAGTCAACTCCTTAAAGTCGATAAATTTATAATTAACGTGATGTATTAAAGCTAGTATGCATAACATATGGTTGTTTAAGACACTCAACCCCTCTATTACCTGCAATCTAGAATTAATACTTATGAAGTGTCAATTACTAAATCGAAGCGAATCTAACGAATATTTTGTCCAGGGCTATCAATTAGTATTATGTATGTTTCTGCTTTAATAATGTGTGTCTATCCCTCTTTTGCTTATGTGTATGTCTCTTTATGCTTTAATTTAATAATATGTGTTTAACTTTCTATGCTTTAATAATGTGTGTAGGCATGTCAATTGGGCTAGCCCGGCCCGGCCCAGCCCAAAACCTGTAAAGCCCTCATATATTTGAGCCCGGCCCGGCCCGGCCCGAAAAATATCCGGGCCTATATTTCAAAGCCCGGCCTGGCCCTAACAGGGCTACAGGGCTTTTCGGGCTTTTTTGGGCTTTAGCTAACGATAAAAAATCAACTTCTAAGTTCATAATAGTTTTTAAAAAACAATATTTAAAAGTATACTATAAAAATAATGTATCAAAATTTAAATAACTTATCAATATTCATTAAAACTAACTTAATTTAAGAGAAAAAATGAAGACTAAATAAATTATTTACACTTTAACCCAATAAAACATGGAACTAAAATACTTTAAAAATACTTTAAAGTAGATGATAGAGTCAATATCTATATATAATTTTAGCTTTGTTCAGTTTCGACATATATAAATAATAGAAAATATGATAGATAATGATTTTAAAAGTATTAAGTAAGGCTAGTAAGTAAATATGAAAAATTAATTCATTAATCAAATCTTCTATTCAAACTACAATATTTACAAAAATAAAAATATATTTATTTAAGGGCTTTTCGGGCCAGCCCGAGCCCGACCGGGTTAAGCCCAGAAAACCCTTAAGCCCGAATGGGCTTAGCCCAAAAGGCCCGGTTTTTTCTGGACATATATATTTAAGCCCGAGCCCGATGTTTTTAGGGCCGGGCCGGACTAGCCCGCGGGCTTTAGCCCTAATTGACATGCCTAAATGTGTGTTTGTCTATTTCTCTAGCAACGTAATCTATGACTTTTGTTTTTATCCGAGAATTCAATCCTTATATATTAATCAAGCCAATGCAATGTAATGTTATATAAATGAGAACTTGTTCTTCCTTTGATGTGATCATGTACCAATACCAAAAGTCTCATCTTACTAAAAGAGAACATCAATGGATCCGCCTGAGTTTCTTTTTGATATCGAAGCTTACAAAAAACAGTCTAAAATAGAAGAGAAGTATATTCTCAACCGGTTTAGAGAGCGTCGAAAGAAGATAGAAAAAGACTTTGAAAAGAAATATTCAACTCGTACGAAGAGAAAATACTTCAAAAAAGCATTTGCAGAGCCTAGCAATGATACAAGGCAAGGAAAGTGTTTTAAAGCCAGTGTTGAAGAACCCTACCAATGAGGATATAAGCCAATCTATGAAACAAGAATATGTTTCTCAACAACAAGCCAAAACAGTACTTCCACTCACAAGTAAACTTGTAACTTCCACAAGCTCTGGTCGACGTCATTACTGATGGACAATAGAGGAACAATGAGTTTAGGTTAACAGCGTTAAGATGGATGAGTCCTTTCTTTTGTCTTGGAGTTTTGATTTGGGAAGTCAGAGTTCATCTTCTCAAGTTATTTGTTGACTTAGAAGTTATTTTGTTTCAAATTAGTTGTAGTTTTATGTTTGCAATAGAGATTTTTGATAGATTTTTCCAATCTTTATCTCTCTGTTCGTTTAGCTTATGAATTGATGATATCAAATGAAATAATATACTATTAATTATCGTAAAATTATGATTTTTAAACATGCCTAAAAACGACAACTAATTTAGAGAAAATCTCTTGCAGCCTTAGAGCAGCCACAACACACGGTTTTAATCAGTCTCTTAAGCCAAAAACAGAATAAAATTAAATGGTTAATCAGTTAAATAACCGAGAACCGTCTCCTAAAGAAGAGGTTTTTATTAGCTGAAGAGACGGTGACGTGTCCAAAGCTGAATGGTTGAAGTAAAAAATATAAAAGAAAAAAGAAAAGCCAAATACAAAAAAAATCTTCTCTCTCGTTCATATCGACAAAACAAAAGCATTTGACCAGCGAGGTAAGAAATCGTTCACCGGCGACTGAAATCGTCATCATCGACCACTGAAATCTTTATCAACCATATGATAAAAGCATGTTCGGTGAGGTGGCCACATTTCTAAATGATTAAGGCCTAAAAGCATATAATTACCCATTAAAATTTTTGGAACATTGTAAATTTAGGCCCAAATCCATCTAAAGCCTATCCATAACATATCTTTTTTTTTTATGTCAAGCAAGCATGAATGTTAAAGAAAAAAAAAACAAGCAAGTGAATTTGTTCACGGAAATGGTTTTTATTACATATTTTATAATCATTACATATTTATTAGAAATCTTTTTATTTTATTTTTTTATATTCCACAAACAACTTAAAACCGAAAAAAAAAACAAGCACTCAAATCCATGAGCGACCATTTCATTGATTCATGCATGAATCTTGAAAACATTTGAAACATTTTTCAAACGTTACGGAGAAAAATCCTCAAATGCACCGAAGCAGCCTTGAACGTCATCCCAACCTCTTGAGCTGCAGCAAGTGCCAAACGCTTTTCAATTCCTCCCAATCCCTTAGGCAAATAAAGTTCAACCCTTTCCAACACAAGACCACACCGAAACAAGAACTGCAACATAAGTAACTCGTACATGCCACCAGTGAAATCCCTCACCTTCACGACCTTCAACGTCTCCTTCAAACACGCATGGCTGTTTCTGAACTTCCAATATGTATCTGGATCGAACACTGGTGGAGTTATCATTGGAACAGGCCTAGGAGCAACTATTTGGAACGTGAGAGTTTCCAACTCCCGACAGCTTTTGATCAAGAGTCTTATTCCAATGAACTCATTCGGATGCATATTTGTGTTTAGTACCAAATGTCGAGTTTCCATTGGTTCTCCTAGTCGAACCGGATCTTTTCCAAATTGAACCAACTGAATGAGAAAAGGACAGACCGTTAATGTTGTAGCGGATGATAGATCATAAAGGAGACCAGAGAGTTGTGTTCCTGTCTCTTCATTGTATGCTGTCTCTGCTCCAAAATCCAAATATGCTTCTTTCATTTCCCTATTCACTCTCAAGAACTCAAAGAAATGAACTTTTCCAGAGTACTTGAAGATCAGAATATTGGGCAAGTCGAGTGTTGAAGAAGCCACAGAGAAACCGCAATTCTCGAATACCAATTCTCTTAACCGGCTGTTATACCCGGTTATCGCTTCTAGACCGACGTCCCAGCAGTTCTGAATGCTTAGACTCTCGAGCATAGGAGATCTTGATAACAAAGACATGATTTGTCTGAGTTGGATCCAACCAAAAGAGAGAACTTTTAGCGAACCCGGTCTCCTGAGCCTCGATGGATCAAACCCGCAAGCCAATAGTTTAAGCGACTCTAGGTTTATTAGATTGTAAAAACATTCAGGCAATTGAACCACCCTTGCTTCATTATTGGTAGTCCAAGAAGGATCTGAGAAATCAAGAATTAGATTCTTGACTTGTTTGAAAACTGCAAATTCCATGAGCGAGTTGATTTGTGTTTCGAAACCCACCGGTTTGGATATATAAAGTTCGAAACTTTCGATGGCTTTATCCGAAAGTCTCGAAAACCATCCAAGCATAAAGTAAACGAAAGAAACCCTAGTAACCCTTTTGGTTTTTTCATCGTTTGGAGCATAACATTTCATGAACTCGGACTCGTTGAAAACGATGTTATTCACACACCGTTTACGATAAAGATCGTTCAAGCCCTTCGAAACAAGACTTGCCTTCACAGCTTCCTTCAAAGGCAGAGTAGAGATGATCAAAGCAAGGATGAAATCAGGTAAACCGGATATTTTGTCTTGGTTTCTTCTTGAATCCATTGTTTGTGATTTTTGGAAGAGAAAGGATTCACAAAAGAAAGGGTTCAGAAAAATTTGGTGTGTTTATTAGGTTCTTTTTCTTCTTCTAGTAGGTGATCAACGGTGTTATTTATTTATAGATTTACGCGGGAGATTTGGAAATGATAAGATGTGATTTATGCGGTTTGTTGTTTATATATAAAAGCGTTATTTAATAAATCTTCTTGATTTTTAATAGATACAAGCTAATTTTAGTCAAAAAATTTACTATCTTTTAATTATATTTTGTCATTTACTTATTACCTAAAAGTAAGATTTATTTTATAAATTTTTGACTAAAATTTACTTAAAACATAAAGATAAAGGAGGTGCATTAAAACCTATATTTAAAATAATTTGAGTTTTAGTCAATATTTAGATTATTTTGATGATCACATTTTACTTTAAATGATGTGAAAAAGCCATATAGATATATGATATAGAAAAAAAAATCTGACTCATTATGTATATTACAGTGAAAAGAAGAAGAAAAAAACAGAAAGAAATTATAAGTTATTATGCCATACATATTACAGAAATAAAAAATGGACAACTCATATACTCTTAAAGTACTTTATCATCAAATCTTTATTTCTTATTGCTATTGTATATATAGTATAAAGAAAATAAAGATAAATGCATATCATATTTTTTTAATATAAATATGATATTATAAACATATGTTAAAAGCCCAAAAAACCAATGAGAAAAAAAGAAAAACCCATTAATCAAATCTATTTGGTTAAATTTGTTTCACAAATTTAATAATTTATTAAGATTACTTCTTAATTATTACAGTCTACGCGCCCAGCTTTCAATTTCTATAAACTGCATTCTCTCTAAAGGTAAAATAGGATTCCTTCTTATCTTTATCATTTAGGGCTTTTGTTTTTTTCTTGGTTGGTTTGGTTTAAACATCATTGAGACAACAACAACAACAAATTTCATTTCCGTCTTTCAGCTTTTCACTCCGACCAGCAAAACGTTTCGGCAAAGATGGTGTTTACTGTCAGTGCATGCGACTCTCGACAGATACCAAGCTCCAGCAACAGTAGTACTGATCGTAATCGGACAGGTAAGTTTGGTTTTTTTTTTTATCTACGAAGACATGAGCCAGATCTGAATGTATTTTGATAATCGAACACTTGTGTGAGATGGTTTTTACATGTGCTACACAGGTAACAACATCTCGAAGAAGAGGAATCATCAGACAGAAGAAGGTGTTGCTCATCAGGACAACAATACGGGTTACATCATCATCATCATCATCACTTCTGTTTATCTTAGTTTGATTATGAGTTTAAGATTATAGTATCTGTATATCTGGGTTTAATTAACTTGTTGGTTTTTTTTTATGATATAGTGCTTGGGAGAAGGAAAAAAGTGAGGACGAACAAATCGGAATTCAAAGCTGGTTCGTCTTCATCGGACGACAACAACTCTTTCTTTGTCCTTGTCACGGATGCAAATCTGAAAGCAGATAGTCTGGTGAGGTTTCTTACAAACGTTTTCTTGAATTGTTATTGCCTGATGAAAGTGGTTTGGTTATGTCATTCATTGAACGATATATAAATACTGTGACTTAACAAATTTCACATGCTATAAGATGAAATGATGTTTTCTAGAAACTGTTCATTGTGGTTCAGATTTGATTGTTGTTTAGTTTAGGTGAAAACTTGTTTATTAAATAATACGGTTTTGGTTTATACCGAAATTTATATTCTGGCCTTGTGTTTATCTGATATATATGGTGAATGGTGACATATTATCAATCCATTAAGAGCTAGAACCATATATAAGATATCAAAAGATGTGTACTTGGGTTAATTAGTTGATTATAATCGCATGTATTGAGGGACTAATAAGAGAACTTGGTTTTGAAATCCGTGCTATATATGCTTAGGTTTGCCTCATATTGTATGTTGTGAAAGTGATACTAGAGATTGTTATAGCTATTACAATATAATATATTGCTTGGTAATAAATGAATAATATATACAATATTTATGAAAATTTCAAAGATTTAACTTGTTTTTTTCTTGTATTTCGATAACAAAATGTCTTTTGATGAAAGGTTTGTGTAATGAGGAAAGGCTGAAAATTATGTTTGAACCCTTTTTGTTTGTTTTGTAGAATCTTCCAAAAGATTACACATACTCTAGTGTTCTGAATAAGACCTGCCACAAGATTGTTTTAACTGATGGAAGTAATAACTCATGGGAACTGGATCTAAAGTTCAACCAATTCTCTGGTTGTTTTTACATAACCAGAGGTTGGAGACATTTCTGCGATGAGAACGGCAAAAAGGCCGGAAATGTGTTCACGTTCGAGCTAACGAACCGCGGGGAAACGCCTTTGCTCACTTTCTCCCCTTCCAATTCTACTCTGAGTTATGAAACTTCAGAAGGCCTGGATAAGTTTGTGACTGTAAGACTCACATATGACAGTATGAACAACAGAAGATGTGTAAGTTCATGAAACACTCTTGCATGTGTTTAGTTTAGTTGTATTGCAATATATAATTTTATTCTCCTTTCACATATATATTTTTTTTTCAGTATATTCCAGCGGACTTCTTGGGAAAACATGGGTTGGACATTGAAACAAGGATGGTAACACTACTTAGAAAAGATGGTACGAGGATGTTGGCAACTCTATCACGGGAGTACTCAACATCAAACCTAGGACGAATGAGTCTAACTAGAGGATGGAGACAGTTCGTTAAAGCAAGTCATTTGAAGGAAGGTGAACACATAACATTCGAGTGTATTTGGCAAAATGCAACTCCTATACTCAAGCTGACTGAAACAAAGTCCAATATCCCTATAAAGAGAAGCAGAAAGAAATATACAAGAGCTAGCAAGAAAGTGTCTACTGTTTCTACTAAGCCGAACGTTGGAAAAGAACCTGAGAAAGACAAGAACATGGAGGAGCCGATCATCACTGCATTACTACCACCAACCGAAGACAGCAGAGTGGTTACTGAACCGCTCATGAACGATGAAAAAGAACCTGAGAAAGACAAGAACATGGAGGAGCCGATCAGTGCATTACTACCACCAACCGAAAACAACAGAGTGGTTACTGAACCGAACCGGAACGATGGGAAAGAACCTAAGAAAGACAAGAACATGGAGGAGCCGATCAGTCCATTACTACCACCAACCGAAAACAACCGAGTGGTTACTGAACCGAACCGGAACGATGGAAAAGAATCTGAGAAAGACAAGAACATGGAGGAGCCGAGAAGTCCATTAAAACCACCAACCGAAAACAACCGAGTGGTTACTGAATCGAACCGGAACGATGGAAAAGAACTTGAGAAAGACAACAACATGGAGGAGCCGAGAAGTCCATTACAGCCACCAACCGAAAACAACCGAGTGGTTACTGAACCGAACCGGGACGATGGAAAAGAACTTGAGAAAGACCAGAACATAGAGGAGCCTACCAGTCCATTAATATCATCACTAATTCAAAACCGCCGAGTAGTGGTGTTACCACTTGTTCCAGCTGATGTCAAAGCTTCTACGCTGGTAAGCTTATTAAAGAACACCCTTGGCTCGTTCTTAGCTTGAACTATATATAGAATCAGTACTAATTAACGAGGAGTGTTTGTTCAAATATTTTTTTGCAGTGGCTTCCAAGAAAATTCATGAAAGATAACGGAATCAACAAGATTGGGAAAATAGTTATGTGGGGAAGAAATGAAGTTGAGTCGTGGTGTGGGTTTCTACTGTCAAAAGATGGAATGGTAGCTGTAGGTTGTGGTTGGGAAAACTTCTGTGAAACTAATGGAGTGAAGATTGGAGAATCCTTTTCTTTAGAGTTCATCATGCGTAGAGCTGACGCAACTCCGGTACTTCAGTTTAAACCCAAATCTAGGTCATAAAACCTAAATAATGTTTAAGTTTCTGTTTGATTGTCGAGTTAAAGATACTTGGCTAATAAATATGCATATCATGTTATCAAGACTTAAAGAGTGTTATCAAGACTTAAAGAGTGTATGTTAAAGGAATGCAACTTTGGTTCACCTCTCAACACTAGCATCTAAATCTTAGTTTCTTTCATAACTCAAATGTTTTGATCTCCCCATTGCACGAGTTGTAAAAGCGATTTTTTTTTCTTGAATATAATTTTATATTATTTCAATAAAAAAAAAAGATGTTTTTTACAAAATGGTCATATACCAATTGGTTTATTTTTATTTCATTTTTGAGTTTATTTTTTGGTCATATACCAAGATGTTTTTAAAGATTTTTATTTATTTTATTTTGAGTTTTATTTTCACAGATAATTTCTTTTTGCCGCGTGCCCGGTGCCACGACATTTACGTAGAGCTGAAAATAGCCGTCATATACGATTTTAATTATCTAAGACCAACATTATTAATAGAATCTTAGGAAAATTTTAGATTAAAAAATGTCCCTTATATAAAAAACAATTCTAAGAAAATCTTAAATTTTTATACTAAACAATTCTAAAAACTAACCTTAAGAGCTCACCATTAAGGGTGCTCTTATCTTTGGACTATAGTTTTATGGTTTGTTTTCCTATATGTTTCTCTAGCCTTCATGTCTAAGACCATCTCCAAGAGAGTATTTTAGCGAGTCCATGATGGCCACAAAGCCCAAACACAAAGCAGCCCAACTTAATAGCAACAAGAACCTACAAAAACAAAGATCAAATCATGACTTATAATTCAACTAGGCATGTCAATTAGGGCTAAAGCCTACATGTTAGTTCGGTTCGGCCGTGAAAAACATCGGGTTCGGGCTTAATATATATGTCCAGAAAAAACTAGGCCTTTTGGGTTAAGCCTATTCGGGTTTAGCTTTTTTTTAGGATTAACGTGGTCGGGCTCGAGCCGACCTGAAAAGCCATTCAACAAATATATTTTTAATTTTTCTAATATTTTAGTTTGATTGGAAGATTTGATTAATGAATTAGTTTTCATATTTACTTACTAGCCTTACTTAATACTTTTAAAATCTTTACCTATGGTATTTTCTATTATTTATATATGTCAAAACTGAACAAAGCTAAAACTAAATATATATAAGTATCTTGATTTTGAAATCATCAAAATATATTAAATTTTGACTCTATCATCTACTTTGAAGTATTTTAGTTGCATGATTTATTGAGTTAAAGTGTAAATAATTTATTTGGTTTTTATTTTTTCTCTGAAATTAAGTTAGTTTTCTTGAATATTGATAAGTTATTTAAAATTTGATGCATTATTTTTATAGTAGACCTTTAAATATTTTTTTAAAAAACTATTATGAACTTAGAAATTGATTTTTTTTATCGGTAAGTAAAGTCCAAAAAAGCCCAAAAACCCTGTTAGGGCTGGACCGGGCTTTGAAATATAGGTTCGGATATTTTTCAGACCGGGCTGGGCCGGGTTAGCCTGATTGACATGCCCAAGTTCAACCTATATTCAACTTATTTGTGATTTTCATTTCCACCTAGCTATTAAAATAAAATTTATAAATTTTTTTTGCAGATAAAAGCATATTGAGAAAGAAATCTGTTAAAAAGGAACATAAGAAAAAGGTATTTAACTACTTTTAATTTAAAAACAAGATATGTTTTCTTAATTAAATTAATTTAATTATCTGCTAACTACATATCATTTTAATTAAGTTGATAATAAACGTTTTTGCTTATAAATCATATCATCCATTTAATAAAATTATTATTAAAAAGAAAATGCCATTGTTTGAGAAATTCCGGAGCTTTCTATGAACTGCGCTTGGGTCACCGATCAAACCCAGAAGGAGATATGATGATTGGAACTTCAGATCATCAGGACAACAACATCGGTAAGAAAATCAAATTATACTTGGCTCAATCAATTAATTGATAATTCGATTTAAATCTATAAAGTAAAGAACAACTGCAAATTTTGAAGTAATTTTAGAGATTTTAAAGCAATTTAGTGTTATATTGGTTCTCCTCTGTATTACTTGATTTGCTTAAAGAACAGCTACATATTGAAAATTAGAGCATCAAAGGTTTTACATTTTTGTGTGTTTCTGAAACAGAGTTTCAAAGAAACAAGAAACTGAAGCAGAACAATCCTGAAACAGAACCTGATTACTCTTGTTTTGTTGCCCATGTCACTGCTTCAAGTCTTGAAACAGATGCACTGGTGCGTTTTTTAATTAATACTCCTGTTGTTCTTAGATGTGTGCAGCTTGATTAGTTTGTTAGAGTCATGAAACTAGACAAAGTGTTCTAAAGCTTGGTCTAATAAAGAGATGTCTTGTTCTTAACCCCTTTTGTTGTCTAAGTGATATGCAAATGAGTCTTGAGTCAAATCTTTTCATAGAGCTGGGTGCTTCTGTTTTAGCATATTGTTCAGTCTAGTTCATTTTGGAACCATTGGTATCATGAGGAAATGGTGAAAAAGCATGAACCCTTTCTTTTATTTGCAGTATCTTCCACAAGATTTTACAAGCTCTAATGATCTTAAAAGAAAAAGCTGCAAGATTGTCTTGAAAGATGAAGAGGAAAGATCATGGGCAATGGACCTGCGGTTCAACAAGGGATCTGATACTTGTTACATAAGCCGAGGTTGGAAGCATTTCTGCGACGAAAATGGCAAAAATGAAGGAAGTGTTTTCACGTTCAAGCTAATGAGTAATGGGGAAACCCCTTTGCTCAGTGTCTTGCCTATAAAATCTGACAATGGAAGAACACAAGGAGACAAGAATAGTAGTCAGAGTTATAGAGATTCAACTTCACCAAACCATAATAGATTTGTGACTTTGACTCTTACAAATGACAGCCTTAAAAGCAGTAGAGTGGTGAGTTCATCAAAACACTATAACTCTTGATAGTTTTGTTTCAAAACAGAAATGTATCTATTTTAATTCCTTACTCTATATATTTCCAGTATCTTCCATTGCCGTTTGTGAGGGAAAATGGCATGAACAACCCAAGGATGGTAACTTTGTTGGGGAAAGATGGTGTAAGGTGGACGGTAAATCTTCTACGGGAAAGCTCGGGAAGAATGAGTTTGGGAAAAGGCATGAAAGATTTTTCTAAAGCAAATGGATTGAAGATAGGTGAGTCCTTCACAATGGAGTTAAAATGGGAAAATGCAACTCCTGTGCTCAGTTTGTTCTGTAAGGAATACAGAATCCCAAACAAATTTGTGACACTAACACTTACACATGACAGCCTCAACAACAATAGACTGGTGAGTTCATCAACCGAATCGTGTTTTAGAAGGTTAGTTAGTTATATCC
Organism: Capsella rubella; assembly: GCF_000375325.1. Lineage (NCBI taxonomy): Eukaryota > Viridiplantae > Streptophyta > Magnoliopsida > Brassicales > Brassicaceae > Capsella > Capsella rubella. The sequence goes on along the minus strand of NW_006238920.1, from coordinate 1,899,234 downwards.
TCCTCCATTTGAATCTTTTTCAGGGTCTTCCATTATCATTCATGAGAGAAAATAATATGAACAAACCTGGGACAATGACTTTGTTGGGAAAAGATGGTACAAAGTGGATTGCAAATCTTCTACAAGAAAGCAGAGGGAGAATGAGTTTGGGAAAAGGCTGGAGAGAGTTTGCAATAGCAAATGGGTTAGAGATTGGTGTATCTTTCACGTTGGAGTCAATTTGGGAAGATGCAACTCCTATGCTCAGTTTGTTCAGTATAGTAGAGTCCACAAGTGATAAAAGACAACAAGGAGAGTGTTGCTCAAATGCTAGCGAAGAGGAAAAGTCTATTTCAACATAACCTGAGCAATGGAAATAAAACTTAGAAATACAAGAACAACTTAGAGGAGAGGTGTAATGAGCATCTTCACTAATTCAAAACTGATATGTGACATTAGCACTTGTACCTGATACATTGGTTAGTTTACAAACAATTTTTATAGATTTTTTCAGATGCAAAACTGAGCTTACAATGGTCTCCTCCTCCATATATATAGAAAAGTATATAAGACTAAATAATATTATGTGTGCCGTATAATGTCATTAGCGCAAGTGGGAGAATGAGGCCCCAAGCCATAGATAACATGAAATGGACTAAACCCAAAAGCTAGGTGTTAGAAAGAAAAAAAGAAAAAAAAAAAACTATTTTGCCCCAGAATTTTTATTAGGATTAATTGTTTGAGACCTTTTTCCATTTGACCAGGAAAAAATTGATTATTGCAATTATACTTCTACTACTATACTTTTGATAAAATATTCATTCTATTGTATTTGTATCATGAATAATAGTACATTTGATTTTTGGATGTTCCTTCTTTTTATTGTTTTTGTTAGGATGGGTTTTCACCCCTATTCTGGATCCGGCTCACAATTATTTTCAAGGCTAATAGGAAAAGCCCACTTGACCGGCCCGACGCTTTGAGAAAGAAGAAAGGTAATCCCGTCATTTCGCCGAACCAACTGTGCCCACATTCTCCTATAAATATGGAGAATACGACACCCAAAAGCATCTGAAAACATTCCAATCGTAGTAAAAAAGATAAAGAAATTAATGTGTAAGCAGAATCTCGTCGAGTTATTCTCTTGTCGAATGTAGCTAGTCTAGTTTCATTTAAGTTCAGTCTCGGTCATCTTTTTTTGAGATTGATTATCTAATCTTGTATTCATCCTGTTAATAGCCTAAGTTTGGACTCGTTGATAATAAAAAGACTTCGATTACTTGCCTAGAGAAACTCAACCTTTGATTCTTAACTTTACACATCAACAATATTTGTTTTATTTATTAGATTGTGCATAGCACTAGCTAGGATGAAATCATAAACTTTTTTGTCAAACACATACTTTTATTCATATCTGATGCAAATACATATTGTTTGAGTTATGAATATAGAGTACATATTAAATTAGTAATCAATCCCAGCAGCAACAATACAAATCACCTAAGAATTTGGTACAAACACCACCTCTAGTGGTACCCAATGCTGCACACCTTGCAATGCATGCCTTTTCGCCTTGACAAGCCCCCGCAATACGACATGTAGCTTGAAGCTGATCACCTATTTGGATCATTAACATTAACAACAATTTAAATACATGGTAATCAAAAATTAACAAAAGATATTCAAAAATAATAATTCAAGATGCTTATTTATAATAATTTAAATTAACACCACCCACTTAAAAAATATTTTGAATATTTTAAATGGATTATAGATAGAGAAAGACATATTTTTTGGTGTTCATACAATATAACTGCAAACAAATAAATATGTTACCTGCAACCATGGGCATAAGGATCAGGGCAATGACCATTAAAAGAGACAGAATTTTCTTGGTTGTCATTTGTCTGAATAGCCTTCAAAAAAAATATTGTAAAGAAGTGTAAGGTTAAAAATCACTATTTGAAAATCTTGTATTAGAGATATATATATATTTATATATACATAGAATATATAAAACTTAAAAAATGGTTTTCGGAATGCCCAAAAATATATGTGGTTAGAATATAACAAATATATATACATATAATAAGAAAACTAAAACAAATGTATTTACCTTTCTTTTTTCTAATATTTTGTTACGCAGGAAAATTTATTTTAGTTGTCTCGAGTGTGTATCTTAGTATCTATATATACATATAAATATATACACATATATATATACCAAGTTATGATATGAAAATTGTGTAATGAGTTTTCCATAACAGAAGGTTTTACTATAATTTTGGTCAACAAAATTTATATATTCCAAGTTATGAAATCAAAATTGTGTAAAGAGTTTTCCATAACCGAAATTTTTACCATAATTTTGGTCAACAAAATTTCATATTTCCAAATAAGTTTGGGTTTACATATTAAGTTATTAATTTATACTAAAATATAAATTCACAGCAAATATTTTGTATATTATAACTGAAAGTATTGTATATAGAGTATCATGTAGGTTTTATGATATTATTGTATTTTTATTTGAAATATATAATTATTTTAATATATAAATAATACGATGAAAGTGTTCAAAATGGTAAGTATTTGAGACTTCCTAAATGTTTAGTAATCAGACAAATTTTTAATGAATCACTTCAACACATACTTTTTCACCCCTATTCTCGATCCGATCCACAACTCTTTCCAAAGCCAATAGGAAAAGCCTACTTGACCGGCCCGACGCCTTGGGAAAGAGGAAGGGTCATCCCATCATTTCGCTGAGCCAACCGCCCACATTCTCCTATAAATATGGAGAATACGATACCCATAAAAAGCATATAAATAACATTCCAAAAGTATTACAAAGGACAAAGAAATGGTTGTGTTAGCAGCATCTTGTAGAGTTATTCTCTCGTTAAATTTAGCTAGTTCATTCAAGTTCGGCCTCGACCATCTTTGTTTGAGGTCGACGACCTAATCTTGTATTCATCTTGTTAATAGCCTAATTTGGACTCGTTGATAATAAAGAGACTTCAATTACTTGCCTAGAGAAACTCATCCTTTGATTCTTAAGTTTACACATCAATTTTTTTTTTAATTAGATTGTGCCTAGGACTAGCTAGGATGAGATCATATTTTTTTTGGTCAACACATACTTTTATTCATATCTGATGCAAATACATATTGTTTGAGTTATGAATATAGAGTACATATTAAATTAGGAATCAATCCCAGCAGCAACAATACAAATCACCTAAGAATTTGGTACAAGCACCGCCTCTCGTGGTACCCAAGGCTGCACACCTTGCAATGCATGCCTTTTCGCCTTGACAAGCCCCCGCAATACGGCATGTAGCTTGAAGTTGATCACCTATTTGGATCATTTACATTAACAACATTTTAAATACATGGTAATTAAAAAGTAACAAAAGATAGTCAAAGATAATAATTCGAGATGCTTCTTTATATGATTTTTAAGTCCACCCACTTAAAAAATATTTGAATGTTTTAAATGAGTTTTAACTCCACCCACATATTTTTTGGTGTTCATACAATATAACCGCAAACAAATAAATATGTTACCTGCAACCATGGACATAAGGATCAGGGCAATGACCATTAAAAGAGATAGAAATTTCTTGGTTGTCATTTTTCTGAATAGTCGTCAAAAAAAAAATGTAAAGGAAAGTAAGGTTCAAAATCACTATTTCAAAAACTTGTATTAGAGACATATATATTAATATATACATAGCATATATAAGAACTTAAAAAATGTTTTTCAGAATGCCCAAAAGTATATGTAAATAGAATATAACAAAACTAAAAGAGATGTATATTTACCTTTGATTTTTTTCTAATATTTTGTTATCGAGGAAGAGCTTATATTGGTTGTCTTGAGTGTGTATCTTAGTATCTATATATATGTATATACATATACATATACATATACATATACTTATACATATACATATCTATATACATATACTTATTCATAATTTTATTGATTCCAAGTTATGAATTCAAAATTGTGTAATGAGTTTTCCATAACAGAAATTTTTACTATAATTTTGGTCAATAAAATTTTATTAGATATATATTCCGAGTTATGTAGTCAAAATTGTGTAATGAGTTTTCCATAACAGAAATTTTTGCTATAATTTTGGTCAACAAAATTTTATTAGATATATATTCCGAGTTATGTAGTCAAAATTGTGTAATGAGTTTTCCATAACAGAAATTTTTACTATAGTTTTGGTCAACAAATTTTTATTATTTATCATATTTCCAAACAAGTTCGGGTTTACATACTAAGTTATTATGGCAATTATTTTGGATATTATAACTGAAAGTATTTTATATAGAGTATCTCGTACATTTTATTATATTACTGTATTTTCATTTAAACATATAATTATTTTAATATATAAATAATACGATAAAAGTGTTCAGAATTGTCACTATTTGAGACTTCCTAAATATTTTGGAGTTAAGTAAATTTTTAATGAATCACTTGAAGAAAAATCAAAATCAAAATCAAAATACTTGTGGTATCAAATCAAAAGAAAAATAATGTATTATAGTGGACTTTCCAAATCAAATGTTGAATTAAATCTTATGTGAAGTAAATGATTTTAAATAATTGTTTACTATTGCAACATTTAAAAATCAATTTATTATCAGTTTAATAACAAAACTTATATTGTATCATAGGGGAAAGTCCTTGGCCCATAATTTTAAACCAAATATATTTAAAAAATCCCGAAAGAAAAGAGAAAACAAAGTTTCTTTACCCAAAAAAATTAACAATTTGTGATTTATCGAGGCCTAAAATAATTATTGAAATGGGCTGCTAACTAATTAAGTATCCATCTTAAACAGCTTAAACACAACATAAACTAGCTGATCAAATTAAAGTTAATATGTGGATAAAAAACTAGAGAACTCATGGAAATAGTTGTTGATGATTACAATAAAATGATGCCCTTTATGGAAGAAAACTCCATTCTCATCATTCAAAACCATAAATAGATGAGCGAATTGTGTCTTCTCAACTTGTCAGGCAATGGATTCACAGGGAAAATCCCATCATCGTTGGCGAATATTACAAAGCTCGAGACGTTCGACCTCTCACTAAATAAATTTTCTTGTTTGATAATCTCAAAGTCTCTGGAACTTCTCATATCTATCAAACATCAAATTCTCCCACTATCATTTACAAGGATTGCTGCCATGAAGTACACAGTTTGGAAGTCAAAACTTAAATGGTCTCGAGGAAATTTGTGGAGAAATACATGTTCCCGTTCCTACATCGCGTCAACGCGCTGAGTCTATGTTAGAACAAAAAGAGCATATGCTTAATTGGATAGCAGCCGCACTAGCATTTTTGGACCTGATGTGTTTGTGGATTAGTGATAGGACAAATCGGCAAGTTTGTACTCTATAACTAGTTGTTAAGTGTTTGTTATTTTGTTGTCTCGGTGTTATAAGTAGTAAAATCACTAATATGGAAATTTTTTTGCGGAAAAAGTTTTCTCGGAATTTTTTTTTTGCGGGAAAATTTTGCCGGGAAATTTTTTGGCGAGAAAAGTTTATGAGGAATTTTTTGGAAGGAATATTCCTTTGAGAAAGAATATTCTTTCAACTATGGGTAAAATGACCATTAAAATTTAAGAGAGGGCAATACTGAAAATGGCAAATAAGAGTATTTTTAAAAGAGAGTATTTTTAAAAGAGGGTATCATTAAAAGGTTATTTGTATCAATTTCTCAATAATAAATTATACATTTTTCTGTAAAATAATATCCACGTCGTATTAATGACAATTTCTCATGTTTTAAAATATCTTCAATTTAATTGATGTTAAAAATATATATTTTTAAATTTTAACCGAAAATGTTCTTGCAAAAGGTATTTGCTGCACATGTACAAATGACCTTAAAATGTATAATAGTAAAATTAAGGTTGATTTCATTTTATAAAGGTACAAACAAAGAATGTTGAGTAATGTATACCAAAAAATAATCAAAAGGAATGTTTTTTACTTTTTACTTTTAAAAAATTTATGTTTTAAATGAAATTTTGCTCATACAATAACCTCGTGTTTGGGTATATATAATTTAAAATTAGTAGTGAATGAAAATATTAAAAAGGTAATTATAAGAAAATTTTAAACAGTTTTTAAGATACAGAATTAGCTTACATATATATGAATCTTAGTGTTGGATCGGACTAGTTCAAAATTTCATTTTAAACTCCCCCTCTCAAAATATTCAAATGTAATCCATAACATTCCAAACCCTAATAAAGTTCTATATACACCTCCATGTACTTGATTTGATCAACACATTTTATACCATTTACTCGCAAATACAACCCAATACATACCCATGTATGTTTCTTGAATATATCTTTGCTGCTTCATTAGTAATCGATCATTCCCATTTTTCTATCTCAAGTTTTGCATATACTAATATAATTGCTGTATATTTTAATGATCAAAGATCCATGGCAGAGATCGTATCTCAAATGAGGAATGATAGATACGGCTCTCATCTTTTTTTTGGACACATGTTACATATACAACAATTAAACAATTAAAATAATATAAATTTATGTTTTTGAGAAACTATCATGGTTTATAAACGATAGAACTGCTTTTAGTTGGTAAGATTTCAAAATTTTAATTTATAAGACTACTTCGGTTAATGTTCGAAAAATATTACGTATGAATCTAATATATTGAACATGTTTTGTTTTTGTATACGCTTAGATGTGATTACTCACTATTCACTCACACGCACGAAGTCCATATACACAAACACACATCTCAACTTTTTTGTCACTTTCTAATGATTTTCTAAATATGTATGCAACTCTTTGTTGCTTAATATCTTAGATATATATATATCCAACTTATTAATTACGATGGCTTCCAAATATTATATCATGGCAAATCAATAAATTTTCCACCATATAATTCTTATCCACTAAATTACAATATTAAATCTTGGTTGACATGTCCATATAAACACAAGATCACCGTCTTGCAAAGAAGCAAGCTCCACTAAGTATTCAAAAAATGGCTTATCACAAAACCCTCCCCATATTCTTTTTCTTTGCATTTCTGACCATTTACTTTGTGATCACAGCAGAAGCAGCTTCGTTCCAAGTGAGGAACAATTGTCCATATGTTGTTTGGGCGGCCGCATATGCTCCAGGGAAACCTGGTGGTGGAAAGCGGCTCAACCGAGGCGATATATGGATCGTTGTTAGTGATCCAGGGACCATCCAAGCTCGGATTTGGGGTCGTACCAATTGCAATTTCGATGCCTCTGGAAGAGGTCGATGCCAAACTGGAGACTGTAATGGTCTTCTTGAATGCAAATCTTATGGAAGAGCACCAAATACTTTGGCCGAATACGCTCTCAAACAATATGCAAACCAAGATTTCATCGATATTTCGGTGATCGATGGGTTCAATATTCCAATGGAGTTTAGTTCTGCATCTGGACAATGTAGTCGTGTTATTAGGTAAATCAAAAACATAACAATACATTCGAAAAACGTTATTTTTTCTTTGAATATAATTTAACATTACATTCAAAACAAAAAAAAAAAACATAACAATAACTAAGCATATATATATTATATTTTTTGTTTTGTGTGAAATAACCATTTTTGTATCCATCCATTGCATAGGTGTACAGGAGATATCATAGGACAATGTCCTGGCCAACTAAGAATGGATGGTGCTTGCAACGGACCGTGTCCAATGCTTAAGACGGAGGAACATTGTTGCAACTCCGGTAATTGTGGACCAACACCACTCTCTATGTTCTTCAAGCAACGTTGTCCTGATGCCTATAGTTACCCTAAAGATGATCCTACAAGTCTCTTCACTTGCACCTCCGGAACAAACTACAATGTCATTTTCTGTCCATGAATGAAAATGTTAGTCAATGCATCTATAGAAGCAAACAAAACCAAATAATAATCAATATATAAATAATTACTTGCTCTGAATAAAATCGATGTATGTTTCATCTGGTTCTTATGCTCTCGTCGGTGACTTCTTTACCATGTATCTAGTTTTGTAACATTCAAATGATAAATTCAGATATCCTTGTAAATTTCTAATTGGATTTTGTATTACTTTTGATGTCTAAACACATATATGCGTCCATGCATGCACACATCTACTAATCATACGTTCATATATTTTTTTGGTATGTTTGAGATGAGTTTGTAAATTGTAATGCTTACTTTTCTCTGAATTTAGTTGGCCATCATCATCATGTTGAGTTACAATTCTACATGATCCAAGTGTCCTACTTCATTAAATTGGGCTACGTATGACTTTTATTAGCCACCATGCATGTATGTGGCCATCGCATTTGAATTTTCTACGGACTTATTTCTATTTTTGTCTTATATCTATTTTGTGAATAATTTTTTTTTTTCTTCTATATCTATGCATTTACAATCGATGGATTTAACTTAAACTACAAAGATTATATTATTTTGTTAATTTATGCATATAAGAGAAAACATAACAAATTTGTCTTACTAGGGCACATATACGCACATTCAGTGGCATTACCCACACGATAGGTGTATCATATATTAATTAATGGGGCACCATTAATATACGGGTACATAATATTTTATTTTTGGTAAGTAATATTTTTTATTTTTATAATCAAAATACTGGTACTTACAGTTTCAAATTGTAAATATTGAAAAAATATTTTTTTATAAACTTCTACTGACATAAAATAAATATCATTGGTGTTTTTTAAAAATATTTTACTCCTTAGTTTTGATAAATATTATTTCGATAATAAAATAAAAATATATTATGAGTCATAAATCTGATTTCTGAGTCATAAATCTGATTTATGAGTCATAAATCTGATTTATGAGTCATAAATCTGATTTATGACCCTGGATCATCCGGACACCCAACATTCTGCGCACATTGAGCTTTTCATTTCATATTCGGTTGGCGTCTTCATCTTCGTTGGTCGGTACGTAAAAGTCCAGTGTTGCAAGTTACTTATCCAAAAACTAAAACTAATCAAATAAAAGCTTAGTAAATCGAACCAAAAATAATAATATTAAAGATTAGATCTGGGTTGCTCTTTTGTTCCGGTATAAAAGACCTATTTCTAATATACTAATGAAAATTTGCAAAAAGACTATTTTCTTACATTTTTCAAAAATAACATATTTTATTGTCCATTTTCAAAAGTAATTTATTCTATATACATCATGACTAAATTATCTTTCTTTTAGTGAGAGTCCATGATAAGAAAATAATATTTCCTCCAAAATTATTTCCGCAAAAAAATTGTTGACAAAATTTTCCCGCCAAATATTCTCACAAAAAAATTTCCCGCAATACGCTTTCCAAAAAAGAAAAGTTTCGACAAATTTTTTCTCTACAAATTGAATTTTTAAACCAGTATCATTTATTTACTATAATTTTGAAACCAATATTATCCTTTTGTATTTTATATTGTGTTATTTATGAACAGAAATCGAATTATACATATAACTAATATATTATATTTATTGGTTTTATTAAATTTAATAAAATAACTCTAAAATTAGTGTCTAATTTATCTTCGTTTGATTTTCGATTTTCTTTTATGTGCTAGGCCGACTTCGAACGCCCGACTAGCGCTTAACAATATTTTCACCAAGAATAAACAAAGATGAGAGGCTACATTTAAAACGAGCATTCTCCTATATTATTTCTCTTTATTTTTGTTTCTTGTTTTTTTTTTTGTGCACCCGAGATCTTAATTCAAATCAGAAAGATATATGAAAATAGAGCATAATTTGACACACCCGAAAAATAACGTAGTAATATTAGGAAAAATAAAACACATTATTTTGACTTATGCAACTTTTTTACTGCTTTTGGTGGAGAACTATTCTTTGTTAAATATATTGCATCCAATTTGACAAAATATTCAAGTCGTTAACCACATTGAGGATTATTTAACCGTGGACGATATGCTTCAACCTCACTAGAAAACCTCATGTTAAGTCCGTGCTTAAGAAGACATATCCAACGTGTCGTAGTTTACGTATCGGATTCCTAAATTGTGTTTACCAGTACGGCAATGATATTGGAGAGTTCTACAGACACCGTGGTTGTTCGTAAACATTATCTTATTAAAAAACGCAAGCTTCGGTAACTAACATGAAAAATATTAGATGATTCATAATTTGGATTGAAAGTAATTGTTCAAATAAAGGCATCAATTTGTAGTAGTTTTTTTTTGTGGAAAATGTTTTTTATGGTGTTAATATTGAATAAATAGTACTGAATTATAGTATTAACTAGATTTAAGCGCAACCATGCATGAATGAACTAATTAATTAGAACTTTTGTCAAACGAGATTTTGGTGACTAAATTTATGGTTGACCAATAAGATATTACAACTGACTTTGAATCCTAAACTAAACCATATCAAAAGTATAAGAAGGATGATTTGTTGGTAAATTAACAGTTTTTAATATATTTACTTGATCCTTGTCAATACAATAAAAGGATAAAGATGGTTTTCTCGTGTGATGACACAGCATATTTTTGGAGTAAGGGGGATATAACACATCATTTAAAATAAAACCAATAGAATTATAAAAATTAATACACATCAGATTTGATTAACCACTAAAAACATAGTATTTGTCATGCTGTAATTTAATGAATAAAAAAAATCAAAATGCTATTAAAAGTTTGATGGGTTTACACAACAGTTCTAGTTACAAGAGTTTATAGAAATATGCGGTTAGAGCTTCAAGCGGTATTAAAATTTTTAAATAATTGATTTAACGGTTGAAATGAGGCATTTGCGAACATTTACTAAAGGGTACAACAGAGATAAAAAAAAAGAATATCAAAATAAATGTAATATATAATAATAAAATAATAAAACACCAAAAAACTATATTTATAAAAATACAATAAAATTGAATATATAATCACAAACTATATATAAAATATTAATTAAATCACTAAATACCTATTTAAAATTTGAAAAACAATTATTAATTTAAAAAAAAAGAATTATTCAGAAATTTTTTTAATGAAGACACCACATACTATCATATTGTGCAGTTTTTTTTTACAAAACTATAGTTACTAGTTTGACGACTAGTGATAACAAATTTGTTTAATGTTATGACAGATTTTTGAATTTAACCAAAAATCTATCGTTTAATAATAGATTTGTTTAAGTTTTTTTAAAAAATTTCTAAAATAACATACGTGAAGACTTTTTTGTGCTGGTATGGGCAATGCGATGTATGATAGGACATGATTTCAGAGATGTTACGTTCCTTACTGTACTGACTGTTTCGACCTGGTGAAGATGGTGTCTTCCCCTACTGAATGACCAGTCTTTTCTGCATACCTGGACGAATAGCAGATAGGGAAGAATTTTCGACTTTTTCTTTATCTCTTATTCAGCAAAATTTGAATGTAAAAGCGGACTCTCTTTCTCGCCATGTACGATTCTCTCCGCAGCTTGTCAAGTATGTTAACAACTGTCCGTTGAGCTGGTTCGTTTGAGCTACTTCAGGACTTTCTTTTGATGACAAAATTAAAAAAAAAAAAACTTTTTTGTGTAAGTTATGGCAAATTTAATTATCTAGTGACACTTTTGTTACTTGTTTCAAAAAATATGTTGTTTCACAACAGATTTATAGATCTACGAGTAGTGATAACATATTTTCTTATGCTATGACATATTTGTATATTGGATATCATAATAAAATATTTTTATTAATTTTTTTCAATGATTTATATATATATATATATATAATTTATATTAAAATTAAATTAATCATTTTAAATGGTGATTAAATGAAAGAGTAACAAATTTAGTGAGACTAGTAATGGTTGATTACGTTTTTAACAATAATTTTACATTTTTAAGTTCTTAATTTTTTAATATCTAGGTTTTAAAAATCTATTATAGTTTTGAAATTTATTTTTATATGATTTTTATTTGAGAAATTGATACCAATAACCTTTTTACGATACCCTCTTTTAAAAATACCCTCTTTTTTACCATTTTCATTTTTGCACTCTCTTAATTTTTAATGGCTATTTTACCCCTATTTGAAAGAATATTCTTTCCCAAAGGAAGGAATATTCCTTCCAAAAATTCCCCCCCCCTAAAAATTTCCCGCCAAAAACTTTCCCGCCAAAATTTTCCCGCCAAAAATTTTTCCGAGAAAATTTTCCCCCAAAAGAATTTCTGCAAAAAGTTTCCCGCAAAAAAAATATTTTTTCAAAATTTCCCCGCCAAAATTTTTTAAAGGGTTTACAAGATTTTTTAAAGGGTCTTTTAAAGGGTTCACAAGGATTTTTAAAGGGATTTACAAGAGTTTTTAAATGGTTTTTAAAAGATTTGTAATGGTTTTTAAAGAGTTTTAGAAGCCTACAAAGGTTTTTAAATGGTTTTTAAATGATTTACAATGGTTTTTAAAAGTTTTATAAGTTTATAACAGTTTTAAAAGGATTTACAAGAATTTTTAAAGGATTTTAAAAATTTACAAGGATTTTTAAAGGTTTTTAAAAGGATCTAAAAGTATATTTAAAGGCATACAAAGATTTAAAAATAGTTTTAAAGGATTTACAAGAAGTTTTAAAGGGTTTTAGAAGTTTACAAAGGTTTTTGAAGGGTATACAAAAGTTTTTAAAGGTATTACAAGTTCTTTAAAATGGGTTTTAAGGATTTACAAGGGTTTTTAACGGGTTTTAGAAGATTACAAAAGTTTTTATTAAATGATTTATCACGGTTATAAGTGGTTTAAAGGGATTTAAAAGTGTTTATAAATGTTATAAAATGATTTACAATGGTTTTAAAAGGTTTACTCAAGTTTTGAAAGGTTTTGGATGACTTTTAAAAGATTTACTAGGGTTTTTAAAAGTTTTTTTAAGGGATTTATAAATATTTACAAGGTTTTTTTAAGAAATTGCGGAAAAATTTTGGCTGAAAATTTTTGTTGGAAAATTTTTGGCGGGAAAATTTTTTGTCGGAATTTTTTGGCGGGAAAATTTTTGCCGAAAATTTTTGGCTGGAAATTTTTCGGAAGGAATATTCTTTTTGTTGGAAAGAATATTCATTTTTTCATCATGGGTTATAATAAAGGAGGGCAATTTAGTCACTTTGTACATTGAAAATAGTATTTTTGAAAGTGAACACCTAGAGAGGGTACTTGTAGAAAATGGTATCATAATAAATGTTAGTTGTGCAATATATTATTAGAAAGTTATATTTAGATTTTCTGATATTTTTATTTTTAAATATAATAAAATATAATTAAAATAAACATTATATTTGATTATTTTTTGTATAAGCCATTAGCCATATTTTAAGTTTAAGGTTTTTTAAACTTTTTATATAAATATTGTGTCATTCTAATAACAACCAACTATAAATAGTTCAGTTATTTTTTAAAAGCGTTATCAATATTTAATTATTTTATATCAATATTTGCTTAAAATAAATAGAAAAAAATAAAAATAAAAAACCTTTTGGTGGAGAAAAAATATTTGCAACTCTCCTTAAGGATTTGACTGTTCATCGTCTCAAAATTCACTAATTCTGGACTCACCAATCAACCCAGAAGGAGATATGATGTTTCAGGTCGCAGATCATCAAGACAACAACATCGGTAAGTATCAATTCTACGAATTGTCTTAAACTTTGAGACCAATCCGAATAATTCGATTTAAATCTGTAAAGTAAGGAACAATTGCAAATTTTAGAGCAATTTTAGGGATTTTAAACTAGCTTTGATGGGATTGGTTTCAAGAACAGCTTCATCTTGATAAATTAAAGCTTCCAAGGTTTAACATTTTTGGGTGTTACTGATAATACAGAGTTTCAAAGAAACAAGAAAGTGAAGCAGAACAATCATGAAACAGAATCAGATTACTCTTGTCTTGTTACCCATGTCACTGCTTCAAGTCAACACACAGATGCACTGGTGCGTTTGTATTATTTTGATTTTTGTTTGGTGTGTTCTGATTTGGTTTATTCTCCTACTCAAACCAAAGTGTTCTTTCATGTTGGCTATTTTATCATTGAATTGATATGCTTTTTAATTATGATACTTTGGAAACTGGTGTTTGCAGTATCTTCCACAAGATTTGACTAGCTCAAATGGTCTTACTAGGAAATGTAGCAAGAGTCCGCGACAGATCTTTTCATCGTATTCGTCGAGTGAGAAGCAGTTTGTAACATTTAGACTTGCACCAGTTGATGGTAGACATTGTAGATTGGTAAGGTCATCATCTATAGCACTTGTACATGTTTGTTTCTTTCATTCTACTTTGTATTGGTTTTTGACTATTAGTTTAAATCATCTATAGCGTCTTCCGATGCAATTCACGAGGGAGAACGGGATAAACAAGCCTGGGAAGATATATTTGTTGGGTAAAGATGGTTCAAAGTGGTTAGCGAATCTTCTCTCGGAAAGCAACAGAGGAAGAATGACTTTGGGAGACGGATGGAAAAGTTTCGTTAAAGCAAACGGCTTAAAGACGGGTGAATCTGTTACACTCAGGTTATATTGGGAAGATACTACTCCTGTGCTAAGTTTGTGCCCTGAAGTGTACAACACTGAGACAAGAGTAGGAGAAGAGTGTTTAGATGCAAGCGAGAAAGAGTCTTTTCCCATAGAGCCTAGTAGCAAAGTAGAGATCATTAAAGATGACATCAACAAAGACAAAAACACCAAAGATGAGAGCAGCTCATGGGAGAGAGAGAATCATCATATGAGATGTATGGATTCAACTTCACCAAGTCAGAACCACATTCTCACATTAAAAATCACACCTGACTGTCTTAAACATGGTAGACTGGTAAGTTCAACAGTTAACTCTTGTTCAATTTTATCCCTTAGGAAGGTGTTTTTAAAAATTCATTCTCTGTTCATATATTTTGTAGCGTATACCTCTGCAATTCATGACGGAAAATAGCATGAACAAGCCCGGGGAGATAACTCTTTTAGGTAAAGATGGTGCAAAGTGGCTAGCAAGTCTTCTACTAGAAAAAAGAGGAAGAATGAGTTTGGGAAAAGGCTGGAAAGAATTTGCTAAAGCAAATGGTTTAAAGACGGACGATTCCATCACGTTCGAGTTAATATGGGAAAACGCAACTCCCATTCTCAAGTTGCTTCGTATAGAGTCTAGCTATGGTAGAAGGGAAAGTGGATTTTCTAAAGAGTCTCTGACCATGGAACCTAACAGGGGAAACAAGACTAAAAAAGCAGACAACAACAGAGAAGAGAGCAAAATGTATCCTCCTAGATGTAGAGAATCAACTACAACAATCCAAAACCAGTTCATGGCATTAACTTTTACATGTAATACAATTAGCCTGGGTGCTCATGATCCTCAAACCCGTGAGGCCTTCATTTTCAGACACGAAGGAGATAATATGTTACATATCTCAGATTTGGGACACAGTTGTTTTGGTATTCGAGATGTGACGGCTCCAAGCAGCAAAAATGATCATGACAGAATCGGTAAGTTTGATAATATTTATCCTGCAAACTGGAGTTAATCTGGAAAGAAGTTTTAATTAAAATTTGATATGATTAAACGTAGCCTGAATCCGAGGTTTCTTTTTCTGACACAGGTAACATTTCGATGAAAATGCATCCGCACTTAAGTCAAGAAGCAGGCTTTTCATCATATGATGGTGACGATCATGGCAATTTTGGTATATTCAGTTCTCTTCTGTTTTATTGTAGTCCATAATTACTTCCTTTGGTAATACATTTTGACAAAGTGATTACCAAAATAAATGCATCTGAGGTCTTAACATGTGGGGTGTTTCTGATACAGAAGGTCCGAGTAAGAAAGTGAAGAAGAACAATCCAGAAACACAAGAAGATTATTCATCAGATCACTCTCGTTTTGTCACAACTTCGAGTCTACACGCAAATGCACTGGTGTGTTCAAAAATCTCAGTTTATTTTACTTCTGCATAAACTGAAATCTCATACCTTCTCTAATTGAACTATTCTTTCTAGGGGTAGAGATTTTGGTCCCATAAGGAAATGATTAAAATACATGGGCTTGAGTGAACTGTTGTTTCTATAGGGATGGACATTTTAGTGTTTGTTTAGTTAAGTCAAGTTCTGTTGAAGTTTAAAATCAAATTAACATGAATCTTGTTTTCGTTGATTGTAACATCTTGTTTAACTCTATGAGCTTTGTCTGTTTACTTCAGTTTGGTTATTTGCTGAAGCAAAACCTTCTTTTTGATTTTTTGTTTGATTTATTTGGTTTGGCTCTGTTTGGTTCATTACTCTTTCATATTAATTCATGAACCTAGCCAAATTGTTCTTTCACGTTGGTTATATTATCATTCCATAGAGCCTAGCAGTGAAAGAGTCTCTTCCCATAAAGCCTAGCAACGTCAGAAAGATCAGTGAATATGACAACAACAAAGATGAAAACAGCAAAGAGGAAAACAACATAGAGGTGAGCAGCTCATGCGAAAGAGAGAAGAATCATCTCAGATGTATAGCTTCAATTTCACCAAGCCAAAACCGATATGTTACATTAACAATCACACCTGACAGTCTCCGACAAGGTAGATTGGTAAGTTAATCAATAAACTATTGTTCTTTACATCACATACCGAAAGGGTCTCATATTTTATTCTTTGTTCATATCTTTTCTAGCGTCTTCCACTGGAATTCATGACGGAGAATGGTATGAATAAGCCCGGAGAGATAACTGTGTTAGGTAAAGATGGTGTGAAGTGGCTAGTTAGTCTTCTACTGGAAAGAAGAGGAAGATTGAGTTTGGGAAAAGGCTGGAAAGATATTGCTAAAGAAAACGGCTTAAAGACAGGCGATTCCATCACGTTAGAGTCAATCTGGGAAGATGCATCTCCTATGCTCAAGTTGCTCCATATAGAGTCTAGCAGTGTCTCTTGTTTCACAGATGCTAGCAGTGGACACAAGACCAGGGAAGCAGAAAACATCAGAGAAGAGAGTAGTAGCTCACCGAAGTTGAAGAAAAGAACGTATTGTCCTAGAAAACGAGATTCATCTTCAGATATCCAAAACCGATTCCTTACATTAACACTTACACATGAAGATGTCAGAGATGGTAACTTGGTAAGCTTATTAAAACACCTCTTTGCTTTAGAGGTTATCTCTTGAATTTCAATTGGTAATGAGATGTTTCTGTTCAAATATATCGCAGCATCTTCCAAGTCAATTCATGAGAGTTAACGGCATCAACAAGCCTGGACAGATAACTTTGTTGGGTCGAGGCGGTATGAAGTGGTTTGCATATTTACTGTCAAGAGATGGAACTGTCGTTGTGGGAAATGGTTGGAAAGGTTTTTGTGAAGCAAATGGTGTGATGTTAGGACAGTCTTTTATTTTGGAATTCATTCCCAAAGTAAATAATACAAACCATGTATTTAAGTTCTACTCCAACTAGGCAGACCAAATATATGTTAATTAGTACTTTAGCAAGGTTTCTCAAATGTTGTCTCCAGGTATCACACGCATGACAGGTTCTACATATATATATACATTTGTCTATATAATGAATTGTATTTCATCTTCGTCAACAATAAAAAAAAAAAAATGTTAAAGAAACAAAATCATTTGGCATCATCGTAAAGTAAAGGGAGATGCTTGTATCGTCGGCAAAACACAAAAAGAATCAGTGCATAGAACGAGAGTAATGGTTGTCGTTAGGGTTCCGTTTCTGTCTTAAAATCGCCATAGTTTCTCTCACAGGAGGCTGCAATGGTGCCTTTTTATTGCTGTGATGGTTCATGAACACATCGTCTGATACAAAATACTCATCTCCCTGTAAACCAACACAATATAATCAAGTCAAAATGTTTTCCTTGCGATTCAAGTTTGTATATACTAACCGGTTTGGTTGCTTTCTTCTTGGTCTTGGGATGAAGAGGCAGTTGATCTTCCCGTAAAACCAGATTCTTAGTGATTGCATCTCTTCCACTTTTAGGCATTGGTATCGAAAACTTCACAAAGATAATAAATGACTCATTTATAATGAACTGATCATATATATATAGATGTGGTTTTGGTTTAGCTACTACTTACTTTGGTCCCTTGAAGTTTAATACGTGGTGTACCCGCAACTATGGTGGTACCATTCTCGTCTATAGTAACCGCTACCTTAATTAGAGTGCCTGCATTACCGCACTTGGGACAGAAGTTTCTTCCAAGCTCATGAGTTACTGTGTAGCAAGCATGACATCTCAAGATCCACCTAAAAATATATCCAAACGTAATCAAAGTGTAAAGACATCTTTCTCAGCTAAAGTAACTTGGAAGGTAAAAGGCTTACCTCTTTAGTTGGCGAATTTGCTTTCCTCCAGGTGCAAGCAAACGCAAACCCATTTGAAGAATAACATTTTGCATTGCATAGTCACTTGTTATACAAGCTACACTGGACTCAGGTAAAGCTCTCAATGGCAAACTCTGCTCGTTTCCCTCAGCTTCAACTTCAACATCATCTTCACCATTCGTGTCCTCAAGCCCTTCTTGGAGATTCTTGAATGAATCTTGCTCCGACGACCTTAGGTCAGTAGTTGTATCCTGTGTGAAGTTACCAGTTTTTTCAGCTTCTTGATCTTTCTGAACTTCTTGCTCAGCCAAGGCATTGTAATGTTCCCACTTGGCTTTTCTCCTAAGGAACTTTCTATGAGTACTGCTACTAACCGCAGGTCTCCAGTCACAACTATCTTCATCATCATATTCGCCCCGCGACGCATCTATTCCTTCTACTACCATCTTACCCGCAAGCTTCACCTCTATTTTCTTAATCTCACCTTCTTGTTCATCCTCTGCTTGATCTTCAGTTATATTTATGTCAAGGTCTTGAAGCGGGAGGATCTTGGAGGACATGTTTGGTTTCTCCTCGGTATCATTCTCTAGTGCTTCCCACTCCTCCAAGTTAGCCACATTGGAGCCCCAACCAGGTAACTCCTCAGGTAATGATCTCTTTACCCTAACAGTTTGAATCGGCAGAGGAACATCTCTGAGATGTTTCGTCCCATGAAACTGAGCCTCGAGCGTGTATGTCAAAGCAATCACTTTGCGATCAACATCAGAGAGACCAAAGTCACCAGTTGCATTAGAAAAATTCACAACTACAAAAGAAAAAGAAAAAAAGTCAATGTCAGAGATACAACACAACAAATGCTTCTTGTCTTAAACACAACCAAATGGTTCTGTTTTCTATATACCTTTACTGAGAGATTCAAGAGAAGGTTCCATGGTTTCGATAGTGATGAAGTCGAGACGACGGCGAGAATCATGGTCACGGATCTCGTGGAGTACTTCAGGGACGGTTACGAATTTTTCGGCTACGAAGTTGTTCAAGCTTCCTTCGATGACGGCGTTGGCGTCAACGACCGCAATAGATATCCCTTTTGTGGATTTGCAGTTTCCGACCAAACCTAGAATCGCCGCCGGAGCTCCGGCCGTGGTCGGAGGTTTTGAAGGAGGATCTTTCTTCACTATGGAACTCCACATGATTGGTCGCGTTAGAGTTTCGTTACTGAGTGATGAGATAGAGCTAGAGACGAAGAAGAAGAGAGGAAAACAGACTAACCTAGCTTGGGCAACTCAAACACAGCGTCGTTTTGATTGTTCACTTATCTTTAAACCTAGTGCTATGACCCGTGCCATACACGCTTGTAGTATTTTATTGACTTGATTACAAATTTTTACTTTTATTTATAAAGAAATTGTTGTTTATTCACATAAAAAACAAATTTGAGATGATTAAGAGTTTATTTGGTTATATGATTATATTTTCTTATTATTAAGTATAATCTTGTAAAATAATATTTTAGAAAATATATATTCAAAAGCATATTAAACCCCAAAATCAAGTTAACATAACTAAAATCAACTTAGCACAACGAAAAAATAGTTAGAAATGATAGAAGAAACGAATATAATGGTCATTTTAATGTCTTTTTTTCTAGAACATAAGATGATACATCTAATAATTGCTCTGTTTTCTCACTAGAATTTAACGAAATTGTGGAATGCAAAAATTATAAAACATTCATAGCCTAAATATATATAAAGTGAATTTTAACAATTTAATCCAATTTCGCTCGAGAACAATATGGACACTGAATGGTCTATATAATATAAAAAATTATGTTAAAATCAATTTAGAAGAAAAACTAAACTCATTTTTATTCTCCAATTTTTTGAAAAAAAAAATTTAGTATCTTTTACACTATATATTTATTCTGATCCAATGTACAATCCATTAATACATGTATGTTAATAGGTATGGTCGTTAATGGACATAATAACTTATTTGTTCATAGTCAAAATTATGTACTAGATAAGTCTTTTTTTCTCTTCAGAAGAAGAAGCTGAACAAAGTTGGTATTTTTTCTCTTTGTTCCTCTGGCCTGACCAAATAAGTCTTTTTTAGGGTTTCTGCTTCTGGGTTTCGAAGCTTCGAGAAGAAAGTATCAGGGACTAGTAGAAGACGCACTATGTAATGTGGGTTTGAGAGAGGATGTTAAATTTGTCAGATTTTGGACCTGGCTCCTGTGAGAATCGAGACTTACCGGCTCCAAGCAGCAACAATGATCAACACAAGACCGGTGAGCTTGATTCTGTTTTGTTTCGACGATATAAACTGCAAAGTTGACGTTTTTATTATGATTGGGAAAGCAATTTAAGGGATTTGTCTGATCCGGGTTATGGAAAAGGAGTGAAATTTAGCATTGTTGAAGAAAGGTTTAGTCTTGTGTGTATTTCTTACAAATACCTCTCTTAGTCACAGGTAACATTTCGAGGAAGAAGCATCGGCGTTTAAGGACAGATGAAGGAGATGATGAACAGAACAACACGGGTATGTTCTATCTTTGTGTCTGTGTGTATCTATACAAATTACTTGGTTTTGTAAGGTTGTGTTAAGATTTAAGAACAGTTTGAAATAAAAGTATTAGAGGGTTTATAAAGTTTGATTTTTTTTCACTGATGCAGAACATGTGAGAAAGAAGAAAATGAAGAAGAACAATTTGGAAACTGAAGCTGATTCATCGTCAGACCACTCTTGTTTTGTTGCCCTTGTCACAGATTCGAATCTACACAAAGATGCTCTGGTGCTTATACTTTTCTTTTGCATACTGTGGTTTGGTCAGTCAGTCAACCAAACGATGCCAACAGTTATTGCATACTGTGCTTTAATCAATAAACTGCTGTTTATAAAGTTTGGCGCTTTGGCTCAAACGTTAACTTCAATGTGGGTTTCTCAAATTTTTTAGTTTGGTTCACTTTGTCATATATATTGAAGTAAAATCATATTTCATTTCGATTCTACTTGGTCTGATTTGATTGCATTTGGCTTGGTGTGATTTGGCCTATATGCCTGCAAGCGTATTTTGTGTTCTATCACATTTGCTATACGTTTGTTAAGATGCTTTAGTAATGAAACTAAAACAAAGGTTTTTGTTGAAAATACCTGACCCCTTGTGTTGCAGTATCTTCCACAAGATTTAACAAGCTCAGTTGGTCTTCAGAGAAATTGCAGTAAGATTATTGTAACAGATGGAAGGGAAAGATCATGGGAAATGGACCTGAGTTTCGACAATTCATCTGATACTTTCTACATTAGCCAAGGTTGGAGAAGTTTCTGCGATGAAAACGGTAAAAAAGCAGGAGGCGTCTTTGTTTTCAAACTAGTTGGAAACATGGAAACTCCAATTCTCAGTTTCTGTTCTACTGAATCTATCAACGATGGAACACAAGGAAATAAGAAGAACAAAGAAAACTGTATGCATCTGGAGAGAAAAGAGAAGCCTATGAGATGTAGAAATTCAACTTCACCAAGCAAAAGCCGGTTTGTGACATTAACGCTTACACATGACAACCTCATAAAGTCTAGACGGGTGAGTACATTGATCAAGTTTTGTTTTAGAGGGTAAGTTAGTTTTATCTCTTAGACTCTTATTAAGTATGCTATCTATTCAAATATGTGTCAGGGTCTTCCATTGCCATTCACAAAAGAAAATGGCTTGGAAAGACCTGGGATGATAACTCTGTTGGGCACAGCTGGTATGAAGTGGGTGGCAAATCTTCAACGGGAAGCTTCAGGAAGAATGGTTTTGGGAAAGGGCTGGAGTGATTTTGTTAAGGCAAATGGCTTAAAGACTGGCGAATCTTTCACATTAGAGGCAATTGTGGAGAACAAAACTCCTATGCTCAGTTTGTTCAGTACACGGTCCACAAGTGAGCAAGGAGAGTGTTCAAAAGATAGCAAGAAAGAGTTAATTTCTTCAAAACCTAGTGGTGGAGAAAAAATGATGAAAGCGAATAACATCAAAGCCGTGAGGAGAGACTCAGTTCCTGCAGGCATGAAACGATTTGTGACTTTAACACTTAAACATACCAGCCTTAAAAACTTTAGACATGTGAGTTCATCAATCAATTCTTTTTCCAGAACGTACAATAAGTTATATCTATTAACTGTGTTAATTGTTCAATTATGTTTCAGTATCTTCCATTGTCATTCACAAGAATAATTGGCTTGGACAAACCTGGAATTATAAATCTGGTTGGCAAAGATGGTACAAAGTGGGAGGCAAATCTGCTGAGGGAAAAGAGAGAAATAATGTGTCTGGGAAAGGGCTGGAAAAAGTTCGCTTTATCAAACGGTTTGAAGAGCGGTGACTCGTTTACGTTGGAGGCAATTTTGGAGAACGGAACTCTTATGCTCAGTTTGTTCAGTACACAGTCCACAAGTGATGAAAGCCAGCAAAGGGAGTGTTCAAAAGATAGCGAGAAAGAGTTGACTTCTTCAACACCTAGTAGTGGAGACAAAATGATGAAAACAAATAAGATCAGAGACATGTGGAGAAACTCATTTCCTGCAGGCAAGAAACGATTCGTGACTTTAACATTTACACATACCAACCTCAAAAAATGTAGACAGGTGAGTTCATCAATCAATTCTTGTTTCAGAACGTATATTAAGTTATATCTATTGCACTTTTATCAACTGTGTTATCCATTCAATGATGTTTCAGTATCTTCCAATGTCATTCACAAGAAAAATTGGCTTGGACAAACCTGGAATTATAACTCTGGTTGGCAAAGATGGTACAAAGTGGGAGGCAAGTCTTCTGAAGGAAAAAAAAGAAAAAATGTGGCTCGGAAAGGGCTGGAAAAAGTTCGCTTTATCAAACGGTTTGAAGAGCGGTGACTCGTTCACGTTGGAGGCATTTTTGGAGAACGGAACTCCTATGCTCAGTTTGTTCAGTACACAGTCCACAAGTGATGGAAGCCAGCAAAGAGAGTTCTGCAAAGATAGCGAGAAAGGGTCGACTTCTGCAGAACCTAGCAGAGGAAACAAGAACAGGAATGCCACTAACGACAGTGACGAGAGGAGAGACTCATCTTCATCAATCCAAAATCGATTTGTGACATTAACACTCACACCAGAAGATGTTAGAGACTGTAAACTAGTAAGTGCATCAGATAACTATTGTTTCAAAGGTTGGTTAGCTTCTTTCTTGATTCTAATTAGTAAACGAGATATGTTTGATCACATCTTTTGCAGATTCTTCCAAGTCAATTCATGAAGGCTAGTGGGATCAACAAGCTAGGGAAGATAACTATCTTGGGTCAACACAAAATGAAGTGCTTTGCATATCTACTGTCAAAAGATGGAGTGGTAGCTCTGGGATCTGGTTGGAAGGGCTTTTGTGAGGCTAATGGCGTTAAGATAGGAGATTCATTCACTTTGGAATATATTGATGAACAAGACACATCTCTTGTGCTTAAGTTCTCTTCCAAATTCGTAGGGTAAAGAGAGACATATAAAGTTTTATTCAAAGATGTAAATTGCACAAGCCTTCCTTTAAAACTAGAAGCCTTTTTGTTTGCTAAGTATAAAAAGTTTGGATTTGGAATCTCATATCTTTGATACTGAGAATGAGATTTTTCAATCACAATCTTTAGTTAATTTGTTCGAACAAACTCATCTGTATTTTAACATTTAACACTTAAATGAATAGTTAAACTAAGGATACGCGCCGAGTTTTCGAATTTTTAACTCAACAATTGTATATGCTAACATTAAAACTCGATCCCTGAAGAAGAGGGAGGAGGAACAAACAAAGTTGCGTCTGCCCTGAAAAAAAGAAGAGTCTTTTCACCTGAGACAGCAATTTCTAGGGTTTTTGCATTCCTTGTCGAAGCTTCCAGAAGAAAGGAACGGGGAGTAGAAGACAGACCGTGTAAAGTGGGTTTTGAGAGATGGTGTTAAAGTTGTCGGATTTAGGACCTGGCTGCTGTGAGAATCGAGGCTTAGCGACTCCAAGCAGTGACAATGATCAGGGCAAGACCGGTGAGTTTGATTCTGTTCTGTTTTGACGATATAAACTGCAAAAATGAAGTTTTTATGTGAGAGGAAACTGTGATGAAAGCAATTTAAGTTCTTTGTCTGATTCGGGTTTTGAGTAATGACTAATGAGTGAAATTTAGCACTGTTGATGAAAGATTTTGTCTTGTGTGTATCTCTGTCTTAGTCCTAGATGTTTTAACGCAGGTAACATTTCGAGGAAGAAGCATCGGCGACTAAGAACAGAAGAAGGTAATTCTAATTCTGCTTTATCTTGTTGTAATGACCAAGATTACTTGGTTTGTTGAGGCTGTTTCAAGAACAGTTTTACAAGTTTGGTTTTTTCACTGATGCAGAACATGTGAGAAAGAAGAAAATGAAGAAGACCAATTTGGAAACTGAAGCTGATTCATCGTCAGACCACTCTTGTTTTGTTGCCCTTGTCACAGCTTCAAATCTACAGAAAGATGCTCTGGTGCTTATATTCTAGCTTTTTTTTTGTTTGCATAATGTGGGTTAAGTCACTTAGTAAACCAAACGATGCTAACAGTTTAATGCATACTGTGCTTTTAGTCAGTGAAGAGATGTTTCTAAAGTTTGGCACTTTGGTTCAAACGTTAACTTCAATGTGGGTTTCTCAAATTTATTCTGAACTTTAGTTTGGTTACTTAGATTCTGCTTAGTCTGGTTTGATTTGGCCTGTATATGCTTGCTACTTATTTTGTGTACCTAGTAGAATCAGGAGACTGAAGAAAGTGTTCTATCACATTTGCTATACTGTTGTTGAGATGGTTAGTGATGAGACTAAAACAAAGGTTTGTGCTGAAAATTGTCTGAACCCTTTTGTTGCAGTATCTTCCACATGATTTAACAAGCTCAGTTGGTCTTCAGAGAAATTGCAATAAGATTGTTGTAACAGATGATAGGGAAAGATCATGGGCAATGGACCTGAGTTTCAACAAATCATCTGATACTTTCTACATTAGCCGAGGTTGGAGAAGTTTCTGCGATGAAAACAGTAAAAAAGCAGGAGGTGTCTTTGTTTTCAAACTAGTTGGGAACAGGGAAGTTCGGGAGCTCAGTTTCTGCTCCACTGAATCTATCAACAAGGGAATACACAGAGACAAGAAAGACAAAGAAAATTGTATGGAGCTGAAGATGAAGAAGAAGCGTATGAGATTTAGAGTTTCAACTTCACCAAGCCAAAACCGGTTTGTGACATTAATACTTACTGATGACAACCTCACTAAAAGCAGACGGGTGAGTTCATCAATCAACCCTTGTTTCAGAGGGTGCGTTAGTTTGATATCTTGCATTCTTATTAAGTATGTTATTCATTCAATTATGTTTCAGTATCTTCCATTGTCATTCACAAGAGAAAATGGCTTGGACGAATCTGGGATAATAACTCTAGTTGGCAAAGATGGTGCAAGGTGGGAGGGAAGTATTCGAAGGGAAAAAACAGGAATAATGTGTCTCCGAAGAAGTTGGAAAAACTTCGCTATTGCAAACGGCTTAAAGAGCGGCGAATCATTCACGTTGGAGGCAATTTTGGAGAACGGTACTCGTCTGCTCAGGTTGTCCAGTACAGAGGCCACACGTGATAGAATGCAGAAAGAAGAGTGTTCAAAAGGTAGCGAGAAAGAGTCGATTTTTTCAGAACATAGCAGTGGCAAAGAGAGCAGCAAAGCCAAGAACAACAGAGACGTGAGGAGAAACTCATTTCCAGCGAGCCTGCACCCATTCGTGACATTAACGCTTACTCATGACAACCTCATTAAAAGTAGACGGGTGAGTTCATCAATCAACTCTTGTTTCAGAGGGTAGACGTTAGATTGATCACTTGTACTCATATTAAGTATGTTATCCACTTAATTGTGTTCCAGTATCTCCCATTGTCATTCACAAGAGAAAATGGCTTGGACGAACCCGGGATAATAACTCTAGTTGGCAACGATGGTACAAAGTTGGAGGCAATTATTCGAAGGGAAAAAACAGGAATGATGTGTCTTGGAAATGGCTGGAAAGAGTTTGCTATATCAAATGGTTTGAAGAGCGGTGAATCTTTCACGTTGGAGGCAATTTTGGAGAATGGAACTCCTATGCTAAGTTTGTGCAGTACAGAGTCCACAAGTGGTAGAAGCCAGCAAGGAGAGTGTTCCAAAAATAGCGAGAAAGAGTCGATATCTGCAGAAATTATCAGAGGTTACAAGAACAGTAAAGCCACTAGCACCAGAGAGGAGAGGAGAGACTTGTCTTCAGCAATCCAAAATCAATCTGTGACATTAACACTCACACCAGAAGATGTTAGAGACTGTAAACTAGTAGGTTCATCAGATAACTCTTGCATCAAACGTTGCTTCGTGTATGTCTTGATTCTAATTAGTAATGAACTGTGTTTATTCAAATCTTTTGCAGATTCTTCCAAGTCAATTCATGAAGGCTAGTGGCATCAACAAGCTAGGGAAGATAACTATCTTGGGTCAACGCAGAATGAAGTGCTTTGCGTATCTACTGTCAAAAGATGGAGTTGTGGCTCTGGGATCTGGTTGGAAAGGCTTTTGTGAGGCTAATGGCGTTAAGACAGGGGACTTATTCACTTTGGAATGTGTTTATGAACAAGACACAACTCCTGCGTTTAAGTTCAGTTCCAAGTAAAGTTAACAAGCTTAGCTTCCTTGGTTTAATTATGAAAATCATAATGCTAATGTGATTTTCTCGTTTACTAAAACACTTGTGTATGTTATTAGAGTGTGAAACGTTAACATACCTAATAATAAACACCAAAAAAAAATCCATAACATACCCACATTAAATAACCTGATAATAACCAAAAATCAGAACAAAGCACCCACATTAAAAAAATCAAAAATCCTAAGAATCAACCGATGATAAAAAAAAAACCAAAACAATAACCAAAGCTTCCTTGTCCGGCAAGTCATCATTAGGTTTCTCGTTTGGCTAATCGTACTTGGCAGGGAAAGGAACGAGAACGAAACAGAGTTGATCTTTGGAGTGAAAAGACCATAGGCTGACCTTATGTTCTCTCCTTAGACGGCAATCTCTAACTACTTGTTTCCAACGAGTAATCAGATTATATAAAAAACGGCCTGTCATAGGCCATAACTTCAGACTCATTTTGTATTCTTTGATCTCCTTGCGATCAAAAGATACCACCAAGAGTATCGAGTTCACTCCTATTTTATTGCGGAACCTCTTGAGATCTTCTTCAAGGATAAGTTCTTCAGCGGGTCTCAAGAAATCCAACTCCACAACGTCCGTGATAGGTATCGAGAGACGATTGTTGTTATCATTGACATCAGTTTCCGTCAGTTCTTTAACTATGATCTTCTTCGAATCGTCTTCCTCATCTCCATCTTTCTTTTCTCTCATCAACATTCTCAGCCACTCTGGCGTTGTCTCTCTTATCTTTAAAGTAGCATCTTTCTTATTGCCTGTTTCCTTTTTAGTTTGTTTTTCCATGCAAGGAGGGAGATTATACTCTTTAAGGTCTTCTTCTTTAAGCAAAGACTCCATGATGGTAGTAATACGAGTAGTAATCGCCGAGCTAATGTATGGAAGAGACGTCCTCTTCATAGCATCTTTCTTACTTTGTTTTGTCTTCTTAGATTCTCGTTCCATGGGAGGAGCGAGATTATGGTCTTCAAGGTCTTCGTCTTCGAGCATAGAGTAGTACTCTACGACGGTAGAAGAACGAGTAGTAATCGTCGTCGAGCTTTTGTTTCTCCGAAGAGAGTCTCTCTTCTCAGCATCTTTACGTATAGATAACTGAAGTCTCCTATACTCTCTAAGTGTTGGTTTTGAGTTTAAGCATAAGCAGTAATGTTTCCGCACACTCAACATCTTGAGGCAGCTCTTCTTTGATCGTCATAATTAACTTTTGGCTTGTTGTAATAGAGAGAGATGAATTATGTGTATATATAATAGGGAGATTGAGAGATTACTCGTCGTCGTCCTTCTTCTAATAGTATTTGGAGTTCTTTTTCAAAGTTATCTTGTTTAAAAAAAAATATAAATAAAACAATTTTATTATTTTTGGGAGCACATATTTATAATTTGTAATAGTATTTGGAGATGTTTCAAAGTTATCTTGTTCTTTTTAAAAATATTATTAGATAGAACATTTTTTTTTATTGTTGGAAGCATATACATATTTATAATTTATAATAGTATTTGGAGTTGTTTTAAAATTCATTAACTTAATTTATAATTTTTAAACCATACTTAGACAATAATGACTTTGAATATATCATTTATAAACTACACCAAAATTACTTAATTTAATTAATTTCTAAACGACACCATAATAATTTGATTTAAAATTGCATATATTTATAATTAATTTATATTTATATCAGTATTTGAAGTTGTTTTCAAAGTTATTAAGTGTATATTTGCTGTTTCTTACAAAGTAAATAGAAGGGATTGATTAGAATTTACTTGATTGATTAGAATTTGGGAGCCATATTATTTGGGGAGCAGTAATATAAAAAGCATATTTACGACGAATTTTTTTTTTTACTTATTATTTTGGAAATTATTTAGCAAATGCATTTTTTTGGCTTTATTATGAGAAATTTTGACTAATGCCCTATATTTGATACCTTTTGGTAAAAATACCATTTTTATTGCTATTTTCATTTTTTACTCTTTTTTACATAATAAAAATATGTTCAATTAAGTTTTAGTTTTTTTTAAGGTTTAGATTTTCTGTTGTACATTTATGGTATAGTTTTGAGAGGATCAATTTAGTAACTGGAGTTTTGGATTTAGAATTTAGTCGTTTTGCATATAGAAAAGATATATTATTGGATGTAAATAAATAAATAAATAAATATATATAT